>NW_027411755.1:148336102-148936102 GCF_047663935.1 Musca autumnalis
TATAGCTACATCGGTCTGAAAATGTAGCTAAAAACGTCAAAATACCGCAAATCGGGGGGTACCGTTATATGGGGCCTATACCAAAACGTGGACATACGTCCATAACTTCTAATTTATAAGTTTATTAGCACTTAAGAACCCTAAATGTCAAATTATAGCTACATCGGTCTGATAATGTAGCTAAAAACGTCAAAATACCGTATATCGGGGGGTACCGTTATATGGGGGCTCTACCAAAACGTGGACCTATGTCCACAATTTTTGTTATATAAGTTTATTGATACTTAAGAACCCTAAATTTCAAATTATAGCTAAATCGGTCTAAAAATGTAGCTAAAAACGTCAAAATACCGCAAATCGGGGGGTACCGTTATATGGGGGCTATACCAAAACGTGGACCTATGTCCACAAGTTTTGTTACACATGTTTGTTGACACTTAAGAACCCTAAATGTCACATTATAGCCAAATCGGTCTGAAAATGTAGCTAAAAACGTCAAAATACCGTAAATCGGGGGGTACCGTTATATGGGGGCTATACCAAAACGTGAACCGATATAGCCCATCATCGAACTTGACCTGCCTGCAAACAAAAGACGCATTTTCCCAAAATTTCAGCGTCCTATCTCTATTTTTGTGGATGCTAGAGTGATTACCACAGACGGACGGACGGACGGACGTGCTCAGATCGACTTAGAATCTTACCCTGATCAAGAATATATATACTTTATATGGTCGCAAATGAGTATTTTAATGCGTTACAAACGTAAAAACAAACTTAATATACCCTCCATACTATGGTGGAGGGTATAATTAGATTTAATTTACTTTTAGTTATAAGATACTTTTTGTCTGAAAGGAAATGTAAGAATTCCATAGACTGAATAAATAAATAATATTTTTCAACAAATGGCACAACATGCGTGGTATTTGAACAGGCCAGGCCAGGAGTCCACCTTTCATAATCAGTGCGATTATAAAGGAAAATAGCTGTCAAGTATAACTTATCCAATTTTTATGCAAAAGTTCGGTGCTTTGGCTCCCCCAATTATCATCCGATCATTATCCAAAGGAGTAGGCTACTTCTTTACAATGTACCACAACGATGGATGACATTTTGTGGACTTACGACATTTTCCGACAAGCGTAATACATATAGAACAAGTAAAAAAGTATCAGTTGGCTTTGCCGACCGAGATATATGTACCTTCAGCTTGAACAGTTTTCTTTTTTCAAAAAAAAAAAAAAAATCTTATGAACCGACATAAATATGTATTGGATTAAAGCTAAAAAATGTTAAGGGATATCGATAGATAGGGCTTTTGTACTATACTTGCCTACGACAAACATAATATCGCAAAAATGTTGAACAATTGTGTGGGTAGTAGCCCAAGAAATGGACCGATAGGTTCCACATTTGAACATAAACTAAGTTTGGATAAAATAGAGAATATTTTCGATTTTTTCTGGGGTGATACCGGAACCGAGCACCACCTTCGAATTTCTTCTAATATTCGAAGAAATATTACGATATCCAAACTGTGGACGAACGCAGTATTCTAGCTCTCCAGCCACTACATACGGTGTCATAGGGGATTTTTACACCTTTCCCGCTGTTTTCTCAAGAAGTATGGACTTGCCCCTGAAAAAAACTTTTACCGCCGTAATTGAGGCAGCGACTGAAAGTTGCTTCAACAAAAATCAAAGTGATTCGAGAGCAGGTCTAAAGAGAATTTATCCGAAATTTTGTTGTGGAGGTACCCGAAGGATTGGACAAATATAGTCCATATTCGAACCTGGTCTATATCTGGTTGATTTATTAGGATTTGCAGAGTATGGATTACATCGGTCACTTCCTTTTTTCCGAAAAATTTTGAACTTTTGTGTGGGACGTGGGCGCGGGCGTGGACAAATATTGTCTAGATATATTAGGACGTGTAAAGTAAGGACCAAATCGGAACCCTCCCTTCAAGAGTTATTTTGCGCACAATTTTTCCGAAAATTTTTGAACTTTTGTGTGGGAGGTACCTGAAGGAGTGGACCGATATGGCATATCTTCGAACTGAAACTAAGTTTGCACAAAATGATACGAAGGCCACATTTCCGAACGAATAGGCAGATCAGCTCGAGAGCTATCTTGCGCTCCAACCACTACATACGGTGTCATAGGGTTTCTTTGCCGCTTTCAGGCTATTTTCTCAGGAAGTATGAACTTGCCCCTGATGAAATTTATACCGTCGTAAGGGGGCAATTAATACAAGTTGTTACAACAAAAATGAAAGCGATTCGAGAGCAGGTCCTAAACTGAACTTTTCCGAAATTTTGTGTGGGAGGTAACCGAAGGAGTGGAACAATTGAGTCCATATTGGAACCTCATTAAAGTATGGTAGGAATTTCACAATGTGCAAAGTATGGACCAAAACGGTTACGGCCTTCAAGAGTTAACGTGCGCACAAATTTTCAGAACATTTTCGATCTTTTGTGGGATAGGTACCGGAAGAAGTGAACGATATAACCCATCTTCGAACTTGAACTAAGTTCAGACAAAATATTACGAAAACCAAATTTTGGACCGAATAGGTTGATCCGTTCGAGAGTTACCGTGCGCTCCAGCCAGACTAAACTAAATCAACTCCAAATTGTCTGAAACACATTTCGTCCAAACGTACTTGGGATCTAAAACCATTATTTCGATGAGGCACGTTTTGCCCGTATGAAAGTGTATATACCCTCGTTAGCGTAAATGCTGACGGCATAAAAACGCGGCATAACACCATTTCTTTGTCTTATACGACTTGTTTTCACAAAAAGAAATAGAAGCTATGGGAGTTCTGAACTTTAACTCTGATTTTATTAAAACTATTTTAGAAAAACCAAATTTAAACTATTTCATAAGCGATTTAGGTCTTTGTAATTAGAACATGAATTTTTATCCTGTTTTTTGTGGACAGGGCATAGGTTATATAAATGTATTTCCCAAGAACATCCCCGAAGATACTGTGTATAGTTCTATCATATAAATGAGTTCACCGTGATTTATATTAGCACTCCAATCTTTTAATTTTCCTTTTCTCTGAGGAAAAGACGTTTCTTTTTCTTTGCTTTTCACTTTTTATACCCTACACCACTATGTGGGGAGGGTATTATAAGTTGATTTTGGCCGACAAGTTTGTAACGCATCGAAATAATGGTCGTAGACCCATACTTATACATACATACCAAAATGAATGTCTCGACGAGCTGAGTCGATCTGGCTATGTGTGTCCGTCCGTCTGTCCATCTAAACCTTGTAATCACGCTACATGTCGCAATTTTGATCGGATCGTCACCAAATTTTGGGTGTAATTTTGATAGGATGGTCACAAAATGTTGGTTGCTTATGGAGGTCCCAGAGAGAAAGAGGCATATTATGTTTGGTGGTAGTCGGATTATATTCCCAAAAAGAAATGTTTTCCAGTGAAAAGCTTATGCACAGGGGTATAGGGTATCACATGGTCAGCCACGTCCCGACTATAGCCTTTGCTCACTTGTTAGATATGTTATTTTCTTCGGTAGCAGCACAACGCTTTTGATAGTACCTTGGATTCCATGCGGAGACCTCCCGTATGTAGACGACTTTTGTGATCCAAGTCGATGTTTCCTCCTCAAATCGATCGTACGTTAAACACACTCGATGATATACTGCCACAACCTGATCGTTTCGATGTCTTTTAACTTTTTATTTCGCTGTCGGAAGTTCCCTGCTTGGGCTTGACATATATTCTTCACATCGATTTTTGTCAGTAAAATAGCCCAACAATATTGTAATTTCTATGCTCATTCTAAGAAAAACATCTTTTCTAGATGTGTCTATAGCTTGCAAGACATTTCTTTGGTCTGATCATCTGTCCTTGTCCTCTATCGGCAGATAGGATTATTGTTGAAAAACTTAGAATTTATTCGCATTCCCCCAATATTTGATCCAATGTGGTGTATCTGGTAGTGTTGGGCAATCTCGTTCATTGAGCGGATCGATCTTTTTCATTCCGTTCACCAAAGAGATCCGGGTCGTTCACTTCGTTCGTTGGCTCTTTTTCATTCAATAAAACATTTTAGTCCATCATTTTCTTTTGAATATCGTTCGTGGTTCCACTTCTCTACATTGATTGTTTTGTCTGTGTCAGTTCGTGATGATTGCGTTAACGTAGTTTGTGTGAGTTTGTTTGTGTGCAAAACATTGTGGTGGTTTTCTTAGAGATGGACAGTGGGTAAATACCCAATGGGTAAATACCCGGTAAATTGGATAAATACCGGGTAAATGCCCATTTGTGGGTATTTATTTGGGTATTTACTATATTGAATCGCTAATACAACATCTTAGACCATACTTCTGGGTTTAGCTTATGAAATCGATTCAAAATGGATAGTTTTACAATACTTTAAACAAGTGGGTACATACTTGGGTAAATACCCGAGTATTTACCCATGTGTTGGGTAAAAACTCATTAACTGCCGAACCACTTGACGTAGGCTGACAAAATTTGGCTCAAATCTTACTTATGTCAAGAGAATATCTAGCATTGAAAATGGGGTCCATGTTTTGATATAGCCCCCATATAGCCGTACCTCCCGATTGAAGGTATTTTTTACCTATTAGCCTCATTGTACGATCATATTGGCTGAAATTTGGCATAGTGAGTTCTCAATATGTAGAAATACCCTTGCAAAAACTTGTCAACATAGGTTCCCGTTTTCTAATAGCCCCCATATAAGGGTACCCCGATTTCGAGTATTTACCCAAATTTTGGGTAAAAACTTTTTAACTGCCGAACCATTTGACGTAGGCTGACATAAATCTTTCTTATGTCAAAAGAACTGGTGGTACTGAAAATGGGGTCTCTGGGTCCATGTTTTGATATAGCCCCCATATAGCCGTACCTCCCGATTTAAGGTATTTTTCATCTATTAGCCACTTTTTACGACCAACTTGGTTGTAATTTGGCACAGTGAGTCCTCAATGAGTATAAAATATCTTTGCAAACATTTGTCAACGTAGGTCCACGCTTTCTTATAGCCCCCATATATGGGTACCCCGATTTCGAGTATTTACCCAAATATTGGGTAAAACTCCTTATCTGCCGAACCACTTGACGTTGGCTGACAAAATTTGGTTCAAAACTTTCTTATACCAATAGTATTAAACGTATTGAAAATGGAGTCCCTGGGTTCATGTTTTGGTATAGCCCCCATATAGCCGTACCTCCAGATTTAAGGTTTTTTCATCTATTAGCCACATTTTACCATCAACTTGGCTGTAATTTGGCACAGGGAGTCCTCAAGGAGTATAATATATCCTTGCACATATTTGTCAACGTAGATCCACGCTTTCTTGCAGCCGCCATATAAGGGTACCCCGATTTCAAGTATTTACCCAAAAGTGGGTAAAAACTTTTTAACTGTCGAACAACTTGACGTTGGCTGACAAAATTTGGCTCAAAACTTTCTTATATTAATAGTATTAAAGGTATTGAAAATAGAGTCCCTGGGTCCATTTTTTGAGATAACCGTACCTCCCAATTTCAGAAACCCATATTGGGGCTACAAGAAAACGTAGACCTACGTCGACAATTTTTTGCAAGGATATTTTATACGTATTGGGAACTCACTGTACCAAATTACAGTCAGTATGGTTGTAAAATGTGGCTAATAGGTAAAAATACCTTAAATCGGGAGCTACGGCTATATGGGGGCTATATCAAAACATGGACCCAGGGACTCCATTTTCAATACCTTTATTACTATTGATATAAGAAAGTTTTTAGCCCAATTTTGTCAGTCAACGTCAAGTGGTTCGACAGTTAGTGAGTTTTTACCCACTTTTGGGTAAATACTCGAAATCGGGGTACCCTTATATGGGGCTACAGGAAAACGTGGACCTATATTGACAAATTTTTGCAAGGATATTTTCTACACATTGAGAACTCACTGTGCCAAGGTACAGCCAATATTATTGTAAAATGTGGCTAATAGATAAAAATACCTTAAATCGGGAGGTACAGCTATATGGGGGCTATATTAAAACATGAACCTAGAGACCCCATTTTCAATACTAGATATTCTCTTGATATAAATAAGATTTGAGTCAAATTTCGTCAGCCTACGTCAAGTGGTTCGGCAGTTAAAGAGTTTTAACCCAAAATTTGGGTAAATACTCGAAATCGGGGTACCCTTATATGGGGGCTATTAGAAAACGTGGACATATATTGACAAATTTTTGCAAGGATATTTTCTACACATTGAGAACTCACTGTGCCAAGCTACAGCCAATATTATTGTAAAATGTGGCTAATAGACAAAAAATACCTTAAATCGGGAGGAACGGTTATATGGGGGCTATATCAAAACATGGACCCAGAGACCCCATGTTCAGTACCAGAATTTCTGTTGACATAAGAAAGGTGTAAGCCAAATTTTGTCAGCCTACGTCAAGTGGTTCAGCAGTTAATGAGTTTTTACCCATCATCTGGGTAAATAGTCGGGTATTTACCCAAGTATTTACCCACTAGTTTAAAGTATTGTAAAACTATCCATTTTGAAACGAATTTACAACCTAAACCCAGGAATAGGGTGTAAAATGTTGTATTTGCCATTCAATATAGTAAATACCCAAATAAATACCCACAAATGGGTATTTACCTGGTATTTACCCACCGTGTGGGTATTTACCGGGTAAATACCCGGTAAATACCATCTCTAGGTTTTCTGAACGTGGTGGTGGTGATTTTAATATGAACGAAAGAAGCAAAAAGAGCCAGCTAAAATAACGAGATAAACGATATGAGCTAACTGAATCATTGATTGAGTTGTGTGTGATAATTTGTGATGCTTGCGCTAAAGCAGCGTGTGTGAGTTTGTTTGTGTGCAAAAAAATGGTGTTGGTTTTCTGAACGTGGTGGTAATGGTTTTGAATATGAACGAAATAAGCTAAAAGAACGAGATGAACGATATGATTAACTGAACGATATGAGCTAACTGAATCATTTGTGTGTGCAAATTTGCGATGCTTGCGCTAACGCAGCAATGTCTTGGCCATCAGGGTTCTAAATGAACGACATAAACGAATGTTCTGGATACGGATCCGCTCGTTCTTTTTACGGAATCGTTCCTTGGAAACCGTTCGTTCATCAAAGACACAACTCTAGTATCTGGAGAGGAGATGTTTTTTGCTTCAGATAAGAAGGATCTGTGATAAATCATGTACTTTACCGCATTAAAGCCGATACATCACCTTAATTTGTGTACCACACAATAGCCCCATTTTCTGAAATGTAGACGGAATGACACCGCTGTGCAATTGTAGGTACACCCACTTTGCGCACTGAATGACCATGTTCGATTCCCAGACCAGACAAGATCATATTTTCAACGGTGGCATAAATACCCCTCAGTGTAATGTAGGTGAGATTTCCTTAGTATTTCAGTCATACAAAACTCCTCTACAGGTGGTGTCTTAAGACACGCAGTTCGGACTCGGTGATAAACAGTAGGTCCCATATCATTGAGCTAATATTAATCGGGTTGCACTCACTGATATGAGAGAAGTCTCCCCTGTCTGTTCAAGGATGTTTGTGGGAATGTATGTCAGTGTATATTTTGGATCATTGCTCACCCAAAATTTTTCAGTTAAAGCTTTCGTTAAAATCCTTATAAAAACTTCTTTATATTTGTTTATTCAATGCCTCAATTGTTCGAGTCTTACAAACGAGAATTATTTCTTATAAAATTTGTACGCATTGCTTACTCCCTTCACACTTCAGAACAAAAACTAAGAAATCAATAAAACAACAACAACAAACATCTTTGAATGTTAAGTTGTTTTGCCACATTTAATCGTGGACGTATGGCGTGGCGATTGTTGTCTTCACTGTTGAATTTTTTTTGCTGTCTTCTGATAAATGTCTGCATTGGCAATGTGACAAATACGACTAATAACGATGCAATTCGTTTTGTTTCGTTACTTGTTGTTGCTGTTATTGCTACGTCTCCTCCTCGGGAATTAATGTTTGGAGTAGAATTGCTAAATGCTTGGTATGAAAGGACAATGTCTGTGGCGATTACAAATGTTTATTGAACACGAACACTTGCATACGCACAACGAGTACACATTGTACATGTTTGAATGTTTGTACTCGTAGTATGTACGTACAGTGCTGCTCAAAACTTTATTTTTTTATACATACAGTGTAGGCCAAAACTAAAGCACCCATCAGTACATTTTTTTAAAATGGTTATTTTTTAAGAAAACAAAGTTATAAATTTAGTTTTTATTTTTCTTTTTATTTATTTATATCTTTATTATTGGAAAACACAAAAATAAGGAATTCAGAATTTAATAAAGAAAAATTAAAATTAAAAAAATATTTTAAGTCGCAAATATAAGCGGTCAAAACTAAAGCACCCCCCAATTTGAAGTATAACAAAAACTATTGAGATCAATATTTCGTTGCGTATCCTCTATTCTGGATGACACAAGCACATGTTTTAGGCATAGATGATATTAATTAATTAATTAATTAATTTTGAGTTAACAATCTCCCCCAAGTCCCAATCGGGAGCTAAGATGAGGGTATTGGGCAGGCCAATGGAAAACTTGTGTTGAATTGTTTTGGAATCACTCCTTAACCACTTCCGATAGATGATTTGGTTCGTTATCTTCCTGGAAGGTCCATCTAAGTGGCATCTCCTCTTCGGCATAAGGCAACATCGGGCCTTTTAATACGTTACGATACTTGAAACGATCTTTAATTCCATTTATTTTATGAATTGGTCTAATCTCTTGGCCAGAAAAAAATCCTAGACCATTATGTTCCGCCTCCATGTTATACAGTGTCTTTGCAATATTTAGGATTTAACCAATGCCCGTTTGGTCCACGCATTATGCTATCTGAATCCTTTAAATCAAAATTAGATTAAGCAGAAAACATCAGAGCCCTCCATTTCCACCAAATGTTTTGGACCTGGGACCACATTTGGGTATAACCCCCATATAACGGTACCTCCTGATTTTCAGTAGTTTGAGGATTTACCTAAATTTTCCGAAAATCAATAATTTCGCCTGCAATAATTCATAATTTAGTATCCTCAATGCCTAAAAGATGTGATTGTGTTCTCCAGAATAGAGGATACGCAACGAAATATTGATTTCAATAGTTTTTTGTACTTCAAATTGACGGGTGCTTTAGTTTTGTCCGCTTATATTTGCGACCTTAAATGTTTTTTTGACTTTGAACTTTTGTTTATTAAATTCTGAATTCCTTATTTCTGCGTTTTCCAATAATAAAGATATAAATAAATAAAAAGAAAAATAAAAAATAAATTTATAATTTTGTTTTCTTAAAAAAATTATCATTTAAAAAAATTACTGTGGGATTGCTTTAGTTTTTGCCGAAACTGTAGATACCAGCCCAAAAGGCACAAAAAAGCCAGCCAGTGGGCGCTTACTAAGGCCTAGTTAATGTAAATTTCAATGTAAAATTGCAGTACTCAATTGGGGTCCCACGTACTGTCGGTGTGTGTCAATTTGCTTGTTACACCACGAGTTGTATCGCAGTATAATGGAACAATTACAGCCTGTTTCTGTATGTCGAAAGAAGAATTTGTGCGAAAGAAACACGTCCAAACTCTTGTGTCTTTTTCAAATTTGTTTTTTGTTTTGAAGCAAAGGCAAAGGTAAAATTATTTCGAAAACTAAAGTTCGGGCGTGTTTCATTCGCACACATTCTTCTTTCGACATACAGAAACTGGCTGTTAGTTTCCTTTCGTTTATGAAGTAGACTAAATGCCAAATTTCATCAATTTCGGAAAAACAATGTGACCAACCTTCCAAATACCGAAAATCGGGAGGTTCCGTTCTATGGGGACTATATTCTATGGGGGCTACATGAAGGAGTGGACCTGTACCGACAAATTTCTGGGGGAAAGTTGTATACCCACAACGATGACTACATACCAAATTTCAGCTATTTCGGTGGAATATCGAGGTACCTCCAGACTTTCATCTACCGAAGGTAGGGAGGTACCGTTCTCAGGTAGCTATATGAAAACAAATTTCAGGTGGAATGTTGCATACGCCTATCAAAGACTTAATACCAAATATCAGTCATTTCGGTGGGGAATTGAGGCCACAATCTTCAAAATGCCGAAAATCGGGAGCTACCGTTCTGTGGCGGCTATATGAACCACATCGAAATTGTCGGTATATGTCTTTATTAATTAATTTCAGCGATTTTGAAAGAATATTGAGGCCACAACCTTCAAAATAAAGAATATCGGGAGATACGGTTCTATAGGGGCTATATGAAGACGTGGACCTGTACCGACAAATTGAAAGACGAATGTTCTATACCCCCAACGAAGACTAACTACCAAATGTCAGTCATTTCGATGGGATATTGAGAACACAGCCTTCAGCATACCGAAAATCGGGAGGTACCGTTCTATGGGGGCTATATGAAGACGTGGACCTATACCGACAAATTTCAGGCTGAAAGATTTGTACCCCCAAAGAAGATTAAATACCATATTTCAGCCATTTTGGTGTTATAATGAGGCTAAAATCTTCAAAATACCGAAAATCGGGAGGTGTCGTTCTATGGGGTTTTATCAAAATGTGTACCGATACCGATAAATTTCTAGAAAATTTTGTAGCCCGAAAAAGACTAAATACCAAATTTCAGCCACTTCGGTGTGAAATACCGAAAATCGTGGTGTACCTTTCTATAAGGGTACTTCAAAACATGGACTTATACTGACAAATTTCTGAAGGAACGTTTTGTTGCCCTGAAAAAGACTAAATACTGAATTTCACACACTTCGGTGTGATAACGAGGCTAAAATCTTCAAACTAGCGAAAATCGGGATGTACCGTGCTATGTGGGTGGTATATAAAAACGTGGAACTATACCGACAAATTTCTGAGGTGAAGTTTTTTAGCCCAAAGGAGGACTATCAAATGTCAACCATTTTGGTATGATAATATAGCTAAAACCATAAAAATACCGAAAATCGGGAGATACCGTCCAATGGGGTCTATATCAAAACGTGGACCTATACCGACAAATTTCTGTGGGAAAGTTTTGTAGCCCAAAGGAGGACTAAATACCAAATGTCAGCCATTTTGGTATGCTAATATGGCTAAAGCCTTGAAAATACCAAAAATCGAAAGATACCGCCCTATGGGGGTTATACCAAAACGTGGAAATATAAAAATTCTTAAAACGACGACGCTCACTTTGTATGGGGGCTATTTCAAAACGTGGACCTACATAGCCCATACCAAAAGTTCTACAATAGATTTTACCAAAATTTCATCCACCTACTTCAATCCGTTCGGACGCTGGAGTGATTTCCACAGACGGACGGACATATATATCGATATAGAATTTCACGCTGATCAAGCATATATATAGTTTGTAGGGTCTAAAATTATTACTTCTAGTAGTTACAAACGGAATAATAATCTTAATATATCTACCCCCAACCCCCATAGTATAGTGGAGGGTATAAAAACAAATAAATTGGAGATATATTACAAAATGTTGCAAACATATATTTGTTTAGACCCAGACATATTTTGTTGGACCTATGCTGAACATTTTTTGTCGTGTAGTTTTGTTTGTAAAATTTAAAAAAGAATGTAAAAGAAGCATTTCTGCTGCAAATATTTTGAGCATCACTATATTTGCCTTAGAATATCATTATCGTTTAGTGGCAGTTGCTATTTTTTCTTCACATACAACCTCACATCAGCAGCTCCACTAGGCGTATCGGCTGACACTCCTTTTTTTCATTTTGAAATGACTTCCAAACATATGACGTTCATTTGCGTTTGCAATTGGCGTGTTTTTAAAATCCCCACATCCCCTGACGTCGTCATTCATTAGGTTAGTTTTATCTTTCGCTGCGGCTTTAAAAATGTTTTATGTAGCGAATTTATTCAACTTTGCCACTTCAAATGAAAAATGTTAAAGGATCTCGATGGTTTGTTTCTCCTGTATTTTTCGAAACTGAGTACTTTTCCTTCATGCCACTTTTTTTGTTGACAAAAAATACTTAGTTTGATTTTAATTTTTGTTTAAGTTCAATACATTGACAAAAATGTATTAAATCAGTAGACACAGTAGTTCTTCAAATTTGAAACCTCAGAGAAAAAATTTTTCTGAAAATCTGATTTTTATTTTAAAACCCACGATCTTTCACCTTTGCTAAGATTTACACCAGTGGATGGCATGGTGACTCACAAGAGAGACCTTGTTCTCTCAGTGAGCGTAAATTTATTCACACGCACAATATATGTGGAGAAAAAAACTATTGATTCTCAGCTGAGCAGTCATTGAGGAAGGGTGTGTGCCGCTTTTTATCTTCTTTACACTTATCGAAATGACTAAACAGTCCATACGAAGACTCATGACTGTGAAAGCAACGCACACTAAGTAGTGTCCGTTAGTATAGGTTGCCTTACTCTGATTTACACCTTCAGAATCGATTGTGAGATCCCTATTTAATTTGGAGAAACATAAACGGCTTTTACGAAAAATCATATAAGCAAGAATTTCTGCCGCTCATGTGTCTCCGTCTTTACATCAGCTTATCTCACCTGCATTGACAATTTCCATTGAAGATCTGTCAAATAATTTGAGTATTTGGCCTAAAACCCTTTTTTAAGTGTCAGTGTCAATAATAATCACTTTCCAACCAAATTAGCTGAATTATAGTACGTAGGGTTCATGGATATTTATACAAGTCACTAAAACAACACAGATCCAAATATTATATTAAATTGTATTTCAAGGAACACATCCACTATCCTTCATATATTATGAGAAGATAACTTTTGAGTATTGGAACTTTGTATTAAGGGAACTATTAAACCAATACTACCACCAATCCCAACCGACAGTCATGATCACAAGGAATTACTTACTAAGATGGCCTTCTACAGGACATTTGCCCTATTGGGCGAACTAAGAATAGATTTGCACTACTCTCTATTTTTGGTTTTCTTATCCAATTTTGTGATATCGTCTTCCACTTGTTTACTCCATCGGATATGTGGCTTTGGCATTTTCAAACTGCATATGTTGGTCAATACTATTCTTCGCAGTTGATGTTGAGGGGGCCAAGTCGTTATCTACCCCAAAATTAACCCAGATCCACTTTAACAGATTATCTTATGACCTGTTTTAAGACATCTTTTATTTATACCCATGATGTCATCGGCATAAGCTTTCTGTGTACGATGTGTCATTTCTCTTAACTTTTGCATTTCGTATAACAGGAGCCAGAATGAAGTCCGAAAGTTCTACCAATGAGTGGAACATCAAACTGGTAATTTGGTAACTGGTACAAACAAACAAGGTAATTTGGTAACTGTTACAGATTACAGACTAAATACCAAATTTAAACCATTTCGGTAGAATATTGAAGCCACAACCTTTAAATATCGAAAATCGGGAGAAACAGTTCTATGGGGGCAATATGAAGGCGTAAACCTATACCTACAAATTTCAGTTCTGCACCCCCAACGAAGACTAAATATTAAATTTCAGGCCACAACCTTTAAAATACCGAAAATTGGTATGAACCGCTCAATGGGGTCTATATGAAGGCGCGGATTATACCGACAAATTTAGGGAGGAAAGTAGAATACCCACAATGAAGAGTAAATACCAAATTTCAGCCACTTCGGTGGAATACGAGTATTGAGGCCCCAACCTCCAAATACCGAAAACTGGGATGTGCCGTTATATGGGTGCTATATGAAGGCGTGGACCTATACCGACAATTTTAGAAGGAAAGTCGAATACCCCAAACCAGTACTAAATACCAAATTTCAGTCATTTTGGTGGAATATTGAGGCCACAACCTTCAAAACAACGGAAATAGGGAGGCACCGTTCCATGGGGGCTATACTTAGGCGTTGAGCTGTACCGACAAATTTCTGGGGGAAAGTTTTATACCCCTGACAAAGACTAAGTACCGAATTTCACCCATTTCGGGTGAAAATGGGGTGGTACCGTTCTATGGGGGCTATATCAAAACGTGGACCGATATATCGAATTTACAATACCAAACATCCTAGGAGTAATAGAAACTTCTATAACAAATTGCAAAGCTCTGTCTTAAAAATGGCGAGATGTATCATGATTTCAACAGACGGACGGACGCACAGACTTATATCGACTTAGAATTTTACCCTGATCAAGAATATAAATACTTTATAGAGTCTCCGATGAATATTTCGATGATTTACAAACGGAATGACAAATTTAATTATGTCCTCCGTATTATGGTGGAGGGTATAACAAATTTCCATTTGTCTAAAAAGGCTGTAATTTATATGTATAACCGTATCGAAAAATACGCATTTTCACCCATGTAATTAAAAAAAATGTTAAACGGACGGAATGTGACGGATACAAAAGTATATATGGGCTGAAAGAGGATACTCTCGGGCATTTTCCTGACATTGTTCCCACCAAAGTTGTGATTTCACTAAAATACCTGAGGAAAACTAAAATAGCTCACTACGTGTAAACGATACAGTAATTTATTAACTAACAAAATAACAATGAGCACAATATCTGTTATAGCTTCCGAGAAAAATGCTATTTCCTTCTTTAGAAATTTGCAAGAATTACGTATTTTCCAAAATGGGGAAGATTGCTGTCTTCAGGAGTACGCCCACACCTTCCAATATTTTATCCACCTTCCAATATTTGACAATCGAATCTAATAAAGAAATTAAAAAAATAGGGTCTTGGCCAGGAAAATCGAGTTTTTAGCACCGAAAGTGTTCCTCGGCTTTTTTGGTGCTGGAAGAATACAAATGTTTGTGTATGACAATTAATTTTTCTGTTTTTTTTTATAACTAAAAAATATGTCTGTTCCAGAACTGCAAGAGTCTAGTAACTTTTACTTTTTTCGAAAAATTGTTATCGTAGCGTAAAATTAGAAACTTCTTGCGGTTTCTGTAACAGACATTATATTTGTGTTTGCTTGAGAGAAAAAATCGCTTTTTGAATTTGATCATTTAATATTTATTCTCCCTTTTCCTAAACTTCTGCAAAACGTTCCACCTTCTTGCGGTCATGTATACAAAACTTTTTTAATTTTGTTTCTGCACTCACTCAAAACCTAAAAATAATAAACACCAAAATAGGCAGTCAGTCCGTCAGTCAGTTTGCCAATCCGATCAAAGAAATGAATGACTTAGTATACAAAAAAGCAACAACAACAACAAAACTTCTTATAAAAAATAAACAAACGCAAGAATACATTTAAATTAACCTTGACTTTGAAAATTATTTTGCTGCACACACTCCAATGAATAACAACAACATCGTCATCATCGTCAAAGTTGTTTTTCTTTGTTGTCGTTGTTGTTTTTAGTATCATTGCCAACACTACCATCCCAATTCAAATTCAAAAAACGAAAACGTCATCATCACCATTGTGAAGAGTGTCATTATGGCATTAACAACGGCTCACATTCTCAAAAGGAGCCTCTTTGCATTTGATGATGAAAGACATCAGCAACAAGAACGACAACAACAAAACAGAAATATATTAAAAGTAGGACGACATTATGAAACCATATCTGGAGGCAGAGCAAGCAAACAACTTGAAGAGGTTATACAGCCTGCGAGCATCAAAAAAGAAAAACATTCTACACAAGGAAAAGAAATCATTTCGTTTTTTAGGCCGAACTAATTAATGATCTATGAATGAATGACGACTGCACGAGATGACATTTTTAATTATGCATTTTTGCGAAGTTTTTTTTCGGTAGTGGAATTTTTTTTACTTATTTGGAATTTTAATTATTTTAATGAGTGTTAGGAAAAAATATTTTATTAAGAAAGGCTCAATGGCGGACGGAGTACATTTGTTTATATCCCATTCTGTAGGCGTGAAATCTAGATTATAAATACATTAATAAGAGGGTGCATTGGGGATGAAAGGTATCAAGAAACGGTCCTGTCCACCTTTAACTTAACGCAGATAAAGTCGCTGGTCGTTTAAACGACACAAAAAATTGTTGCAAAAAATTTACGTAAAACTCTGGTTTTTTCGAATATTTTTTGCATTTTGTTATAGTATTGTCTATCATCTCTCATTTCACGCTTATAAAGCTTCATTTGACCCATTCATTTCCGCGCAATTGGCCTAAAAGTCAAGCTATTCAAAAAATCGCTTTTTTTTTAATTTTCGACTTTTGGTGGAAAACTTAAATATGCGATAAAAATTTAATCATAAATGTTAGAATCATATAAAGTCAGGGATTTGTTAGGAATATAAGGATGCACCTATATTACCCTCCAAAGTTTTTGGCACTTTAAAAAAAGGCCCGATTGCAGGAAAACTACACGTTTTAGAGAAAAAAGTTATTTATTAATAAAAATGCTTAAAAAGTCTCAAAAATATAATTTTCATAAAAAATTTTAAGGTTTCTTGCAAAAAAAAAATCGGCGCTAAGTGGGTTAACAAAGTCCACGACTTGTCTTTATCCCTTTTGGACACTGACCTCCTGTGGTGTCACCTGTGGAACTATATTTAACACCCGTCTAAGGTAGTGAGCTACCATATGCCGCTCGTACCACTCTGTTCACCACATGGCCTTCAGACGTGAGCACTGACTTGAATGCCATGGTTCATGGTTGCAGAATTCCGACTACCCCAATATTCTACTGGTTCACATTCGACAGCACGTTCAGGTTGTCCAAGCATGCCACAGCTATATGCAACAAGGTCACTCCGGCATGACTTGGGGTGCAGATAAAGAAACCTTGCTGACCACATATAACGCGATATGTCGGTCTATGCGGAGCGATGGAAAAATATTCAAACCTGTCAGAATGCCGCCATGAGTTGGAGTACTCATGTCATCTACATGAGGAAACAAAGGTTCTTCCAGTAAAGCAACACAATGATATGCTCCTATTGCAGCACTTGTTCGGGTGTTATCGTGATAGCCATCTGGAAATTTGTTGGTATTGGTGCACGTCTTCATATAGTATGGGGGTAAGGTACCTCCCGATTTTGGGTATTTTGAAAGTTGGGGCCTAAACATCCCGCCGATCCCGATTTTCGGTATTTGGAAGGTTTTAGCCTCAATGTACCACTGAAATGGCTGGAATTTGGTATTAAGTCTTTATAAAATTTACCACCCGAAATTTGTCGAAATAGATTTTCATAGAATCGTACATCCCGGTTTACGGTATTTTGAAGGTTGTGCCCTTTTCACCTGAAATATATCGGTATTACTCCACGTCTTCATATTGCTTCTATAAAACGGTCTCTCCCAATTCTCGGCAATTTGAAAGTTTTGGCTCCAAAATCCCACCGAAATGGCTGAAATTTGGTATTTAGTGTTCGTTGGAGGTATGTAGCTCCCATAGAGCGGTACCCCCCGATTTTCGGTATTTTGAAGTTTGTGTCCCTAATATCCCACCAAAATGGCTGAAATGTTGTATTAAGTCTTCCATCGGGCCAAAAGAGAATTATTAGTGTAGGTCCTCGGTTTCATATAGACCCCATAGAGGTGTACCTTCCGATTATCGGTATTTTGAAGGTTGTTTTCCTAATATCACAAACAACAAACAAACAACGGAGATATCGCAAAAGTCGGCAATGCATCCCATTTTTCCATTTTTTGTAATCACGCTACAGGTCTCAATTTTGATAGGATCGTCACGAAATTTTGGCGGTTTATGGGGTTCACAAATTCAAATTTTTATTCTTAAGCGAATAAGGACAATATCACATTTATTATGCAATATAGATTGGCGCACATCCCACTTTTCCATTTTTATACCCTCAGCATTTATGCTAACGTGGGTATATCAAGCTTTTTGTAGAAAATTAACTTATGTTGAAACTGAGGTATGGGGTATTGTAACTCGCGATCAGTTTTACTATACCATAAATTTTGACCGCATTTCGGCAAAATAAACTGTTTTAGCCCGATTCACCGAGGGGTTTCTTAAAATATTAATTTGAGCGGAAGCTGTGGTCATACTAATGTAAAAAAATCGGAAAAAATCGTTGAAATAAACGAGTTTCATTATGTTATTTTCCAATTAGTGGTTTTACAACACAATGTAGAGCTTAATGCTCAAAGGAAAAGTTAAAGAGCACACTTCAGAGTTGAAGTTTCTAATGTATGATTTTTTAATATATCCACTGTATCTACCTCAAACGGATGCTGACATTTTGAAACCTGAAAAATTGGGTTTTTTGAATTTTTGCTCTAATCGGGACGCGCAGCAGGATTTCCCTAAAAGCTTATTTTTGGATTGTAGTACTCGCGATTTCGCATTTTTTAATGTATAACATGAGGGTGTAGCCCTCACAGGATCACAGTAATCTGCGCCTAAACACGAAATTTTTGTGCGTAAATTTTTCACAAAAACCTATTTTTTTGGTTTAAAATTTACAAACGTCATTGGATTTCCGTGGAAACCCGCGTAAATTTAGTTTTTTTACGTTCTGAATCTAACAAGCCACGACGCGTAAAAATCCACCCACTAGATCGGCGGATATGATACCCCTCAAATTTCGAAAACTTGCAAAAAATTATTTTGAAAATATCGCATATTAAAACGCGTTTTGGATGTGTCAGTTCTACTTAAATAAATACATCGATACGCGTGTTTAAACTGCGCGAAAACAGATATTTCAAAACTATCGCTAATCCAGAGATATAATAGATTTTTTCTAAAAATTAAGTGCGATGCTACATCCACGGTTCTTGATGGATCGCATTGAAACGGTATAGAAGGATGTATTTTTTAATGGTGATTATTGAAATCGGATGCGCATAAAATGTAAATTAACTTCGCGGAAATTATGACCATTTTACTGTATTTTGCACCCTTAAATGCAGCAGATGCTACATCGTGGCCGCCAAATAGAATTTGACAAACTGTACATCAAATAAAAGGGAGTGATTCGCTGTGTTGGAAAATCGGATGCGCATCATGTCATTTTCATAATTACGCGGTTTATATGCGTCTCAAATGTTGTAATATTCAATATAACATTATTTTAACGTTATGCCATAATTGGAATTCCTTGTGATTTAATATAAGGTTCTAATAATATTATCCAATATGAAAACTATAAGCGAAAAATTTGTTACAACGGAATATCATCATTATTGCGTGAAATTTTGACGAAAATGCCGAAGAACTCAAACATTTTTTCTCCAACTTTTCCTATAAAACCATAAAAATATAAAATTAGAATAATATGATTTTAATTTTTCGTAATATTTTCTTCGTATTTTTGCAAATAACATGAATACTATAGCTCCAACTTTCACAACTTAGGTTTCATTTTATTCCTCATAATGTCTGGATGCTGTTATAATTTTTTTTTATATATTTTTCGTAACTATGAGCGCTATTTTTTCGAAAATATGTTTGTAAATACATGAAATTTTTTAACAAATTTGATTTTTCGCGAATCCATTGAGACTTTGCGATTATTTTTTGCATCATCGCAAAGGGTACGAATTCAGTTAACGATAATAGGATATAACAGCTAATTATATTAAGCCGCGATTTTTTTAGAATTTTTTCTTATTATCATAATTAAAACGGTCATATCTTTTGCGCGCAACGATCAAAGTTAGTAACGAAAACAGATTTGGAATGCTGATTTTTTTCTTAATATATGTACCAAAAATCATTGATGTAGTATCAAAAAATATTTTTGATTTTTTTGAAATGGAAAAGACAATTTTAGACATTTTTCCTGATATACACTTTCATACGGGCAAAATGTACCTCGTCGAAATAATGGTTTTAGACTTCAAGTATAGTTGGACGAAATCAGTTTCTGACAATTTCGAGTTGATTTAGCCCTGTCCGTTCGTATGTCTGGCTAACTGGAGCACACGATAACCCTCGAACGGATTAACCGATTCGGTCCAAAATTTAGCTTTCATAATGTTTTGTCCATACTTAGTTTAAGTTCGAAGATGTGTTATATCGGTCCACTCCTTCCGGTACCTCCCCTACAAAAGTTCAACATTTGTGTATAAGTGAGGTTTAGGGTTTGTTCGAAGAACCTTTAGAAATGTATACCAATGCTGTTCGTTGTGTTCTTCCGTGTTCATGCTTCCTGGCATACTGGTCTAAAAGTTGTACGAAAAGATATGACTCCCAAAATAAGATCCACTTCCACAATGTACTATGCCGATCCATTCCGCAACATTTTTGAACATTAATCCTAATCCACATTTTTGTAGGCATGTTCAAATTTCCAGAAATAGCCAAAAATTCTGAAAATACCCTAAATCCATTCGATCTGTACGTAGATGAAAATTACAATTCACATAGGCTGAGGGTATATCTCTGTCGGCAAAGCCGACTGATACTTTTTTACTCGTTTTTTGTTTTTGAATTGTACTGACGAATATCTATCTCAGCTTTGGTTGGATGAGTTTCAACAATGAAGACTTTAAAATGTCCCAATTGCTTTACCAAAAATGGTGAAATGCTGGTAATGTTGAAAAGGACGCTGGGATATCCCAATTTCCAATTTATGGAATTTTATTTCCATATCAGATATTTTTGCTTCTGTTGGACATATTCCAATTAAATATTAATTATTTGGTTCTGTTTGCCTTAAGTCACTTGGTATAAAAACCAGATAGGTGAAAACTTTAGTATCTCACTAAAAGAAATGTTTACCAGTGAAAAGCTTATGCACAATAGTAATGGTGTGGGGTATCACATAGTCACTTGTTTTCGAATGGAGCTTTCCTTAACCAAGTGACCAACTCAAGATTTAAACGATTTGGCCGAATTTTTAAGCGACATACATACAATGTATTGAACTATTTTGACTTACAAAGCTTTAATAGATAAAGAAAATATTCCAATATTTATCAAGATAAGCATACTTATAATGGTTGAATTAGAAATAATGTAAGTAAACATAATATTTTAAAATTGCATTTAAAATAATATTTATAACATTGCAACAACAATAACGAATTGCATTTACAAACCTCAAACATATGTGTAAGTCAAACTTTACACTCTGTAGTCGTAAAAAAGCTCTACTGCATATGCATGTTTTTTAGATAAATACAATTTTTGTTTAATTTAATTAATTTTATTATATAGCAACAATACTTAATATGCAAACATTCCTACATAAACATGGATAATTGAAACTCAACTAGCAATTACACAGTGCAACAAATCAAACGCCATTGATTCATGGTACATATATTGGAAACAACTGAGAATTAAAGCACATTCGGTTAGGGAATATTGCCGAAAGCACTTAGACACACATACATACATACATTGTAATGTGCCTTAATTTCCGGTTGCTGTTATCAAACGAAAAAAAAAAAACAAAAACGCGCCCTGTTGCTCCGTGTAATATCAGTTGAATATAAACTAAAGGTAGTTCATTATATTTAAATAATTTAATTTAGTTGAACTTAGTTTTTATTGTTATTTTATTTCATTTATTTTTTATTTGCTAATGAACTAACAGCTAGCCACTACAGTACATACATACATGCAAACAATACCTGCAGCCTCTATTTATATATAATTTAATTATAATTTAATTTTAATTTTTAAATTTCTGTTTGTTGTTTATTTACAGATCAGGATAATGAGGACAACTTTTTTGTATATGTTTTTGTAAATTAAATGAATGTTGTTATGTGAATACTGATTAAAACCAATAATACAACTACAAAAACCAGTCAAGTTAAGCTAAAAACCATAAATAAAAAACAAACTGAAATAAATAAACACAACTCTCAACTCCACACATAACAAAAACAGAAAAAAACAGAACTAAGTACGACTGTCCATTTTGCAAACAACCACTCTGCTACTACATTCAACCTAACCTAGGATAGACAAGCAATACATGAATGAATGACAAACAGAACGTGATACAACTACTTAAAGCAAATAAACAAAACCAGCAAATAATTCAATAAATTCAATAATTATTTACACTAAGGGATTTTTTGCAGAACCAACAGGTATTTGAGAACAATGTTTTTTGTCTTGCTTTCTTTAACATTTCATTTCAATTTCATAAACAATCTCATAAAAGCAAAACTATTTATTATCTCATTGAGACATTTTTTCCAATTGGCTGGTTTTAATTTGGACAAATTCTTCAGGCAAAATTCCAAAGAATTTCCTTTACTTAGATTTAGAAAATAAAACACTTAAAAGTTATAAATACTTGAATAATATAACGTTTTTTATATTGATATTGAAAAATAATTCTTATGTGAATCGCTACATTAGTTGTGTTCCATTACATACCTGAGGCTACCATTTTTAACCACAGTTGGTAGAATGTTACCAAAATTGGTAGCTTTTTTTGGGGTTGGTAATTTGGTAACTTGTGTGCCACCGTGGTGCAATGGTATGCACACCCGCCTTGCACACTAAAGGTCGTGGGTTCGATTCCAAAATAACCCTCAGTAATGTTGGCGACATTTCCCGGGTATTTCAGCCATGTAAAACATCTCTCCAAGTGGTGTCTTAGGACACGCCGTTCGGACTCGGCAATCAACAGTAGGTCCCTTATCATTGAGCTAATATGAATCGGCGTGCACTCATTGGTATGAGAGGAAGTCTCCCTTGTCCCGTATGGGATGTTTGTGGAACAATTAAAGGGTGTTTTTTTAAGCTAGATAGAACTTTAAATTGTAAAAAGTAACACAAAAAATTAAATTTTGATGAAACTTTTTTTATTTGTTTCAGTATACTCTGACAAATCATCATGAATACACTCACGCTTGAACAACGCTACGAAATTATCCAAATTTACTTTGAAAATCAGTCGTCGATTCGCGCAACTTATAGACGACGCATTTTTGGCTTAACGCATTTTTGGCTTAACGCATTTGAGGCGCATTTTTGGCTTAACGGGTTTGTTAATAAGCAAAATTGCCGCATATGGAGTGAGACCAATCCACAAGAGACACTACAGACTCCATTACATCCAGAAAAATGCACCGTATGGTGCGGTTTTCACGCTGGTGGCATCATCGGATCTTATTTCTTCAAAAAATTAGGCCGGAGCTCGCGTTACGGTCAATGGAGATCGTTACCGCACCATGATCAATGATTTTTTGTTTGAAAATATGGATGACATTGATCCGGAGGAGATGTGGTTTCAACAGGATGGCGCTACGTGCCATACGGCGAACGCAACCATCGACTTATTGAAATCAAAATTTGGCGATAAGTTGATTTCGAGAAGTGGACCTGTCAATTGGCCTCCAAGGTCGTGCGATTTGACACCTCTCGATTATTTCCTGTGGGGCTACGTGAAGTCACTGGTTTATGCTGATAAACCAGCAACAATTGATGCCTTGGAGGCCAGCATTGTTCGTGTTATTCTTGACATACGGCCAGCAGTGCTCGAAAAAGTGGCCAAAAATTGGACGTCCAGAATGCACTTCGTCAAGAACAGCCGCGGTGCCCATATGCCCGAAATCATTTTCAAATGTTAATGTCACGTACTGATCTTTCGAATAAAAAAAAAAAAATTTGATTACAATTTAATTTTTTGTGTTATTTTTTACAATTTCAAGTTCTATCGGGCTTAAAAAAACACCCTTTATTTTTACTTTTTAAGGTTTGAACAACTATCCAGTTTTACTGTGTAAACGTACGCCAAATTGTTCAACAGCGTGGTAGGCAAATGTCATAGTTAGGGTCTTTGATCACATTGATATTATGCACCTATACAGCATGTTTTTTCTTGCAAAATAGTTTCTACCATCCGGTAATAACCTTAATAAGCCATGTAGGTTCGATAATGTGGTAGAATCCTTCAAAATACCGAAAGCAGGCCGATACTCATCAAATGCTGCAATATCTGAATGATGAACTACATGACAATTCTCTAAAGAAATGTTTTATACCCATAGTAAAGAGTAAATCCGAAATTTGTGCTACCTCAGTTGGACAATGTGGCTTCAATGTTTCAATGTGTTCTTCAAGATTTCAAAAATAGGACGGTATCGTTCTATGGGGGCTCTACCAAATTTCTCAGTAGAAATAATTTTTAGCCACATCTAAAACTAATTACCAAATTTAAGCCACGTCGATTAGAAAATGTGTTAAAATAATTAAAAATACTGAAAATTGGCCGGTATCGTTCTGTTAATCCGAGACATTTCGTATAGATACTGGGCTAAAACCTTAAAAATATTGAAAGGCGGGAGACACGTTCTACGTGAGCTGCAGTCAAAAATATATTTTTAAACGCTTTAACAGCATCTTCTGGCGACGAAAATCGTTGACCACGGCTTTTTTCTTGATGTGCTGCAACCAAATGAAGTCATTGGATCGCCCCTCGGGGCTGTACGGCGTATGACCCATCAATTCCACGTTTTGTCAGGTGAAACAGGCGCTGGTTTGAATTGATGTGCGAGAGTTCGCATCGTCATGATGCAGAACGATTCGTCTTCTCATTTCGAAGACTAAACACCAAATTTTAGCCATTTCCAAATTTGGCCACAACCTTCAAAATACCGAAAATCGGGAGCTATCGATCTATGGGGGCTATATGAAGGTGTGGACCTATCTCGATATAATTCTGGAGGAAAGTTTTATACCTTCAACGAAGACTAAGTATCAAATTTCAGCTATTTCGGAGGAATATTGACGCCACACCTTCAAAATATTGATAATCGGGAGATATTGTTCTATAGGGGCTATACAAAGGCGTGGACATGTACCCACACATTTCATATAGAAAGTTTTACACCCCAAATGAAGACTAAATACCAAATTTCAACAATTTCGGTGGCACCGTTCAATGGAGGCTATATGAAGGCGTGGACCTATACCGACAAAATTCTGGGGGAAAGTTTTATACCCTAAATGAAAACGTAATGCCTAATTTCAACAATTTCGGTGGAATATTGATGCCACAAACTTCAAAATACCGCAAATCGGGAGGTACTATTTTATGGGTGCTTTCTATATGAAGGCGTGGACCTAAACCGACAACATTCTGGGGAAAAGTTTTTTCCTGCAACGAAGACTAAGCACCAAATTTCAGCCATTTCGGTGTGATAATGAAGCTAAACCTTCAAAATACCGAAAATCGGGTGGTACCGTTCTATGGGGACTATATCAAAACCTAGACCGATATAGCGCATTTGCAATACCAAACATCCTAGGAGTAATAGAAACTTCTATACCAAATTACAAAGCTCTATGTTAAAAATTGCGATCTGTATCTTGATTTCAACAGAGGGATGGACAGACGGACAAGGTTATATCGACTTAAATTTTACCCTGATCAATAATATATACTTTATGTGGTCTACGATGAATATTTCGATGTGTTACAAACGGAATGATAAATTTAATTATGCCCTCAGTATTATGGTGGAGGGTATAAAATAGTTTTGGGATTTAATAACAAATTTAATATTAATTTTTTACGACTTTTTGGTAGAAAAATAAGGTTGCAACATGGATATTTGTAATATGATTTTCATAAACGTACTACAAAACGACAATGTATAAAGTTAGTACTGGAAAAATCGGGCATTATATCATAGAGGAGACAAAAATAAAAGTCTCGTGTATCGGCGTTTTGTAAGTGTGTACGTCGGGAGGTATCGTAAATAGGAAGAAATATTCTACATAGAATTTCACTCACACTTCCCAAACAAATAAAATCTCTTGATGAATCATGACAAACTACTCTTATTAAGGGGTCAGCCGCACTTGTAAACTTCATTTCAAGATTTAAAAGTCAGCATTTAAAAACATTATCCTTAGCTGTACAGATCAACTGCTACACAAAATTTACACACACGGCTAAATTAACAAACGGACGCATATTTATTTTTGTGTATCTTTGCTTATTTCATATTTTACACCTAATCTTTCTTTCGTTAGCCATAAACGACAATTATGCTTCATATTTAGCACTCGGCTGACCCTTTTGTCGCAGTAAATAGACAGCCGATTGATGTTTTTGTAATTAGTGTTGCCACCGTACAAATATAAAAATGTGTAATTTAATGTCAAAATACCGATGTCTTTATTAAACCCTACACCACTATGTGGCGAGGGTATTATAAGTTGGTTTTCGCCAAAAAGTTTGAAACGCATGGCATCGTAGACCAGAGTAAGGCAATGGGTCTAGCGTGAGTAAATTTACTCTCGCTCCCCACCAGTTCACAGTCCACACTGATTGTGAGAGAAAGTAAATTTACGCTCACGGGAGACACATTGCCTTACATTATCGTAAACCCATACTCACAAAATTTTGGGTGCTGATGTGGTCCCGGAGGGTTAGGAATGGGCAAAAACGTATTTGGAGAAATAAATCAACGTTTTTCCAAAGCGAATATCTCAGTTTCTATAAGGTGTATACCAAAAGCAAAACCAAACAAAAAATAAAAGTAGAAAATATCACCTCACAAACGATATAAAGTAGGTTGTCGTAGGTGGTCAAACAACGAAGATATCACAATAGTCGCAAATAAACCCCAACTTTCCATTTTTGCGATTTTAATTATAATGAAGAATATTGCAGCTTTGGTTGAGAACTTTCCAAAAGAAAAGCCCGAATATGAAAGTACAAAATCCCATCTTTACAATTATGCAACGTTGGTTGGTGTAGGTGGCCAAATAACGGAGATATCGCAATAGTCGGTAATACATCCCATTTTTCCATTTTTTAATCACGCTACAGGTCGCAATTTTGATGATGATTCATAACGAAATTTTGAGGGTTAATGTGGGTCCCATAGAGGAAGAAGCGTATTGATTTTGGTGATTGTCGGATAATATTCAGGGGTTGGAATGGGCAAACAACTTATGACGATAACATTCAACGTTTTATTCATATGTCTTTAATATGTGTATATCTTCCCTTCTAGTATTGGTGTTCTAAAAGGCAAGCTCGTCAATGGAAGAAGATAAGATTTCCTTCACATTGTTCCAAAGTAGGTTGGCGTAGGTGGCCGAACAACGGAGATATCGCAAAAGTCGGTAATGCATCCCATTTCTTGCAACTACGCTACAGGTCCCAATTTTGATAGGAAATTTTGGTGGTTCATAGGGCACCAAGAGAGGAAGAAGCATATTGGTCGGATAATATTCAATAGTCGGAGTGGGCAAAAATCGTATGTGGACAAAAATTCAAAGTTTTATTCCTATGCGAATATATCCGCTTTTAGTAGTCGTATTCCTAAAGGAAAGCCCGTCAATGGATGAGGAAAATATCACCTTTATTATGATGCAAAATAGGTTGGATGGGATAATTTTCCAGTTTTTTATTTGAATTGTACTGACGAGTACCTTAACTTTGGTTGGATTCGTTTCAACAATGAAGACATTCTGGGCTTTAAAATGTTCATAAAATTTTTACAACAGCGACAATTTAGCACAATTTTCTACTCTAAAAACATATTATTTTAAAATTTCTCAAGGCAATAAGAATAAAAAGTCAAAAGTCTGATTTGAGAAATTTTAAAATAATATGTTTTTAGAGTAGAAAATTGTGCTAAATTGTCGCTGTTGTAAAAATTTTCGTACCAAAACTACATGCCTATTATATTATTATTAATTCTTGATAATTAATCGATTTATAATGTCACAAGTAAGATTTGTTGCATTATAATATGTATTTGATAAAAAATTGTGTTGGTGAAATAAATCTCTAAAAACAAGGGGTAAAATCAATAAACAAGATATTAAATGGAGTCCGTAAAAATGTACGCCAAGGTACAGTTGAGTTATTTTGCTAAAAACAATACCCGAGGAACCTAGTATCTAAATACAAAAGATTGACTGCAACTACTTGCCATTTGCACCGTGCAGCATGGGCCCGCGCCCATTTTTTCGTACATCATCTCTTATGTATTGGGACTATATGTACCAAGTTTCACTGCGATATCTCTTTTAATGACTGAGTAATTAATTTTGGTCACCTAAAATCGGAAAATTCACACTGTGAGTCGGCCCCGTCCCGACTATAGCCTTTGCTCACTTGTTTTGTTATAATTGAATTTTTAACGTTGACTGTCCACTATTTTTTAAGTGAATAATATTTAAAATCCCTTATTTAAAAACAAGGTTTCACTTTTAATGAAAAATAATACATTAAACACATTAATGCTTTTCTTCATATTTCTGTTGAATTTAATAAAATATATCACTTTTTTATAAAAAGGTAGTTAAAATTAATTTTAAATTCATTACAATTTAAATATATTCATTAATTGCATTTCATTAATACATATGTTGTTTTTAATTATCCTGTAAGGACTTTGCAATTTATTGCCTTGGGTGGGAAAATTATATTAACGAACAACCTGTTACAAGTACTAAAGCAAAATTACAGTTCTTAAAACTTATATCCCTTGCATTGCATCCCTTTTTCCAGGAAAATTAGAAATCAAGTTCTTAAACTAAATTCTTTGTCCATTCTTCTTCCGAGGTCATAAAGTTACAAACAATTTACGTTTTATTGTGCCTATAATAAAAATTAAACATTTGCTATTTAATTCATACCGCCATGAAATGTATCCTTTCTAAGGGCTCATTAAAAAGTTTAAAGTCAGATGTTATATTCTCTTCAGATGTTGCTCTGGTTGTTGTTGTTTTATGGTGATTGTGACCTCAAGCTAAGGTGAGCATAACATGATATGTTTCTTAATCATTCGAGGTTGCAGGCAATGTTGCGGTTTTAATGGCAAACAGCAACACACTTTGTACAAAAAGCCGAATGTATCAAATAACATGGAGTATCCTTAGTTTGACCTTTATTAGGTAACAAGGAAAATAATAATGAAATGGGACACGATTTGAAATTTAAATGAGTTGTTGCTTAAAATGTATTCCGCAAGCATTAAACGAAAGTTCGATTAAATTGTTAAAAATATTTTTATTTAATTTTCCTTTTCCTTATGGACGCTATTGAACACTGCTCCTTATATATGTTTATTTAGAAGATCTACCATTGAATCTCCCATTCTAGATCATGAAGATCCTTCTTGGCATACATGAGTGGGCATATATGCCCATAAAATCGTGTGTGGATGAGCAGTCATGAGGTACCTATAGAAAATTAGAAAATTATTCAATTATGTTCCACTTACGTTATCACAGCTTACTACCACTGTATATCCTACTATAGACAGGTCAAACATGTTCATTGAAAGCAATTAGGTTAATTTGTCTGTTACCCAAGTGCTGCGCCCCGATGATGTTGATCGGATCTATCCAAGTGTGGAGAAATTAACTTTCTTAAATATTCGTCGGAGATCCTATAAAGAATAAAATTCCGTCTGTCCCTCCGTCTGTTGGAATCAAGATACGGCTCGCAATTTTTAAGCTAAAGCTTTGTACGGTATTTTGAAGGTTTTCGCTTAATTATACCACCGAAATGGCTGAAATTTGGTATTTGATCTTCGTTGGGGGTACAAAACTATCCACCTGAAATTTGTCCGTATAGGTCCATGTCTTCATGTTGCCCCCAATAAACTGTACCTCCCGATTTTCGGTATTTTCCTGGTTGGGTTCTCAATATCCCATTGAAATGGATGAAATTTGGTATTTAGTGTTAGCTGGGGTGCAAAACTTTCCATCTGAAATTTGTCGGTGTAGGCCCACGTTTTCATATAGCCCCCATAGAACGATACCTACCGATTTTCTGTATTTTGAAGGCTGTGGCCTCAATATCCCACCGAAATGGTTGAAATTTGGTATTTAGTCTTCGTTGAGGGTATAAAGTTGTCGGTATAGGTCCACGCCTTCATATAGCCCACATAGAACGGAACCTCCCGATTTTCGATATTTTGAAGGTTTTAGCTTCATTAACACACAGTAATAGCTGAAATTTTGTGTTTAGTCTTCGTCGGGGGCATAAAACTTTCCACTTGAAATTGGTCGGTATAGGTTCACGCCTTCATATAGCAATATAGAACAGTACCTCCCGATTTTCGGTATTTTGAAGGTTGTGACCTCAATATCCCACCGAAATGATTGAAATTTGGTAGTTAAGCTTTGTTGGAGGTATACAATTTTCCACTTTAAATTGGTCGGTGTAAGTCCACGCCTTCATATAGCCCCACAGAAGAGTACCTCCCGATTTTCGGTATTTTGAAGGTTTTAGCTTTTAGCTACACAGCGAAATAGCTGAAATTTGGAACTTAGTCTACGTTGGGGGTACAAAACTTTCCACCTGAAAGTTGTCGGTATAGGTCCACGCCTTCATATCCCACCGAAATGGTTGAAATTTGGTATTTAGTCTTCGTTGAGGGTATAAAACTGTCGGTATAGGTCCACGACTTCATATAGCCCACATAGAACGGTACCTCCCGATTTTCGTTTTTTTTTAAGGTTTTAGCTTCATAAACACACCGTAATGGCTGAAATTTGGTATTTAGTCTTCGTTGAGGCTATAAAACTTTCCTCCTGATAGTTGTCGCTATAGGTACACGCCTTCATATAGCCCACATAGAACGGTACCTCCCGATTTTCGATATTTTGAAGGTTTTAGCTTCATTAACACACAGTAATAGCTGAAATTTTGTGTTTAGTCTTCGTCGGGGGCATAAAACTTTCCACTTGAAATTGGTCGGTATAGGTTCACGCCTTCATATAGCAATATAGAACAGTACCTCCCGATTTTCGGTATTTTGAAGGTTGTGACCTCAATATCCCACCGAAATGATTGAAATTTGGTAGTTAAGCTTTGTTGGAGGTATACAATTTTCCACTTTAAATTGGTCGGTGTAAGTCCACGCCTTCATATAGCCCCACAGAAGAGTACCTCCCGATTTTCGGTATTTCGACGGTTTTAGCTTTTAGCTACACAGCGAAATAGCTGAAATTTGGAACTTAGTCTACGTTGGGGGTACAAAACTTTCCACCTGAAAGTTGTCGGTATAGGTCCACGCCTTCATATAGCACCCAAAGAACAGTACCTCCCGATTTTCGGTGTTTTGAAGTTTGTGGTATCAATATTTCACCCAAATTGTTGAAATTTGGTATTTTTTGTTCATTTGGGGTATAAAACTTTCCACCTGAAAGTTGTCGGTATACAGTAACAGGTAACAGTACCTCCCGATTTTCTTTATTATGAAGGCCTCAATATCCCACCGAAATGCCAGACATTTGGTATTTAGTCTTCGTTGGGGCTATAAAACTTTCCGCCTAAAAATGGTCAGTATAGGTTCACGCCTTCATATAGCCCCCATAGAACGGTACCACCGGATTTTCCGTATTTTGGAGGTTTTAGCCTCAATATCCAACCGAAATGGCTGAAATTTAGCATTTAGTCTTCGTTGGGGTGTAAAACTCCTTACCTGAAATTTGTCGGAAGAGGTCCACGGCTTCATATAGCCACCATTGAACGGTTCCTACTGATTTTCGGTATTTTGGGTTGTGGCATCAACATTAGACCGAAATTGCTGAAAGTTGGTACTTACTCTCTGTTTTTGTAACTATTTTTTGTTCGTTCGTCTGTATTCGTAATAATTTGGGCCATAGCTCAGCCCCTAGATGAAATACAGACCTAATTCTTCGTAGACACGTTTTTTATATAGGTAAGAATTCCTCGTTCAAAAATCAGCGTTCCACATTTGCGTTAAGGCGTGTAAATCGATCTATAAAATTTGACAATTCGTGTGAGAACAATATTTTTTTTTACAAAAACAGGAGGTTAGTCTCCGTTGGGTGTGCACAACTTTTTACCTGAAATTTGTCGGTGTAGGTCCATAGCCCCCATAGAACGTTATCTCCTGATTTTCGGTATTTTGGAGGTTTTAGACTCAATATCCAACCGAAATGGATGAAATTTAGTATTTAGTCTTCGTTGGGGGTACAAACTTTTCCACTTTTTTGAAGGCTGTGACTACAATATCCCACCTGAAATTTGTTGGTATGGCTCCACATCTTCATATAGCCTCCGATAGAAAGGTCTCTCCCAATATTCTTTATTTTTTAGAATTTATTCTTCGTTGGAGTTACAAACTTTTCCTCCAGAAGATTACGATATTCTGCTCTTGCAAGGAATAAAAGGAAGAGCTTATTAATTTCATAAACGATTGTTCTTATTCACTTCAATACAGTTCGTGGTGGAGGGTATAGAAAGTTCGGCCCGGCCGAACTTAACTCCGTTCTTACTTTTTTTCCAAATACAAAGGTTTTGTTGTTGTTGCCTCATACTTTTATGGTAGAATAATACAGGGCGTGTGCTTTTTATACTTCTGTTAAGTGTATGATCTGTCTATCATCCATTTGGTAGGTCTGGCCTTACTTAAAGTTTCAATGCCTAAAGATCATTCATGGTCACATCAAGTCAAGCAGGTGGTGTTATTTGAGAATAAATAGAGAATATTTGATATAAAGGCAGTAACAGAAACAAAACAGAGGAAATTATTTTTGAGTTTAAATTCTTTCAGACCATGCCATCACATATTCTGTTATAATGATGACCGCTAAAAAGTTTCAAGGGCGTAAGGATAATTTGAAAATATGTTAACAATTGCCAACATTAGAATCATCAACAAAACTGAAACTGCAAAAGAAGAACTTCATTTATTTGCCCCCTTAACTGGTGCAAACATAAGAAACATTCAACAATAATTCTATTCCTTTTATCTTTGGGTCCTTAGGTTATTTTTTTAGTCTGTCCCTCAAAAAACACCTGGTTTCATTGTTAAACGCAAAAAACTAACAACGTTTACTTTCAAATCACCGTAAATTTACCGCTAACAGTTTCACACAAAGTCCAGTAACTTGCAGACAAGTATAACAACACAAAAGCAAAAAACACACAAACTCAACTTAAGGATAATATGAATTATGTGCTGTGAATGTGTATCCCGTGTCCTCCATTGTCTGCAACTCATCTTTAAGACTTTTCGCCTCACTTAAAGTTAGTGGTTAGTTTTTTGTCTTATACTGACTGACGTTGGCACATGCTAAACTTAAGGCTATACAGGACTTTTAGTTTCGGTTTCACTGAATTGTTCATTGTTTTTGCTGTTATCCTTAATCGTCGACGCAGATGGTTTGAAATGCAGCACGAGCTTACACGAGCGATAACTAATCATTTGTAAAATTCAAGTTCAGTTTAATTAATTGCAAAATAATTCATACACGAACGAAATTCGTAGAATCTCACATCTAAACATGAGTGGGATTCTAAGGCAATGACGGCAGATGCCTACGATTTGAGAAAGATGTATGTACATATTACTTAGGGAAATAAAAATATGATAATAAACAAGTAAGATTGACGTTAAATTCGTCCGTATCCTCCACCACGAACGGTATTGAAGTAAATAAAAACAATTAGTTTACTATTGGTCAAATTGGACAATACCGGCTAGACTTTAACCTGGATATACATATGTACATACATATATGGATAGTTTTTTAAGTAAGTTTTCTATCTTCGAGAAACACTAAAAATTAACCAGCAATTCGGTAGAAAAATGTGGCTAATATTGGCAACAACATATGTTGCAAGGTATTATGTGTACCTATAATAATGTTTTGCTAAGTCTGAATACCAAATTTCAGTTATTCCGGTTGAATGATGTGGCTAAAACTTTGAAAATAACGAAAATGGAGGGGTACCGTTCATGGGGGTTATACGAAGACATAGGCCCACGTCCGAAAAATTTCAGGTGGAAAGTTCTATACCCCCTATTAAGACTAAATAAGAAATTGCAGCCATGGCGGTGGGATATTGGAGCATAACCTTCCAAATACTATGGGACTATATAAAGACATAGATCTATCTATACCAACACATTTCAGGTGAAAAGTTTTGTACCCCCAACGTCGGAGGGATATTGAGGCCACAACCTTTACAATGCCGAAAACGGTCAATTTGTAAGTAGTTACTACAGCCAAAATTTACTTCGTAATGACTTTTTTGCTGGGTAACTCCTTCTGGACTATTTTATACCGACATGGAAGACTAAATACCAAATTTGAGCCATTGAGGTTACAACCTTCAAAACACCGAAAATCGGACGGTACCGTTCTATAGGGGCTATTTGAAGGCCTACGCCGATAAATTTCAGGTGGAAAGTTTAATGTCCCCAACGAAAACTAAATACGAAATTTCTGCCATTTCGGTATGATGTTGAGACCACAACCTTCAAAATACGGAAAATTGGGAGTTAGCGTTATATGGGGGCTATTTGAAGGCGCGAACCTATGCCGATAAATTTCTGGTGAAAAGTTTTGTAACCCCAACGAAAACTAAATACCAAATTTCAGCCATTTCGGTGGGATGTTGAGGCCACAACCCTGAAAATACGGAAAATGGGGGCTATATGAACATGTGGACATATACCGAACAATTTCAGGTGGAAAGTTGTATACACCCAACGAAGCCTGATTACCAAATTTCAGCATTTCGGTGTGACATTGAGGTCACAACCTTCAAAATACCGAAAATCGGGAGGTACCGCTCTTTGGGGCTGTATGAAGGCGTGGACGTATACCGATAAATTTCAGTTGAAAACTTTTATATCCCATCGAAGTCTTAATACCAAATTTCAGCCATTTTGGTGACAAATTTAGGCCACAACCTTTAAAATACCGAAATTACAGAGTTACCGTTTTATGAGGGCTATATGAAGGCGTGGACCTTAACCGACCTATTTCAGGTGGAAAGTTTTATACACCCAACGAAGCCTGGATACCAAATTTCAGCCGATTCGGTGGGAAAATATCTACCCCTAACGTAGACTAAATACAAATTTTGAGCCATTTCGGTGGGATATTGAGGCTACAAACTTCAAAACCCCGAAAATCGGAAGGTAGCCCCCATTATGTGATGACCTATACCGACAAATTTCAGGTGGAATGTTTTAAACAGCTAACGAAGCCTGAGTGCCAAATTTCAGCCATTTCGGTGGGATGTTGAGGCCACAACCTTGATGGGGGCCTATACCTACAAATTTCAGGTGGAAAGTTCTATACCCACAATGAAGAATATTTGTTCAAATATTTTATTCTTGCCCTTATATAAAAATTTGCTTCAGATTTCATATGAAGATTCACATAGGTTTCAGAGATATAGCCCAGAATTCCTTTAAAAAGTCAATATTTAACCATGTTTAGATGGGGCCATAAAATCCAAGCTGGATCTGACACAACAAAGTCCAACTAGGGATTTCGCCTTTTGGGTCTGTACTTTCAAAATATCCTCAGCTCAAATTGTTTGCACAAGGTTACCTTAAAAATGTTGCACAGTGATATTCTGAAGTAAAATAGAATAATTATTTTCTTTCCGGTCCAAAATTTTAGGTGAAGATATTTTGTAAACAACTATACATCAAATGCCTATATAAGGTAAAGAATTAATCTAAACATGTCTTCAGTCGGGCGGTACCTTTATATAGGGCTATATCAAAGGGTTGATATTCGTTGACAATTTTTAGTGGAAAAGTTTGGTGACCACTGGGAACCTTAAATGTCAAATTACAGATAGTTCGGCCAACAAATGTAGGTGCACTCTTCAACACACCTAAAATCGAGAAGTAACTTTTTATATAGTGACTATACCAAAAACATGGACCTATATTGACAATTCTCAATGGAGGAGTGTTGTGACCGCTATGAACCTCAAATGGCAAAAAAGAGAAAATTCGGTTTAAAAATGTATCTTATATCCACAAAATATCGGAAACCGGGATGTACCGTTATATGGGGGCTATACCAAAACATGGATCCATATTGACACTTTTAAATGGATATGTCTCGTGACCACAGGCAACCTCAAATGTTAAAGTACAGGTAGTTCGGTTAAAAAATATACTTAAATCCTCAAAATACCGAAAATCGGGAAAATTGGGGGATATACCAAAACGTGGACCTATGTTGACAATTTCTTAGTGGAGGTATTTTGTGACCACTAGGAACCTCAGCTGTCAAATTAGAGGTTGTTTGGTAAAAATTGTAGCTAAAATCTTCAAAATAGCGAAAAACGGGAGGTACCGTTTTATGCGGGGCTGTACCAAAACATGAACATTTGTTGACAATTTTTTAGTAGAAGTATTTCGTGCCCACTAAGTAGTTCGGTAGTTCGGTTAAAAATTGTAGCTATAATCCTCAAAATACCTAAAAACGGGAGATACCGTTATATGGGGGCTATACCAAAACGTGGACCTATGTTGACAATTTTTGGTGGAGATGTCCCGTGACCACAGGAACCCCAAATGGGGCTATACCAAAACGTGGACCTATTTTGAAAATTTTTAATGGAGATGTTTTGCGACCACTTGGAACCTCAGCTGTCAAACTACAGGTAGTTCGGTTAAAGCTAAAATACTCAATATATACCGAAAAACGGGAGGTACCCTTATATGGGGGCTATACCAAAACGTGACCAAAACGTGACCAATTTTTTGTGGAGATGTTTCAGGGAGCCCCAAATGTTAAATTACAAATAGTTCGGTCAAAAAATGTAGCTGAAATCCTCAAAATACCGAATAAAGGGAGGTACCGTTATATGGGGGCTATACCAAAACGTGGGCCGATATAGCCCATCTTCGAACTGACTATGGAAAAAAGACACTAGCGCTCTATCTCAATTATTGCGGACGCTAAAGTGATTACGACAGACTGAAAGACGGACATGGCTATATTGACTCAGATTTTTAACTTGATCAAGAATGTATATTAGGGTTATGACTTTTTTACAACCTCGTATCCCTGTATCATAGCGTGATGAGTTTTGCCATAGGATTACATAAAATCTTAATTATAAGGTGATTCGGTGAAAAAACCTCACGCACAAAATGATTTTAAAATTTGAATTTATCAAAATTATGGGCAATTTTTTGAAGTCACTGAAAACAGATATATAATTGAAAATAAACTTTAGAGCCACATGAGATAATTAAAATGACATAAAATTTATTTCTCACTATTTTTCTTCAATTCTGAGAATCGTAAAAATGTCGTAAACGCTTTTATTCAAAAATATAATTTTTTAACAAAAAACAAAAAATTTAAAATTTTTTCAAAGTGGCTTTTTTCGCGACTTTTTTAATATCTGAATAAAATAAACGTTATGATAGTTATTAGTAGGCTTATATTTATTAATTCGTGCAACAAAAAATAATTTTTTGAAAATTTTTTTTTTCATTTCATATATTTTTTCAAAAAATTGTTTTTTTAAAATCGATTTGTGTGTGAACTTTTTTTATATTTCAATGGAATAAACGATAGCATAGTGATTAATAGGCAAAAGTTCATTCATCCCTGCTACAGGAAATCATTTTTGAGGAAAAATTTCAAAAAGTCATAATCCTAATGTATATACTTTATAGGGTCGCAAATTTATATTTCATTGTGTTACAAACGGAAAAGCTATTATGTTTGTTCCATGCTATGGTTAAGGGTATAAAAGAAGAAGAAATTTCCTACAATTAGCCACAAATATCACTAACTATTCTGTAAACCGCCAAAAAATCGCCATGTCGCCAAGTGAATAATAAAGTCGCCAAAAGCATTGAAAATTTGCCACGTTTAGCGAGAAATCGCCATATTTGACAATCCTGATGGAAACTATTCCCAAACGTGGACCTGCGTCCAAAATTTTTGTTCCACACGTTTCTTGACCACCTCGAACCCTAAATGCCGGACTATATCCACTTTGGGCCGATAATGTCGATAACAACTTCAAAATACCTGAAATCGAATTGTATTCTCATATGGGAACTATTCCAAAACGTGGAATACCTCACTACCACACTCTTTGGTAGATATGTTTTATAATCCCTTTGAACCCTAAATCCCAAATTAAATCTAATTTATGCCGAAAATGTTAATAAAAACTTCAAAGTACCTGAAACCGAGCGTTACCGTGATATGGGGTAACCTGACTTTTCCACAACTTGGATCTATGTCCACAATTTTTAATGGAGATTTTGTCTGGTCCCAATTGCCCAGCTAAAAACGTCAACATTTCAGAAATCGGGCGGTAAAGTTATATGGTGGCTACTCCAAAACGTGGCCCGATATAGCTTATCTTCGATTTTGACGCATCTGTGCAAATTTTCAATTTGTTTGCTTTGCAATTTTTTCGATTTGGCTTAAGTGCAGTTTAAGTTTTATTTGAGATACTAAGTTCAGGAAGTAAGGCATCGACAACAAAATTAATATCACGACTGAGTATTTGCTTAAAAGTTTTAGTTGAAGTCTGCAGATGTTGCCTATAACAATCGTGTATGAGCCTGTATTCAAAAACCAAGATGCTTAAAATTTCATTTTTTTTCCAATGATAAGTGTTCTTAAGACTAATTGGCATTATTAAATTATCTGATCGTTACTTTCCAATTGTATTCCCGAAAATGCAAATATAATCATATAGATCAAAGTACTACACACAATATTTGTATACACATACATATATGTATGTATATTGTCATTTTTATTTGAAAATTATTATGATTATTGGATTTTTGTTTGTATTTTTATTTATCTACCAATTTATACATCCTGACTAATTTACTTCCTGTTTCTTTTGTCTTACTACTCGTATAAATGCAGTGTGGTGGGTCCCCATCATCATTCGTTGATGAATAGCTTCGGTTACTTTGTCGACGAGTTCATCACATTCATCATTAGAATGATATCGTGATTTGGTTTAAATTGCCATTTTATCGTTTCAAGTTATCCGTTTTTTTGTACATTTCTTTTCGTCAAATATACGTAAATTGAGTTATGACCGACAAAATGTTTACGTATATTTCTGTTCAGTTATATCCATTTGCATTTTAGCCATTTGTCACAATTTGTGATTTTTTATTCACAAATTAATTGAGAGGAAACCCGAACTGGTAAGAGATTTTGATTGCTTTGGTATTTTACAGGCCGAAACATTTAGTTTCGAAATGCTTTTTAGTTTGTGGATATGCGAGTGTGTATTTATGTATGTGAATATGTATCCATGTATACGTGTAAAGCACAAATGTCACCATTTTTAGATAGATGTTTTAGTTTATTGTTTCACGAATGGAAATATTTAGATGAAAACAAACGAGCAAAAAAGCATTAACGTCGACTGGACAGAACTTTTTATGCCCTCCACTATGAAATACTCTGAAATATTTTATGTGGGGGGATTTTTGACCACTGGGAACACCCAAATTCCAAATTTTATCTAAATTGGATCAGCTAAAAACGTGAAAATACGGGATGACTTAAATAACAATAACGATGAAAACGCCAATATTTACCATCAAAAATAGATTTATTCTTTTACATTTTTTGTTCGTCTTGAATTCTAAAAATCAAATTACGTTGAATTTTGTGGGAATATTTTAATAAATCAAAATGCCTTAAAAATACCTGATAGCGGACAATACCGTTATATGGGTGCTACTCCAAAAAGTGTACCCAAAGTCCACAATTTTTGGTGGTGAGGTTTTTACCACATTGAACACTAAATGTCAAATTTAGATGAATTTAGGGCGAACATTTCGATAAATAACTTAAATTCACCTGAAATAAGGGGTAGAGCTATATGTGGGCTTGCCAAAACATGGACCAATGCCCACAATTTTTAGTAGATAAGTAGTTTGACCATAAAGAACACTGAAAATGTAACTAAATACTTAAAAATATTTGAAGTCGGGCGGTACCGCTATATTTTGTCTCTACAATCTTTGAACTTGTGCTGCCTGCAAACAAAAGACACATCTATCTCCCCTCCATACTACCGTGGAGGGTATAAAACGATAAAAGAAGTGGTAGGCATAACAAGTAAGAAAGACGTTAAGTTCGGCCGGGTCGAACTTTTTATACCCTCCACCATGAACTGTATTGAAGTGAATAGGAACAATTAGTTTTATTTCGTTTATGAAAGTACTAAACTCTTCCCATATATCTCAACTGATAATACTCCCCTCAAAACGGTTAATATGGTGCGACATTTTTGTTGTTTCCAAAACATGGACCAATATTTACAATTTTCAGAATTGAGCGAAATACATAAAAGTGGGCAAACCGACTAGACCTAAACCTGGATATTCTGATATTTGGATAGTTAAAGTTAAGCTGTACCGATAAATTTCTGGAGGAAAGTTTCGTAACTCCAGCGAAGTCAAAATACAAAATTTCAGTTATTCCCATTGAATATTGTGGCTAAAACTTTCAAAATACCGAAAATTGGCAGGGATCTTTCTATGGGGGAGTATATAAAAACATGGAACAATACCGGAAATTTTCAGATGGGAAATTTTATACCATATTGATGACACAACCTTAACATACAGAAAATCGGGAAGTACGCTTCTATGGGGTTATTTGAAGAAAAGGGCTTATACTGATAATTCTCTTCTGCAATATTTTATACACCCATGGACTTTTAAATACTGAATTTCAGTCATATCGGTGGTATATTGAGGCCACAGCTTTCAAAATACCGTAAATCGGAATGTTCGGTCCTATGGGGGTATTTGAGGACCTCGATCTATACCGGCACATTTCGGCTGGAATGTTTCATACCTCTATCAAAAACTTAATACCAAATATCAGCTATTTTGGTGGAGAACGAGCTATATGTAGAAAATCGGGAGGTACCGTTCTATGGGGACTGTATGAAGACATGGACCTATACCGACAATTTTCAGGTGGAAAGTTTTATACCCTCAACGAAGACTAAGTATCATCTTGCAGCCATTTCCGTGTTATAATGAGGCTAAAACCTTCAATATACCGAAAATTGGGATATACCGTCCTATGAGGGTACCCCCCAAAACATGCACGTATACCGAAAAATTTCTCAGGGAAATTTTTGTTGCCAAGAAAAAGACCAAATTATAGCTACTTCGGTGAAATAATGAGGCTACAAATTTCTAAGAGAAATTTTTGTAGCCCGGAAAAAGACTAAATACCAAATTTCAGCCGCTTCGGTGGAATAATGAGGCTAAAACCTTCAAAATACCGTAAATCGGGCGGTGCCGTTCTATGGGAGCTATATGAAGACGTTGACCTATACCGACTAATTTCTGGTGGGTAGTTTTATAAGTTTATAAGTTTTATACCCACAACGAAGACTATGTACCAAATTTTAACCATTTTGGTATTATAATTAAGCTAAACCCTTTAAAACACCGAAAATTGGGATGTACCGTTCCATGGGGTGTACATTAAAGCGCAGACCGATACAGATAAATTTCTGGGAGAAAGAGGACGAAATATCAAATTTCAGGCATTTTGGTAGTATAGTATAGCTAAAACCTTCAAAAATGCCGCAAATTGGGAGATAACGTCCTATGGGGGCTATATGTACCAAAATACCGAAAATCGGGAGGCTAAACCCTTCAAAACACCGAAAATTGGGATGTACCGTTCCATGGGGTGTACATTAAAGCGCAGACCGATAAAGATAAATTTCTGGGAGAAAGAGGACGAAATATCAAATTTCAGGCATTTTGGTAGTATAGTATAGCTAAAACCTTCAAAAATACCGCAAATTGGGAGATATCGTCCTATGGGGACTATATGAGGGCGTGTGGCCTATACCGACAAATTTCATATGAAATGTTTTATACCCCAAATAAAGACTAACCACCAAATTCCAGCCATTTCGGTGGAATATTAAGACCACAACCTTCAAAATACCGAAAATCGGGAGGTACCGTTCTATGGGGGCTATATGAAGGCGTGGACCTACACTCTGTTTCATGTCAATAGCACATTTCAAATTGCTTTTTGTTACTTCAATTTAGTCGATATCCGTGGAATAACCTGGGGAAAGTTTATATATCTTGGTTTGTAATTATACCCTCGGCATTTATGCTAACGAGGGTATATACACTTTCATACGGGCAAAATGTGCCTCATCGAAATAATGGTTTTAGACCCCAAGTATGTTTGGACGAAATGTGTTTCGGACAATTTGGAGTTTATTTAGCAATGTCCGTCTGTCTGTCTGTCCGTCTGTCTGGCTGGTTGGTGCGCACGATAACTCTCGAACGGAGCAACCGATTCGGTCCAAAATTTGGCCTTCGTAAAAGTTTGTCCAAACTTAGTTTAAGTTCGAAGATAAGCCATATCGGTCCACTCCTGCAGCATCACCTTAATTTTTGTTGAAGCAACTTGCATTCGCTACTACAATTGCGATGGTAAAAGTGTTTTTCAGTGGCAAGTTCATACTTCTTGAAAAAAAAAACAAACAGCCCAAAAGGTGTATAAACCCCTAATTCACCATATGCAGTGGCTGGAGAACACGGCTGAGGGTATATTTCTGTCGGCAACAGAAAGTTTGGCTTCGATAACGTACGGTTATATTTTTTTAACTTTCTTTCAAAAATCGCAAAAGTTGTACGGTTTAAATTGTTTCAGTGGAATAGCACATTTTTTAATAACTTGAGTAAAAATGTAAATTTTGAATGCTACTGTTACGATTCTTCAAAATTGAAATAAATAATAGCTATTTCAAGTTTAAAACGCTAAAATTGGTCGAACTATGCCTTTAATACCGGGCAAATAAGACCTTATAAAAGCTGTGGACTTTAATTGTCTATAATACGTTAACAATTTGGCATAAATTGGCAGTTTCTTCTTAGTTTTATAAAAAAAAAACTAAAGAAAAACGAAGAAAACTAAACTTGATATTCTACTGAAAATTGGGTATTTTTAATCGAGAAACTTCAAATTCAATTGATGCCCAGGGATTATATCATACCATATTACAAGGCAATTCAATGCCTTCTGTATGTAATTTGAGCCAAGAATTCCGTGGAATCCATTAACTTCCTGGGATATCCCAGGAATAATGTGAAGTTATCGACACCCAGGAAAGAAGAAATAAAACTGTGTACTTGGAATTTCATAAATATAATTATTTATCCTAAAACCCGAGATTTATGGGGCGTACGTAAACTTATGTGTAGTGTAGTTTAAGTTCGAAGATGGGTTATATCGGTCCTCTCCTTCCGATACCTCCTCAACAAAAGTTCGAAAATGTTCGGAAAATTTGTGCGCACGATAACTCTTGAAGGGAGTAACAGATTTGGTCCATACTTTGTACATCGAGAAATTTCTACCAGACTTAGATAAGGTTCCAATATGGACTCAATCGGTCTACTCCTTCGGGTTCCCCCACACAAAAATTCGGAAAAGTTCAGTTTAGGACCTGCTCTCGATTCGCTTTGATTTTTGTTATAACAACTTGTAATCACTGTCCCCCATCAGGGGCAAGTTCATACTTCCTGAGAAAATAGCCTGAAAGGTGCAAAAAAATACCCTATGACACCGTGTGTAGTGATTGAAGCGCAAGATAAATGTCGAACAGATCTGCCAATTCGGTCCAAAATTTGGCATTCGTAATATTTTGTCCAAACATAGTTTAAGTTCAAAGATAATCCATATCGGTCCATCTACCAGATATAGATCAGGTTCGAATATGGACTATATTTGTCTACTCCTTCTGGTACCTCCCACACAGAATTTCGAATCACTTTGATTTTTGTTGAAGCGAGTTGCATTCGCTATCTCCATTACGACGGTTAAAGTTTTTTCAGGGACAAGTCCATATTTATTTTAAAAACAGCCTGGAAAGTGTAAAAACCCTTATGTCACCATTATGTAGCGACCACGATAACTCTCGAACTGTTCTACCGATTTGGTCCAACATTTGGTCTTCGTCATATTTTATTCAAACTTACCCAGCAAAATTGGAAGGAAGGGGTTCTATGCGATGACGTGATTTCATTGCATCTTTTGCATTGTTTCGAAGGAAGTCGTGAAAGATCCGAGCTTTCCATTAGCATTTGAAACCATGCAAAGGAAGTCGTGAAAGATCTGATAGTTTCATCAGCACTTGAACCCAGGGACGTAGCCAGGATTTCATTTCGGGGGGGGGGGCCACCTGACCAAAATTTTGAAAGTTCATTATAGCGAAAATTTCTTATTTAGCAAAGACGTAAACCTTCTTTTAGACTTATATTACTGATGAAATAATGTTCATTGCTATATTTTAAATAAAATGACGTAAGACTTCTTGGTCAATGTCCCTTGTTTTTTGACAATATATCAGAGTTAATATATGTTCAAAACAATGGATATATTAATCATCGCATATATTTTTGGGTGTATCATTTATCAAATAACTCACAACTACAGTGAATGTTATGTAATTCAGTGATATCACTTCGGTAAGACCAAAATAAGTAGTATACAATCGGAAATCCTTAGAAATATCTTAAGATTTAACTTTTTTGTTTACATGGAATATTGAGGACCTTTCCTTTGTTTCCTAATTCACAAAAGTTTAAAATCACGGCTTTAATTTTCCACTCCAATTTTATTGAGTAATTTATGAGAATAGTAGAGAATTGGTTTATGCAGAGGGAACGTTCGGATATCATGACGTTATCCAGTAATATTTTTTATATTTACAGGTATATTTAGCAGTTATATAAATAATGGAAAAAACGCCGAGACACGTTTCTCCTTTTTTTGTCTTTTATCACGCTGCCGTGTCAGAATATGGTCAATTTCGGACATTCAATCGTTGCTATTGTCATAAAGAAACCAATTGTAGTTATTTCCCTAAGTATATTTTGGTGTCCAATCGTAGATCTTATCACAAAGAATTTCTGAAGGCTGATAGTAGTGGTTTTCTTGATAGAGAACTAATGCTGAGCAATAGTGGGTCTATCCATGATGAAATTCTAGCACCCAATCGCGGGACTATCGTCGAGCTTCTCTTATAGAAATTTTGGTTTCTTATCGTGGATCTTCTCATAAGTTGATCAGGATCTAGGAAAACTCTGGCAACCAGTCTTGAATTCTTTAAAATGAAATTCTGGCGCCAATCCAAGGTCTATACATGTATACAAATCCATAAACACAATTTTCCCCAATCTACATTTTTAATACTCTTAGCATTTAGTCAAAATGTGCCTCATCGAAATAATGGTTTTAAGGGCAAAGAGTGTTTGGAAGAAATGTGTTTCAGAAAATTTGGAGTCCACTTATATATGTTCGTTCATCAGGATGGCTGCCTGGAGAACACGATAATTCTCGAACAGATCAACCGAATCTGTCCAAAATTTGGCCTTCGCGATATTTTGTCCGAATTTCGATCAACTTCGAATATGGACAATATCGATCCACTCTTTCGATATCCTTCCACAGAGTATTTCTAAAATTTTCAGAGAAGTGCAGTTTAAGACTTCTCTGGATAATTAGTAAATATGGTTTCACTTCCTTTATGCTAATAACTTTGTTATAAGTAAAAATATGAAATAAATAAACGCTTTGCTTTTTAGCAACAAGCGTTCTCGGGTCCGCTATTACTACAGTACAAGTTTTTTCAGGGGCAAGTCCATACTTCCAGAGAAAATGGCCCGAAAGCTATAAACAACACCTACGGCACCTACCATGTGCTCACAACAACTTTCGAACCGGATACTACGTTGGTCCAAACTTTGTTTATCGCCATATTTCTGCGAGCCTTATATAAAGTTCAAAGATGGTGATTTTCGGTTTACTCCTTATGGTATTTCCCCCCAAATTTCAAGAATTTTAGCTAAAGCGGTATGTGCGATTTTTCTTGAATGGAGCAACAGATTTGGACCAAACTTTGGATTTAGTAATATTTTGTCCAAACTTAGTTTTAGCTCGAAAATAAACCACATTGGTGAAGAACTGAAATGACTGGTGGACGCATTATCTTTTAAAAGGAATGACCCCCAAAATAATATCTACTTCCAAAATAAAATATGTTGGTCCGGTCCATTTCTTCAGGTACTTTCTTCGCAACACATGTGATCAATGATAAAATCTATATTTTGTTGGCAAGTTGATACGTCCGCAAATGGCTACACAATTCTGAAAATCTCCTAATACATAGCTTCGGGTTAAAGGATTTTAGTTATGAAGCCGCTATTCAATCTCTCCATAGACGAAAGTTTCAGTTCACACAGGCTCAGGGTATATTCCTGTCCGCAAAACCGACTGTTACTTGTTGAGATTTTGACGAAGAAGAATCTGTATCCGATCAGTTTTTTTATTTCGTTTGTCGTTATAAAGTCCTTTGCCGAAGAAGGAAAAAAGAACAATTCTAGAAATGTGCATCCATTGAAATTTCGAAATATTGGAAATAATATGCAATAAATTAAATATAAACATTGGCCTCAATTTCAATAATCTTGATTTTATTAACATTCGAAAGGTCGAACAAAACATAAAAATACGACAGAAAAATCCTTTTTTGTACAGTAGACATTTACTAATTTGTAGGAAGAGACTAGTTTCAAATAATCTCAACGGACGACACTGCGGTGGAATAGAATTTATATCATAAAAAATGGTTGATATAGGTTTTTTTGCAAATTTCAAGCATAATAAAGAATTTGTAATTGTTATGATGTTCAAAATAGTTCATTACAAAAACGTGTTAGGAACTGTATACAAAAATTTAAAACCACAAAATTAAGCAACGATTTCATCTTTTATTGTTGAATTGCTCTTATCAAAAATTTCAAAAACAAAATATCGCAAGAATGTTTTTTCTAGATGTTGTTTATAAGCCAAAGTATTGGACGTAATATGCAACAAACCTTCAACAAATACAAATAAACATCTTGTTCTGAACTCAGTAACACTTGCAGTCAGCCTAAAATTACGAATAAACGCTTAAACAACACCTTAAAACTTAACAACAACTATGCGGAAAGTTGCTCAAAAAGCCTAACATGTTCATTAGTCTTTATACTTTCAAATATGTTGTACAATAAGTATACCAATGTGTTTAAATAATTCTCTGTAATACTTCCTCCAAATTACTTACTTGCTTAGCTGGCCCATTACAGAACATTTGTTCTATAGGCCGAACTAAGAAGAGATCTCCATTCCTCTCTATTTGTTGCTTTGCACTCTGGAATACCGCGCCTTTTCATCTCATCACCTCCAAATACTTTACATATTTCTTGAAACATTTTAAAATTTTATTTAAAAATTAAAAAAATGTGTAGCATAAGCTAATATCCTATGGGATCGAAAATCATTTCGGGGGGCCCGGGCCCCCCCCCCCCCCTGGCTACGTCGGTGCTTGAACCCATGCAAAGGAATACGTGAAAGATCCGATCTTTTCATCAGTTTTTTAACCCATTCCATCGATCCAATAAAGATGAATTTTGTGTTTTTATTTATACACATTTTTTTTAAATATGTAAGATTAATTCTTTACAGTAGGCTTGAATTAGTCGGAGACTCGAAATCACAACCAACGTTGTTAAAACTCTCCTCGTAATGATAATGTCATTGCCAAGTGTTGGTGAAAATGACATGCCAAAGCATTGGTGGAAATGACATGCCAAAGCATTGGTGAAATTTACATGTCAAAGCATTGGAGTAAATGACATGCTTTGGATCCAAAAATGAATGGCATCGATGAAGATGCTAAAATGATGGCATGCCAGATCACTTGCACCCATGATTGAATAGCATCTTTGGCATCGAACATTTTGCTGGGTAGATTCATGGGGCAGTACCGGTCCACAACTTCCGGTACTTCTCCCCAATATTTAAAAAATGTCACTAAAATGCTAGGACAATATCACTGGAATGGGCAACCAATTTGGTCCAAACTTTGGATCTCCTAGTTTAACTTCTAAAATGGCCCATATCGGTCCTCACTAAGTGTACCTCCCCCACAAAAGTTCAACATTTGTGTTTTGTGCATTTAATTCCTAATCCACATTTTTGTCGGCAAGTTCAAATGTTCAAAAAGGGCCACAAAATTCTGAAGAGACCCTAAATACATTCGATCTGTCCGTAGATGAAAGTTTCAGTTCACATTGGCTGAGGGTATATCTCTGTCGACAAAGCCGACACAGCCGACAATTCCAGTTCCGGCGCACCATGTTAATTAAATTGACAGCCCCTTTGATATCGGTAGGACTTAACGACTATTACATTTTTGTCACTATCGTACCGACAAATAAATTGCCGAAATTATAAGCATATTAATTCGACGATATTTTATACCCTCCACCGTAATATGGAGGGTATAATTAAATTTGTGATTCCGTCTGTACCATGTCGTAGTTTTCGTTGGGGGTATGAAAATTTACACTTGAAATTTGTCGGTATAGGTCCACTTCTTCATATAGCCCTAATAGAACGGTACCTCCCGATTTTCGGTATTTGGAAGGTCGTGGCCTCAATATCCCACCGAAATGGCTGAAATTTTGGTACATATTTAGTCTTCATCGTAATTATAAAACTTTCCACGTCTTCATATCCACGTCTTCATATATTCCGCATAGAACGATACCTTCCGACTTTCAGTATTTTGAAGGTTGTGGCCTCAACATCTCACCGAAATGGCTGGTTGTATAAAACTTTCCACCATAAATTTGTCAGTATAGGTCTTCATATAGCCCCCATAGACCGGCACTCACGGACTTTTGATATTTTGAAAGTTTTAGCCCAGGGTACCCAACATTATAACAGGTACAAAACCGCTATTGCCCAATTTTATGTATTTCGAACCGATGTCGCTGTAATTTGGTATTGTGTATAGTCAGAGGATAGAGAGAATAACGTTGAGCTCTTTTAAAGGGTGTTGCTACAATTTCCTTCTGAAGTGGACGTAATTTGGTATTTTGAAATTTCAATGGGTAGAAATCCTTCATCAGTAGAAAGATATCATCAGTTAAGATATTATTCTCCCCCAAGGTATTATACTTAACGTAGAGAAAGAGCTTAGTAGTTACTAATTGTTCATATTTACTTCAACGCGAACTTAACGCGGTTCTTACTTGTTTTTATACCCTCCACCATATGGAGGGTATAATTAAATTTGTCATTCCGTTTGTAACACATCGAAATATTCGTCGGAGACCCTATAAAGTATATATATTATTGATCAGCATAAAATTCTATGTCGATTTGACCATGTCCGTCTGTCCGTCCGTCCGTCTGTCTGTTGAAATCAAGATACAGCTCGCAATTTTAAAGATAGAGAGTCAAAATTTGGTACAGAAGTTTTTATTACTTGCAGGATGGTTGGTATTGAAAATGGGATATATCGGTCCACGTTTTGATATAGCCCCCATAGAACGGTACCTCCCGATTTTCGGTATTTTTAAGGTTTTAGCTTCATTATCCTGCCAAAATGGCTAAAATTTGGTACGTAGTCTTCTTTAGGGGTATAAAACTTTCCCCCAGAATTTTGTCGGTATCGGTCCACACCTTCATATAGCCCCCATAGAACGGTACCTCCCGATTTTCGCTATTTTTAAGGTTTTAGCTTCATTATCCTACCAAAATGGCTGAAATTTGGTACGTAGTCTTCTTTAGGGGTATAAAACTTTCTCCCAGAATTTTGTCGGTATCGGTCCACATCTTTATATAGCCCCCATAGAACGGTACCTCCCGATTTTCGGTATTTTTAAGGTTTTAGCTTCATTATCCTACCAAAATGGCTGAAATTTGGTACGTAGTCTTCTTTAGGGGTATAAAACTTTCCCCCAGAATTTTGTCGGTATCGGTCCACACCTTTATATAGCCCCCATACAACGGTACCTCCCGATTTTCGGTATTTTTAAGGTTTTAGCTTCATTATCCTACCAAAATGGCTGAAATTTGGTACGTAGTCTTCTTTAGGGGTATAAAACTTTCCCCCAGAATTTTGTCGGTATCGGTCCACACCTTTATATAGCCCCCATAGAACGGTACCTCCCGATTTTCGGTATTTTCAAGGTTTTAGCTTCATTATCACACCGAAATGGCTGAAATTTGGTACTTAGTATACGTTGGTGGTATAAAAATTCCCCCAAAACTTTGTCGGTATCGGTCCATGCCTTCATATAGCCCCCATATTTTCTTCTCCTAAAGATCTTCTATATGATTCGTCTGCGACTCTAGGTAATGATTCGCTTTGAATAAATGCCTTCTTTAGGTTAGTAATACGTGGAAGGATCGCGAATTACCCTTACGCGATAGAAAAATTTTGCAGGGAAACTTCACATAAGAGAAAATTTTTAACTTTTCTGAAGGAGGTATCCGATGGCGTTGTCCGATATAGACTTTCTTCGAACTTGATGTACATTTGTAAAAAATATTTGCAATGATTCAGACAAATCGAATGGTCAATTCATAAATTATTGTACTCAGCGATCTTTTTATTTGGTGCTGACAGGGATTTTAGACCATTTGGGTCTAAGCAAGTATGGGAATGCCATGAAAAAAATTATATTACTGTATTTTCGAACAGTCCTTACAAGAAAGGAGTGGGCTAGTATTCTAAAGCCACTACTTCAATGAGACACATTTCTGATCGTGACAAAGTATATACATATACACACTGTAGTGAAAACGCTGAGGATATATAAAAAATGTGTTGAAATATATTGTACAGTGTTATCACAATAAACTAGCCTACCAGTAATGCATTTTGTTAAATGAAGACCTTCACTTTACCGTTCAAAAATAATATGCTAATCAACATTGGAGTTATGAACTCGTAACGGTAACAAAGTTATTGACTTTACTCATAAAGAAATAATTTTACACTTTCTTGCGACTTCAATGGAATCCCCCCTTGGCGGACAATGTTAAGGAATTCTAATATCAGACTCTCTCCAGTAATAAATACAACAATGAAATAAAAATAAGAAAATATTTGTATGAAATATCTAATTCATATTTATCCAACCCATGCCATAATTATAGATGTACATGCAATGCTATGATTTGGTGGGATGGTATCGTTGGATGTCGAATGTGGCAGGGGTAGGTTGCGATATGAGTGTATCTTAATTTAATGATAGGTTTCACATTATATTGTTCCAATAAATTTGTTGTTCAAACTTTGCCGTCATTTCACGCACAGACTTATACTTCTCTTTGTACCTCCTCCTCTTTCACTATGGTTTGTTGTAGACTACACTGATTTTGGACTTGAAATTTGATTGGAAACTAAAATTAGATCAATTTTTTCTTTCTTTCCTTAGTTTATGACGTGCGATGCTTGACATGCCATGTTATATGATTTGAAGTTATTCTTTTTGCTGTTATTGCATCGGAGTTTTTGTATCTAAATCATATTAAGATTTCATAACGGTATTTGTTGCTTGTATTAGCAGACATGACCTGGAGCATAGCCGACCAAGAAGAGCGAGCCCTTAAATTGTTTATGTGTGGGTAAAATTACACTGACAGAACAGAACAGGGTGATGATTTTCATATTGAGTATGAAATGAAAAACACAGGAAAAAAGTTGTCTCGACGTGTTAGCGTTCAGAGCCATACATAGTGGTGGGTGTGTGGGTTCGAATCTTCGGCTTTCCTTTTTCATTTGCATTATAGATCATAAAAAAGCTCGATTAATAAATTAAAAAAAATTAATAAATAAATTAATTAATAATTAATTAAAATTATCTTTGCCCAAAAAGGGCAAAATTTTCAAATAGAAAAAATATATTGTTGGCGCGTTCGCTTTGTATGACTAAAATTAAAAATAATATACAGTGAATCACAGTCAAAAGTATCCACTTCAGTTTCTTTATTAAAACTGCGATTGCTAAGAGTTAATTAATGATAGCGATTTCGTTCTTTTTTATATTTTTACATTAAATTATCTTTAAGCTAGCATATTATTTTTTTCGCACATTTCCCGTCATTAAATGATATTTTGTATGCGTATTATAATGACGCCTAAGGTAAGATGGATATACATTTTTTATTGTTGCATTGCAGACGAGGCATTCTGCGTCATTAAAAATATTAATACAAAACAAAAAATCATTTTCAAATTCTTCCCTCCACATATTTGCTGTACAACTGCAAAATCTTTTCAGTGTACACAAAAAAAAAACAAATAAAGCGGCATCAACCTGCTTGCATGACATTCAGTACAAGACTGAAGTAAAAAAAATCAAGACATTTGCTCTCTTATCTTGCGTTCGGGTCGCGTGTGTGTGATTTGCCGAAAAACTTCGTAACCATATCAATACCAACGAACGGGTTTGACCTGGAGTCATGTTAAAATTAAAAAAAAATACTAAGAAAACAAAGTTAAATAATTTTGGTATGAATTTTAAAATTGAATTTAAAAAATATACTTGGTCTTCTGTAGAGTTAATAGCGAAATGAAATCAGCAACTTTTTGAATTCATTTAGAAAGGATGTGTTGTGGCTTTACAATTAGACCTGCATTAAAACTACATTTACATTCTACCTCCTTCTAATATGTATCACATAAAACAATTAAGAAAGTAACGATCAGCTTTTTGACGAAGATATAAACTCAGACTCTACACGCAGAGAAAAAAATATGTTTGATCCAACAATATTCCAAGAGCAAAATATGTATTGTTAACATATTGTTGGATTCCTCATGTAGTATTGTAAATCCAAAAATAGTTTGTGTCAACTGAACAATATTTCTCTCTTTTCTTCGAAAATTTGTTTCTCTTCTCTCGCTATTCGATGCCGTGTTGAAAAAACAATTTTGGTGAGTTGTGGTGTGTTTGTTTTTGTGTGTATGTACTTGTGAGACTCTTGTTTTTATTTGTTTCTGTTTTGTTTCATTCTTCTTTCCTTTTCATGTTTGTTATGGTGTTTAATTATTCCCTATGTTGTGGTGGGTTCTTGTGGCTTTTTGTTTGTCTTTGTTGTCAGCCAATGCAGCAAACCATGTATTGTGTTCATCAATGATTGCAATATTATACGCGACATTTATATCCAAGTTATGCGAAAAGTGTATATGAGAAGTATATGCACTCAAATCAAAAATTTCTGGGCTGGTTTTCTGTATTGACAATACTTTTTGTAAACAAAATTAGATTATGATAGTTCCTACAATCGGTATTGTTAACGATTTTAACAATATTGCGGAAATTCGAAAGTTGTTTTTGTTTTCTATGTTTGGAACAAAAGATGGTATTTTTGGATTTGGATTACAATGTTTGAACAAAACAAATACATTTTTGGAACCAAAACATATATTTTTGTTCCAACAAAAGCGAAAAATATTTTTTCGTGCGTGTACTACAAAAGAATCAAACACAATAATTAGGCCGTATATTGGTTAAAAGTTTGAAAAGGTTTGAGAGTTATCTTGTATTTTAGTATGAGCGGGCAGGTTTTTGGAGCTTTTGGGCCATTATCTCAGGAAGTATGGACCTACTCTGCAAAAAATTGTACCGTTGTAATAGGTACGGTGAAAACAACCTTCTGCAAAAAATTCAACTAGATCCCAGACTTCAAACTGCACTTGTCCCAAATTTTGTGTGGGAGGTACCCGAAGGCCGGGATCGATGTACTCCATATTACAACCTGATACATTACTGGATGAAATAATACAATGTGCAAAGTTTGGACCAATCAGAAACTCCCTGCGAAAGTTGTCTTGTGGGGGAGGTACCCGACGGAGTGGACTGACGTAGCCATCTTCGAACTTCGAAATAAGTTTGGGCAATATATTACGAAGTACAAAATTTGGTTCGAATCGGTTGATCTGTTGTGGACGGACATCGCTTAATCGACTCCAAATTGTCTGAAACGCATTTAGTCCAAACATACTTGGGGTCTAAAACCATTATTTCGATAAGGCACATTTTTGGTCGTATATATATATATTCTCGTTAGCCTAAAGTCTGACGGGATAAAAATTTAAATTTTTAATAAACCGAGAGTGGGCAGAACTTTTTTGAAATAAGTTCATGCTTATGCTTACCATACTACTAGTAGAACTTAAGTTGACCACCCCAGTGTCTCTATTTGGAGGAGGTACCGCTATATGGGGGCTAGGCCAAAACATGGAACTATGTTGACAATTTTTGGTAGAGAAGATTTGCGACCACTGCAAACCTAAAATGTACAAATACAACCAGCTTGGTCAAAGAATGTAGCTAAAATCCTTTAAATACCTTAAATCGGTTGGTATCGTGATTTGGGGGCTATACTAAAACATGGACCCCCGGTAACAAATTTTGGAGAAGCTTCGTGGTCCAATTACGGAAATTTTAGTTAAAATCCTTACCAAAAATCGGGAAGTACCAGTATATGGGGACTATATCAAAACATGGACCGATCTTGACCATTTTTGGTGGAGAAGTGTTGCGGCCTCTAATACCCTCAAAAGTAAAATCCCGCTATTCGGTAAAAGAATGTAGTTTAAAATATTGGAGAATTTTCTTGACTACAGGGAACCTCAAATGTAAAATTACGGGTACCTCAGTCGAACAATGTAGATAAATTCCTCAAAATACTTAAAATCGGTAGGTACCGTTATATGTGGACTATACCAAGACATGGACCTATATTGATAATTTTCGCTGGAGAAGTGTTGTGACCCCTAAGAACCTCAAATGTAAAATTACGGGTAGTTCTGTCAAAAAAAAATAGCAAAAATCCCCCAACATGCCTAAATTTGAAGGCACCGTTTTATTGGGGATATACAAAAACGTGCAACGATATAGCCCATATACTTGACGGACACGGCTAGACCGACTCAGAATTTTACCCCGATCAAGAATATATCCTTTTTGGTTTTTTGTGTCGCAAATGATTATTTCGACAAATTACAAACAGAAAAACAAACTTAATTCATCCCTCCATCCACGTTTTGTCCTCTTATATTCCAGTTACCTTTCAGCTATTTATTATCAACTTCCTTTGTTTATTCAATTAATTTGTATTTCGCCCACTTCATGCATACTTTCACTTCCTTTGGAAGGATATCAACTGCATAATGTTGCTATCAACATCATTATTGTCATTATTATTGCTATTATTGTTGTTGTCGGTCTCATTGTCTTTGCCATGTCTTTGGCATTGTTGTGAATTTTTCCACATCCTTAGTGTATTCTGTGACAGGAAATTGCTCTTCTAAGCACACTTCGTACATTTACCAGCAGCACTACCAACCAATTCTCTTCTTTCCAAGTCATCTCCATCACTACTATGGTTATATTTTTCATTTCTACCTTTAGCTGCTAATCGGTTGACACTAAACACACAACACCATCGACAATTATAATAAAATTGTACGACATAATTCGTTTGAAGTCTTTTGCGGCAATGATAAGGGAAATGTTAAGTGCTTGTCTAATACCGGATCTGTGTGTAGAGTACTAAGAAACCTACCATCTATGCAATGTACAAATATACATATGTATGTGTGTACATTATGCATGCATTTAGTTAACCGAGTTTAAGATGTAACGCTGATGATTTAACGGAGGATTATATGAAAATATAACAAGTAAGAAAAGCGTTAAGTTCGGTCCGGGCCGAACTTTTTATACCCTCCACCACGAGCTGTATTGAAGTGAATAGGAACAATTAGTTTTATTTCGATTATGAAAGTACTAAACTCTTCCTTTTATTGCAGGAGTAGTACATATATCTCAACTGATACGAGTAATACTCCCTTTAAAACAGCTAATATGGGGCGACATTTTTGTTCTTTCCAAAACAGGGACCAATATTTACAATTTCCCGAATTGAACGAAATACATAAAATTGGGCAAAACCGACTAGACCTAAACCTGGATATTCGTTCTATGGAGGCTGTATAAAACGTTAACCTGGGGGTATTTGAGGACGTCGACCTATACCGGCACATTTCGGCTGGAATGTTTCATACCTCTATCAAAAACTTAATACCAAGTATCAGCTATTTTGGTGGAGAACGAGCTATATGTAGAAAATCGGGAGGTACCGTTCTATGGGGCTATATGAAGACATGAACCTATACCGACAATTTTCAGGTGGAAAGTTTTATACCCTCAACGAAGACTAAGTACCATCTTACAGCCATTTCCGTGTTATAATGATGGTAGTATAGTACAGCTAAAACCTTCAAAAATACCGAAAATTGGGAGATACCGTCCTATTGGGACTATATGAGGTCGTGTGACCTATACCGACAAATTTCATATGGAATGTTTTATACCCCATGTGAAGACTAACCACCAAATTTCAGCAATTTCGGTGGAATATTGAGGCCACAACCTTCAAAATACCGTAAATCGGGAGGTACCGTTCTATGGGGGCTGTATGAAGGCGTAACCCTATAGCGACAAATTTCATATGGAATATTTTGTACCCCAAATGAAGACTAACCACCAAATTTCAGCCATTTCGGTGGAATATTAAGGCCACAACCTTCAAAATACCGAAAATCGGGAGGTACCGCCCTATGGGGACTATGTGAAGGCGTGTACCTATACCTACAAATTTCCGGGGGAAAGTTTTATACACCCAACGAAGATTAAATACCAAATTTCAGCCATTTCGCTGCGATAATGAGGCTAAAACATTCAAAATACCAAAAATCGGGAGATATCGTTCTATGGGGTCTATATCAAAACCTTGACCTATATAAACATTTTATGGTAGAAATATTTCTTAGCCTGTGGAAACTCGAAATACAAACTTACAACCGATTCTGTGGTCAAATGGAACTAATACATTCAAAATATCTTAAAGTGACGCGTACTATATATGGGGCGTTATATGGGGGCTCTACCAAAACGTGGACCTATATAAACAAAATTTGGTAGAAATGTTTTTTAGCCTCTGGAGACACAAAATACCAAATTACCACCAATTCGGAGCTCAAATGAGACAAATATCCTAAAATTTCCTTAAAAAGACGACGCGTCACGCGTCACTTTGTATGAGGGCTATACGAAAACGTGGACCTACATAGCCCGCTTTCGATACCAAAACTCCTACATATATATAATAGATTTTACCAAAATTTTATCCACCTACTTCAATCCGTTCGGAAGCTATAGTGATTTCCACAGACGGACGTACATGGCTATATCGATGTAGAATTGCACGCTGATCAAGAATATATATAGTTTGTGGGGTCTACAATGATTATTTCGAGTAGTTACAAACGGAATGACAAACTTAATATATACCCCATCCTATGGTGAAGGGTATAAAAAAACATATATTTAGCCATTTTTGGTAACTTACCCCAGGAAAAATTCCACAATAAAACAATAGACTTCAGTGTTGGCGACACTTTTTGATCGGAAAACGTCAAAAAAAAAAACTCCTCAATAACATTTGGAAAATCGTCAACATGTTTGAAAACTAGGTTTAGTTGCTATTTTATGCCATTTTTCGCTGATAGTAATGTCAATGAGCAAGAGAACAATGCAGCAAGGTAAAGCTGGGCACACATTGTCAGTTTTGAATGACAGCTTTACTCAAACATCGATTGCTTGACAGTGAGACCATCTATGATTGTCGGTCATCTACGTACATTTTGGTTATTGGACAGTCGAAAAGAGGGTATTATTAGCAAGTTAAGAAAGCTGGACTCATAAATTTTTACACAATGAGATAGATAAGTGAGAAATGTATCTCGAAAATTTTCCATTTTTAATTTTCATCCATTCACAATCCTAAACAAAAATGTTCAGCTGTTATTTTTTTTCCGAACGTTATAATTTGGAGGTTATGCAAAAACCATCAAAATACCTGTATGCAGATATGTACCTAAATATAGTCAATCTCATAACATAGAGTTCTTCGAAATTAAACAAATTTTGAAAAAATATTACGAAAACGAAATTGGACCGAATCGGCTGATCCGTTCGAAAGTGCTATAGGGGTTTTTATAGCTTTGGGGCTATTTTCTCAGGAAGTATGGACTTGCTCCTGAAAAAACTTGTACCGTCATAATGGCGGCATCGAATGCAAGTTGTTACAACAAAGATCAAAGTGATTGGAGGGAAGGCCTTAAACTGAACTTTTTCAAAATTTCTTCGAGAGTTATCGTGCTCATTATTTTTGTGAAAAGTTTTGAACTTTTGTGGGGGAGGTACCTAAAGGAGTGGACCGATATGGCTCAACTTCGAACTTAACTTAAGTTCGGACAAGATATTTCGAGAGTTTTCTTGCGCTCAAACCACTACACATGGTGTCATAGTGGTTTTTTACACCTTTCAGGCTATTTTCTCAAGAAGTATGGACTTGCCCCTGATGAAACTTGTACCGTCATACGGGGTGCAGCGAATTCAAGTTGTTACAACAAAAGCAAAGCGATTCGAGAGCAGGCCCTAAGCTGAACTTTTTCGTAATTTTGTGTGGGAGGTGCCCGAAGGAGTGGACCGATTGAGTCCATATTGGAATCTCATCTATGTCTAGTAGAAATTTCGAACTTTTGTGGGGGAGGAACCGGAAGAAGTGGACCAATATAACACATTTTCGAACTTAAACTAAGTTTGGACAAAGTATTAAGAAAAACAAATTTTGGACCGAATCGGTTCATCCGTTCGAGAGTTATCGTGCGCCCCAACCAACCAGACAGATGGACGGATATGGCTAAATCTACTCCAAATTGTCTGAAACGGATACATACTTGGGTTCTAAAACTATTATTATTTATTATAATTCGCGATATATTATAGTATAGCTATGACCGCGTAAATGAATAAAAATAGCTAAAAACACGTTGAAGCAAACGAGTTTTTTACGTTGTTATTCGATGGCTGGTTAAACCGTTTTCGTTACTGATATCTGCCTAAAGTAAAAGTAGAAAAATACAAAATGTCGATTACACTTCTAATGCATCACTTTTCAAAATCTCCACTGCATTCACCTTTTATGGATGCTGACTAGGGCTATGACTTTTTTACAACCTCATATCATTGTGTCATAGCGTGATGAGTTTCTACATAAGATTACATAAAATCTTAATTATAAAGTGATTCGATATAAAAAAGCTTGCGCACAAAAAGCTTTTAAAGTTTTTTTTTTTATTTTGCAGGATTTTTGACATTTTTTGAAGTCACTGCGCTATAGGGAATTTGGACAGGCTTTTAGGCAATAAGTCGATTTCTTAACTTTTAATAAGGCGAGTTTTCTTATTTGATTCGAAGAAAGAAGATGACAAATTCTATGGATGTGCAAATTGTTTTCAAAAATATTCTAAACTCGCGGTGTAATTCGATGTTAAAATCAAAATTTCGAAGACAAAATAAAAATGTTAAAAAATATTAAAACTCAGAGCAGAATTTAAACGCAATTTGTAAAAGTTTGGTAATCATAAAATACCTTGATATGATATTCAGTGGAATGGTGGCGGTGTCTACTTTCTGTTTTAAGAAATAATTTTCTTAAAAATGTTTGTTACAGAAGAAAAAATCGTCATATGAAATATTATAATTTTATACTCGTATTATAGACTTTTACAAAATTGTCCAACTTTGTTTGAAATTCTGCCACCGGGAATTTCTTCAGCAAAGGGTACTGAATCAACTACATTACTACCCAGGTGCGATTTTTTGCGTTATATCACTTTTTGATGAAGGCCTCCTTGCAGAAAAAGTATTCATTTTTTAATTTTTTTGTTTTGGAGGGTTGGCGTTTTTTTTCTTTTTTTATTTGGGATGACGACTTCTATTTTGTTTTTCAAAATAGTCAGGCTTAATCCCATAGTCGTTATTTTAATATTTTATTAAAACAACTTTAATTTATTAGTGGAAAAAAATTGGCGATGTTTACCAAGGGGTAAGGCAGGGAAGACTATAGTTACAGATCTCGACACAGATCTTCATCAGTTCCCTTGTTTCTTGTTTTTCAACAAGAAACTTTTTATACCCAAGTGTCAATTGCTAGCTCGCACGTGTGCGAAGAAACACTCTGATCGAGAATTTCTTTGGCATTACCTAAACTCGAGCAACTTCATTTGCAAACAAAACCAAATCTTTCCCACTGCTATGCGTTCGTTGATTCTCAACGAAAAACACATAACCAATTTGCTGGTATTGCATACTACAGCAATAAACAACATTTCGACGGTGCCCGGTCTCACAATTAGGAGGGTTGGCGTTTTTTTATTTGGGATGACGACTTCTATTTTGTTTTTCAAAATAGTCAGGCTTAATCCCATAGTCGTTGTTTTAATATTTTATTAAACAACTTTAATTTATTAGTATTTTGAAAGTTTTAGGCTCAATATCCCACCGAAATGACTGAACTTTGGTATTTAGTCTTCGTTGGGGGTATAAAGTTTTCCACCTGAAATTTCTCGGTATAGGTTCACGTCTTCATATAGCCCCCATAGAAAGTTACCTCCAAATTTCTGGTATTTTGAAGGTTGTAGCCTTAATATCCCTCCGAAATGGCTGAAATTTGGTATTAAGTCTTCCTTGGGTGTATCAAACTTTCCACCTGAAATTTCTCGATATGGGTCCACGTCTTCATATAGCCCCCATAGAACGGCACCTCCGGATTTCTAGTATTTTGAAGGTTGTGGCTTCAATATCCCGCCAACATGGCTGAAATTTGGTATTAACTCTTCCTTCAAAATACCGGATTTCTGGTATTTTGAAGGTTGTGGCCTCAATATCCCTCCGTAATGGCTGAAATTTGGTATTAAGTCTTCCTTGGGGTATAAAACTTTCCACCTGAAATTTGTCGGTATAGGTCCACTTCTTCATATAGCCTTCATAGAACGGTTCCTCCGGATTTCTGGTATTTGGAAGGTTGTGGCCTCAATATCCCTCCGAAATGTGTAAAATTTGGTATTAAGTCTTCCTTGGGGGTATAAAACTTTCCACCTGAAATTTGTCGGTATAGGTCCACTTCTTCATATAGCCTTCATAGAACGGTTCCTCCGGATTTCTGGTATTTGGAAGGTTGTGGCCTCAATATCCCTCCGAAATGTGTAAAATTTGGTATTAAGTCTTCCTTGGGGGTATAAAACTTTCCACCTGAAATTTGTAGGTATGGGTCCAAGTCTTCATATAGCCCTCATAGCACGGTACCTCCCAATTTCAGGTATTTTGAAGGTTGTGGCCTCAATATCCCCCAAAAATGGCTGAAATCTGGTATTAAGTCTTCCTTAGGGGTAAACAATTTTCCACCTAAAATTCGTCGGTTTAGATTTAGGCCTTCATATAGCCCCCATAGAACGATACCTCCCGATTTTCGGTATTTTGAAGGTTGAGGCTGTAGTTATACATTTCTCTATTTTATTGACTTGTTTGAAAAGAATTTTAAACAGAAAAATTTTACATACAAACATTTTTGTACCTATTATTGAAATATTTGTTGCATATGCAAAAATTTATGCATTTTGCTTATTTTGCATATGTCATATGTTTCGATTGCAATTCAATCAGAAGCCAAAAATATGCCTAGTCCCAAAATTTGACATGAATCGGACCAAAAATAGGGGTTGCATAAAATTCCTCTGTCTACTGATCGTCACAAAATATCATATATAAAGTGTTTCGTTCAAATGGTCAAAAAATTGTTTTTTTGGGTTGGTCTATTGTACACGCATCGTCCAAATAGAATGACTGCAACATTTTTGAGTTAACGACAAAAAACGATAAAATAAAACTATTATAATTTCGGTAATTAATGAAATTTGTCGGTAATTTAGCGACCAAAATAAAATTGTCGCTAAATCCTACCGATTGCAACAGTGTCGCCGACAGTTTTAGTAATTTTTCTTCCATAATTTTGTGTTTTAATTTTATCGCTTTTTGTCGGTAACCAAAAAATGACAGAATTCCAATACTGAACGGGTAGAAAATATCGATGTCTGATTGGTATTGAAACTCGTATAAAGAAGAGTGGAAGAGCTTAGCACTTTCAAAAAAATTTTTCCCTTTTACTCAATACTCTTACTTGTTTTGAAGTTTAAGAAATTCAGGCAAAGCCGTGCTCTTTATTTTTTTATTTAAATCTACACAATCTTACCATAAACTACTATTGGTGTACATATAAACCAGATTAACATATTACAATTTTTCTGGCGAACAGATCCTGTTAGTCTTCATTTGCTGTAACAATTTTTTGTGCGAAATACCCACAAAAGTTAGAAGAATACGGTAAAATATGGTACGCGATGCTTAAATAAAGATATTGTACACAGACATTCATTATAGAAGCGAAATATTTCTTGTGATTAAAAATATGGCTGACTTCATAAATGCAGTGTGATGCGTCAAATGACATCGTCGCGACTTCATAAATGCAGCATGTCTTTTTATTGAAATCGTCGTAACTTCATAAATGTCACGCGACACGTCACATTGCGTAGTAATTATACCCTACACCACTATGTGGGGAGGGTATTATAAGTTGGTTTTGGCCAAAAAGTTTGTAACGCATCGAAATAATGGTCGTAGACCCATACTTATATATATCAAAATTAATGTCTCGACGAGCTGAGTCGATCTGGCTATGTGTGTCCGTCCGTCAGTCCGTCCGTCCGTCCGTCTGTCCATCTAAACCTTGTAATCACGCTACAGGTCGCAATTTTGATCGGATCGTCACGAAATTTTGGATGTTGATGGGGGTCCCGGAGGGGAAGAAGCCTATTGATTTTGGTGATAGTCGGATAATATTTAGGGGTCGGAAAGGGCAAAAAACTTAGGTGGATAAAAAGACAACGTTTTTTTCCAAAGCCAATATCTCAGCTTCTATATGAGGTATACCAAAGGCAAAACCTGACAATGAAAGCAGAAAATATCACCTTTCTAATGATGTAAAGTAGGTGCTCGTAGGTGATCAAACAACGAAGATATCGCAATAGTAGCAAATAAAGCCCCAATTTTTATTTTGGCGATTTTAATTATATTGACAAGTATCACAGCTTTGGTTGAAAATTTTCCAAAAGCAAAGCCTGACTATGAAAGTCTTTACAATGATGCAAACTAGGTCGGCGTAGGTAACCAAATAACGGAGATATCACAATAGTCGGTAATACATCCCATTTTTCTATTTTCTGGAAATCACGCTACAGGTCGCAATATTGATCGGATCGTCACGAAAATTTCAGGGTTAATAGGGGTCTCACAGATGAAGAAGCATATTGATTTTGGTGATGGTCGGATAATATTTAGGGGTCGGAATGTTCAAACACTTATTTGGAGAATAGTCAACATTTTATTTCAAAGCCAATATCTCTGTTTCTTTAAGAGGTATATCAAAAGCAAAACCTGGCAAGGAAAGTAGAAAATATCACCTTTACAACGGTGTAAAGCAGGTTGTCGTAGGTGGTCAAATAGCAAAGATAAGGGAATAGCCGATAATGCATCCCATTTTCCGATTTTTTTGTAATCACGCTACAGGTCGCAATTTTGATCGGATGGTCACGAAATTTTGGGGGTTAATGGGGGTCCCAAAAAGAAAGAACCCTATTGATTTTGATGATGGTCGGATAATATTCAGGGGTCGGAATGGGCAAACACTTATTTGGAGAAAGGTCAACGTTTTATTTCAAAGCCAATATCTCTGTTTCTTTAAGAGGTATATCAAAAGCAAAATCTGGCAAGGAAAGTAGAAAATATCACCTTTACAACGATGTAAATTAGGTTGTCATAGGTGGTCAAATAGCAGAGATATGACAATAGTCGATAATGCATCCCATTTCCGATTTTTTTGTAATCACGCCACAGATCGCCATTTTGATCGGATCGTCACGAAAGTTTAGGGGTTAATGGGGGTCCCACAGAGGAAGAAGCCTACTGATTTTAATGATGGTCGGATAATATTCAAGGGTCGGAATGGGCAAAAACTTATTTGGAGAAAAGGTCTACGTTTTATTTCAAAGCCAATATCTCTGTTTCTTTAAGAGGTATATCAAAAGCAAAACCTGGCAAGGAAAGTAGAAAATATCACCTTTACAACGATGTAAAGTAGGTTGTCGTAGCTGCTCAAACAACAGAGATATCGCAATAGTCGGTAATGCATCCCATTTTCCGATTTGTTTGTAATCACGCTACAGGTCGCAATTTTAATCGGATCGTCACGAATTTTTTGGCGCGGGTCCCACATAGGAAAAGGCCTATTTATTTTGGTTATAGTCGGATAATACTTAGGGGTCGAAATGGGGAAAAACTCATTTGGAGACAAATTCAAAGTTTTATTCTTTGTGAATATATCGGCTCCTAGTAGTAGTATTCCAACGGCAAAATCTGTCAATAGAAGAAAGACGGAGTCACGACAAAAGAAAGTTAATGTTGGAAGTTCGTTTGAGACATGAGAAAGAAGAAAAAGGAAAAAACTTTGGGAACAGATAATGAGGGAAATTAAGCAAATTGACCCAACAATTCTATTTAGCAAAGACGAATAAATAAAGTGTTTCGTAAACATGCTGATTTACGGCGACTAGAGTTGTACAATCTAGTTCATTTGAAAGATTTAGTTCAATAGCTCAGCTCTTTTAACTGAACTAGTTCAGTAATCTAGTTCGTAGTTCACTATCCAGTTCAATCAATCGGATCAGTAGTGAAATGGAATTCTGTAACTCATTTTTTGACATACCGACAAAAATCGGTAAAATTAAAATGCTTATAATATCGGTAATTAATGAAATTTATCGGTAAGTTAACAACCAAAATCAAGCTGTCTCTAAGTTCTACCGATAGCAACAGTGTTGTCAACTTTATTGATACTTTTCATTCATAATTTTGCGTTTTAATTTTACCGATTTTTGTCGGTAACTCAAAAATGTGTTACAGAATTCCACTATAGAATCTTTCACGGGCTCTTAATCGTTCGCTTGTTGAAAACGCATATGTATGTACATACACTAAATAGGAACAAACATTAGAATAGTATAATTAAACTACAAAAATATTACATTTAGATACATATTTTTATTCCATTCATAGAGAAAGATTAAGTTTGCATAATTTTAGAAAAAACGTCCTTCGGAAAAAATTGTAAATTTCATTTGTAGAATTTTATTTGTGTGTAGAAATTATCAGTGCGAAAAAAGCGTTGTGTATGAATGTCCCGATTTACATTAGGCGATTTTCCTTGTCGCAATTTTTCTCGTTCTCTTTTAAACTTGCCTCTTGCGCATGGTAGAAATAACCAGGTAAAGTAAATACTACAGCAAATACAACTCAACAACACAGCCGACCAAGAAGAGGGCACACAAAATTCTCAATATTTGCAACTTTTGACGTGGTATGCACGCATGCTGCAAAACAAAAACAAATGAAAACATTTGTGTGCTCTTTCGTTGCGTTCGGGTCGTGTGTGTGTGAATTGCCGAAAAACTTCGTAACTTTAACAATATCAAAGCACGACATTGCTCAACAACAACCACATAGAAATTGGTTTTTGTTTGTAATGTTACTGTCATCGGTAAATGTAAACAAAACAAGGAAATGTCTATAAATTATTGGAATTTAAAAAACTAATATTTTTTCACATTTGATTGAATATTTTGAAAAACATGAATCATTCCACTAAATGCATAATTTCTCGCAGAAAGTAGAATTCTTGCAAAAGTGTTTGGGGTCGTTGGCAATTCATCGAAAAAGGAGAAGCTGCTTCAATCTTTTGTTTTTGAAAACAAAATAGGACACGTTTATTTGGGCTTTATTCTTTTCAACGAAGATATCGCAATAGTAGCAAATAAAGCCCCAATTTTTATTTTGGCGATTTTAATTATATTGACAAGTATCACAGCTTTGGTTGAAAATTTTCCAAAAGCAAAGCCTGACTATGAAAGTCTTTACAATGATGCAAACTAGGTCGGCGTAGGTAACCAAATAACGGAGATATCACAATAGTCGGTAATACATCCCATTTTTCTATTTTCTGGAAATCACGCTACAGGTCGCAATATTGATCGGATCGTCACGAAAATTTCAGGGTTAATAGGGGTCTCACAGATGAAGAAGCATATTGATTTTGGTGATGGTCGGATAATATTTAGGGGTCGGAATGTTCAAACACTTATTTGGAGAATAGTCAACATTTTATTTCAAAGCCAATATCTCTGTTTCTTTAAGAGGTATATCAAAAGCAAAACCTGGCAAGGAAAGTAGAAAATATCACCTTTACAACGGTGTAAAGCAGGTTGTCGTAGGTGGTCAAATAGCAAAGATAAGGGAATAGCCGATAATGCATCCCATTTTCCGATTTTTTTGTAATCACGCTACAGGTCGCAATTTTGATCGGATGGTCACGAAATTTTGGGGGTTAATGGGGGTCCCAAAAAGAAAGAACCCTATTGATTTTGATGATGGTCGGATAATATTCAGGGGTCGGAATGGGCAAACACTTATTTGGAGAAAGGTCAACGTTTTATTTCAAAGCCAATATCTCTGTTTCTTTAAGAGGTATATCAAAAGCAAAATCTGGCAAGGAAAGTAGAAAATATCACCTTTACAACGATGTAAATTAGGTTGTCATAGGTGGTCAAATAGCAGAGATATGACAATAGTCGATAATGCATCCCATTTCCGATTTTTTTGTAATCACGCCACAGATCGCCATTTTGATCGGATCGTCACGAAAGTTTAGGGGTTAATGGGGGTCCCACAGAGGAAGAAGCCTACTGATTTTAATGATGGTCGGATAATATTCAAGGGTCGGAATGGGCAAAAACTTATTTGGAGAAAAGGTCTACGTTTTATTTCAAAGCCAATATCTCTGTTTCTTTAAGAGGTATATCAAAAGCAAAACCTGGCAAGGAAAGTAGAAAATATCACCTTTACAACGATGTAAAGTAGGTTGTCGTAGCTGCTCAAACAACAGAGATATCGCAATAGTCGGTAATGCATCCCATTTTCCGATTTGTTTGTAATCACGCTACAGGTCGCAATTTTAATCGGATCGTCACGAATTTTTTGGCGCGGGTCCCACATAGGAAAAAGCCTATTTATTTTGGTTATAGTCGGATAATACTTAGGGGTCGAAATGGGGAAAAACTCATTTGGAGACAAATTCAAAGTTTTATTCTTTGTGAATATATCGGCTCCTAGTAGTAGTATTCCAACGGCAAAATCTGTCAATAGAAGAAAGACGGAGTCACGACAAAAGAAAGTTAATGTTGGAAGTTCGTTTGAGACATGAGAAAGAAGAAAAAGGAAAAAACTTTGGGAACAGATAATGAGGGAAATTAAGCAAATTGACCCAACAATTCTATTTAGCAAAGACGAATAAATAAAGTGTTTCGTAAACATGCTGATTTACGGCGACTAGAGTTGTACAATCTAGTTCATTTGAAAGATTTAGTTCAATAGCTCAGCTCTTTTAACTGAACTAGTTCAGTAATCTAGTTCGTAGTTCACTATCCAGTTCAATCAATCGGATCAGTAGTGAAATGGAATTCTGTAACTCATTTTTTGACATACCGACAAAAATCGGTAAAATTAAAATGCTTATAATATCGGTAATTAATGAAATTTATCGGTAAGTTAACAACCAAAATCAAGCTGTCTCTAAGTTCTACCGATAGCAACAGTGTTGTCAACTTTATTGATACTTTTCATTCATAATTTTGCGTTTTAATTTTACCGATTTTTGTCGGTAACTCAAAAATGTGTTACAGAATTCCACTATAGAATCTTTCACGGGCTCTTAATCGTTCGCTTGTTGAAAACGCATATGTATGTACATACACTAAATAGGAACAAACATTAGAATAGTATAATTAAACTACAAAAATATTACATTTAGATACATATTTTTATTCCATTCATAGAGAAAGATTAAGTTTGCATAATTTTAGAAAAAACGTCCTTCGGAAAAAATTGTAAATTTCATTTGTAGAATTTTATTTGTGTGTAGAAATTATCAGTGCGAAAAAAGCGTTGTGTATGAATGTCCCGATTTACATTAGGCGATTTTCCTTGTCGCAATTTTTCTCGTTCTCTTTTAAACTTGCCTCTTGCGCATGGTAGAAATAACCAGGTAAAGTAAATACTACAGCAAATACAACTCAACAACACAGCCGACCAAGAAGAGGGCACACAAAATTCTCAATATTTGCAACTTTTGACGTGGTATGCACGCATGCTGCAAAACAAAAACAAATGAAAACATTTGTGTGCTCTTTCGTTGCGTTCGGGTCGTGTGTGTGTGAATTGCCGAAAAACTTCGTAACTTTAACAATATCAAAGCACGACATTGCTCAACAACAACCACATAGAAATTGGTTTTTGTTTGTAATGTTACTGTCATCGGTAAATGTAAACAAAACAAGGAAATGTCTATAAATTATTGGAATTTAAAAAACTAATATTTTTTCACATTTGATTGAATATTTTGAAAAACATGAATCATTCCACTAAATGCATAATTTCTCGCAGAAAGTAGAATTCTTGCAAAAGTGTTTGGGGTCGTTGGCAATTCATCGAAAAAGGAGAAGCTGCTTCAATCTTTTGTTTTTGAAAACAAAATAGGACACGTTTATTTGGGCTTTATTCTTTTCAAGTTTTAGTGTGCGGTACGTCGTTCTGACCCGGAGGTAACATGTCAATGATATAAAGAAGCCTTTATGGGAAATAGTTTTTTTCTGATGAATAATTTTTTTTCTTCAAAAAATATATATTCCTAATATACATCGAACATAGAAATAAATATATAAAATGTCGTATGGAATTTGACACTAACATTACAGCCCAGTTCAGTCAGCTGGGTATTGCTGTTACCTTTTCTTGTTCTACCATGCCTCTTGCGTTTATACAGGCAATACTGTTTCGGAAAGTTTTGTTTTCAAAACATTGGAAATAATGTCATAAATGAAAAATATAAAAGGAATTGCCTGAAAATTGGCAGTACGAGCAAGTATTTTCCATTTCCATTCCCCAAACGTGTCTCTCCTACAAACTGAGACTAGCTTCAAGTTAACTTGCCTAATGTAAATTGGGACTATGTTCCTTCAAAGACATAAAATATAACAAGATGGGACATTTACATTGCTACTATACATCGGCAGATGGGGCTGGAGGTCTAACATAATGTTATGTTCCAATATGGTGACATAAAATTACCTATGTAAAATAATTATATGTGCAAACTAATATTGTGATATTTATTGTCGAAAACAAAATATATTTCCATTATTCTTTTTACATTGTAGTTAGTGCTTACGATTGCTTTTAAAATATAAAAGAAAATTGCGTTCTTATTAATTTCATATCGAAGAAACATAATTTATAAAAAAAAAATCATAGAAAATATTTATATGTGCAATAACGAAAATTTTTAAAAAATGCATAATAATGAACAAAATTTTTGTACATTTAACATGATATTGTATTGCCCTTGTGGCTTAGGACTTGTTGTAGCCTTCGTGTCATAGAACCGACTAGGTTCCTTAAGGTGTTATTGGTGATATACTGCCATTCCGCCAATAATGCACATTTAAATTCTTTCGGCGTCGTGCATTCCTTTGACTTCGCGAAAACTTTGGCGGATAGTATGCCCCGAAGGTCTTCAATGGGTTTGTGGCCATGAGTTACAGCTGCCCACTCCAATAACGGTACATTTCGTGCCTTTAAAACTCCTTTGTAGGTCGAACAGGGTGATTCGGGGCATTATCCTGCTGGAAAGTCCAATTATATCCGTACAGTTCTCCAGCAAAATCTATTAAGTTGTTCTCTAACAACTAAACTTATGTTTCGGCACTAATTTTTGTCGGAAAGCATAATTTAAGTTTTGTTCCTATGACACCGTGTGTAGTGGTTGGAGCGCAAGATAACTCTCGAACGGATCTGCCGATTGGGTCCAAAATTTGGCTTTCGTAATATTTTGTCCAAACTTATTTCAAGTTCAAAGATGGATTATATCGGTCCACTCCTTCCGGTACCTCCCCCACAAAAGTTCGAAAATGTTCGGAAAATTTGTGCGAACGATAACTCTTGAAGGAAGTAACCGATTTGGCCCATACTTTGCACATTATGAAATTTCTACCAGACTTAGATGAGGTTCCAATATGGACTCAATCGGTAAACTCCTTCGAGTACCTCCCACACAAAATTTCGGAAAAGTTCAGTTTAGGGCCTGCTCTCGAATCGCATTGGTTTTTGTTGTAACATCTTGTATTCACTGTCCCCTATACGAAGGTACAAGTTGCTCAGGGGCAAGTCCATACTTCCTGACAAAATAGCCTGAAAGTTGAAAAACAAACCCTATCACACCATGTTTATGGGTGGAAACGCAAGATAATTCTCGAACGGAAATTCCGATTCCGGCCAAAATTTGGCCTTCGTAATATTGTTTCCAAACTTAGTTTAAGTTCGTAGATAAGCCATATCGGTCCACTCCTTCAGGTACCTATCCCACAATAGTTCAAAAATATTCGGAAAAATTGTGCGCACGATAACTCTTGATGGGAATGACCGATTTGGTCCATACTTTACAGATTCTCATAATATCTACCAGATATAGATAAGGTTCGAATATGGACTATATTTGTCCACTCCATCCCGTACCTCCCACACAAAATTTTGGATATGTTCACTTTAAGACCTGCTATTGAATCACTTTGATTTTTGTTGAAGCAACTTACATTCGCTGCCTCAATTACGATGGTAAAAGTTGTTTCAGGGGCAAGTCCATACTTCTTGAGAAAACACCCCGAATGGTGTAAAAACCCCCTATGGCACCCCCATGGTCTATGACGGTCCATTCCTTTAAGTACATTTTCCGCAAAATTTTTGAACTTTAATCCTTATCAACATTTTTGTCGGTTCATACGACCAAAATTTTGAAACCCCCTAAATACATAAGTTTTTTGTGAAAAAAGTGTTTCAATTTGCACAGGCTGAGGGTATATCTCTGTCGGCAAAGCCGACTGATACTTTTTTACTTGTTTTTTATTTTTTGCTATCCAAAACAAGGCACATTGAAAAGTTAGTGAATGGATTCGATATATTGTCCATATTTGTATTAGGCAATTTTCCTTGCGGCAATTGTCATTTTGATGGAGAGAGAGGTGAAGTATATGGAAACACTTTGCCTCACAACACCCTCTCTCACCGACAAACTGACATGTAAATATGGACGTTAGATTATGTTATGTCAAAAATGTTCTTTATGTAGAAATTACTTTTATTACAATGGGGGTTGACACTTCACATTGGTCCGAAACATAAACAAAACCCATTACATTACGAAGGCTTCACTTAGCACAGAAGACGGCGTCACTTTATTCATATGTGAATGACATGCTGAACTAGATTGTGAATCGTTCGTTCGTTGATCGTTCTTCGTGGATCTTTCGGTCGGGGCTATAATGAACTATATCGACTGATCTAGTTCAAACGCTCTTTTCAATGAATCGTTCAATTGAACTAGTTCGTTCATGAACTATACAACTCTAACGGCGACGTCTTCTTTTTTTAGCTGTGTTCCTTTACTTACCTGAGGTTACCATTTTAACCATTTGTTACCATTTTTAACCTGGAAAGCGTTCCTTAACCCCGAAAAGTGGCAAATCTGGAAGCAATTTTTAAGAAAGTGAGAGGGGAGAGAGAGCGAAAATGGCTTTCTCTTCTACCACAGGCTACCGGCAAAATTTCTGCAGGTAGAAAATGGCAGAACTGATTTTTCGACTTTTGTTTGACGATTATTTCACAAAATGGACGAAAAATCGAAGAAAAAGTTGAACACTGACAACACTAAATTAAAAACTGTGAAATAAAAGACGAAAATTGATTTTTTATGTTTTTTCTGACATTGATGCCGGATCTACCATTTTTCCGTTCCTTTACTTTTCTGGTAAAAATGTTCATGAGAGAGCAATTTTGAACAATTTTGACACTTTTCTCTTTTACCACTCTTACCATTAAAAAAGTAAAGGAAAAAAGCTTTTAATATTAAGTCTGTCTGGTTACTTTCCCAGCAAGAATTGTCCAGCAAGAACTTTCTCAGAGAGTAAGGGGTTTTTATTCTCTTTTGCTAGAAAAATGTAAGAAGTAAACAGACACCTTCCCAGCAAAAACCAGCAAGCAATCAGCTGACTTGCCAAAACAGAACAATTTGTCCGCCAACAAAGGAAGCAAACACGTTGTATTTTATTAAAAATAAAAAAGAAAATGAAACAAAAAAGTATTTTTCCACTTTACAAATTTGTTCTCCATAAAACAATACAATTAGACTATGTTATTTCCACAATAAAATTGTTTTTAATGTTCACAAACATAAATCAACAAAAAACTAAAAACGGCTGATTGATTGTTTTCAGGAAGAAGAAGAGCTTGCAAGTGCTTGCTAGAAGAAATTTGTCCAGCAAGAATTTGCAAGCTCTCAGTGAAAGAACTGTCAAAATGTCTCTCTCGAATTGCTCTCTTTTGCTGGTTTTTTGTGTTAACAGACGACTTCCAGCAACAATTGGTACAAATTGTTACAAATTTTAGGGTAACCAGACACAGCTATTATTGTTTATACATCTGCGATTTGAATCAAGATTATTGGCACTCAATTAGAAAGTGCTATTCAAGAATAACCCAAATATTTCATTCATTGTCAAAACCAAATTTTACATAAAGTAATCTGCAATGTAAAAACTGCATTTACATATGAAGTCAGCCATGTTTTGCCTGCAAATGAAGACATCAGTTGGCCCCTCTCCACACTAGTATGAATTTCATTAAAAAATTTCATGAAATTAGGCGTTCTTAGCTCGAATTTCCCACTACAGAATTTTTATGACTTTACTCTACTATGGAACTCGATCTAGAGACGAATAATTTCGTGTCAAAATTTCAGTGAAATTACTGTAGTGTGGCCCGGTACTTGGCAGTATTGTATCACCTTCTTTCTTGCACTTTCTTGCACCAATCTATTCAAGTCACATTTTGTTGGACGAATAAAGCGAAATCACAATGTTAATGCAGTTGGCAACGCAAATTGACATTCTGTGCCGAGCACCATCTAGTTGTCATCTCTCGAACCAATAGTTAGCGTAGCGGAGACATAGACTAATCAAAAATAGACAACGGAATGCTTCTGCTTTATTGTTCAAAAAATTGTCAGATTAGGATGGCGGTGGTGTGCAAAAAAAAAAAACGAAAAAACATAAATTTACACAATAATACAAATATATTTGCAAATAAGCCACAAAAACTAAAAAGTTTCATACCGCGAATGATTCGAATTGAGTAGCTATGGTGCGGAAAAATAAAAAACTCAACGCTTTGAGTATGTACCATCCGAATTATATGTACCATATATTTGATTACCCTATAGACATTGGACCAATTCTCATAGATTAGCTATAGACACACAGATGTCGCTACGAGCCTTAGATTTTTGTTGAATTTTTATTGCGTTTAAATTTAGGATTTCTTTATATTAAAATCCATCCAAACAATGTAATTTGTATTGTACCCCACTACAGTATACCATAGCTAATGAATCGTATAGACAAAGAGATTATAGTGTGCTTCTTTTTTGTAGGTGTCGCCCTTACGGAAACTTCTTAATCTTTTCACTCAATTTCACAGTGTTTTGGGGTAAATTGCAATATTTTGTTGAATTTGTTTATATGAGGATGTAGATCTGGCCAAACATTATCCGCATATAGTCTTTTATCAGAATAAATAGTTTACAATCTATAGCAACTATAAATAAAACTACTAAGGCCATCTACCAATTTTCGACAATTCGAAGATAAATGCTGAGAGCAAATCCATGTCTATACGATTCATTCAAAAATGAAAAATTCTCGAAGAATGTGAAAATTAATAACTAACAATTAAAAAAGTATCAGTCGGCTTTGCCGACAGAGAAAGTATCAATTCACATAGGCTAAGGGTCTATGTTAATTGAAACTTTCATATACGGTGAGATCGAATGCATTTAGGGTCATTTCAGTATTTTGTGGCATTTTGTGGCTTGCCGACGAAAATGTGGATTAGGATTAAAAATCAAAAGTGTTGCAGAGGAGGTACTTAAAGGAATGTACCGACATAGTCCATTATGGAAGTGATTCTTATTTTAGGAGTCATCGTATTACCTTTGGACTAGTGTGCCAGGATGTATGGAATTTTCCACGGAAAACATAATATCGCTGTAAACAGGACCACAACGTACAGCATCGGTATACATTTTCAAAGGATCTTCGAACAGACCTTAAACTGCACTTAGACACAAATGTTGAACTTTTGTGGAGGAACCTCCATTTTTGAAGTTAAACTAAAGTTGGACAAAATATTAGGAGATCAAAAGTTCGGACCAAATTTGTTCAAGAGATATGGTGCATACCATTTAAGTGACATTTTTTTAAATATTCGGGTTAAGTACCGAAAGTTGTGGACCGGTATTGCCTATCTTCGAACTGAAACTATGACAAAATATGACGAAGGGCAAATTTTGGACCAAATCGAGAGTTATCGTGCTCTCCAGCCACTACATATGGTACCATTCTGGCTGTCTTCTCAAAAAGTTTGGGCTTGCCTCTGAAAAAACTTTTACCGTCGTAATTGAGGTACCGAATGCAAGTTGCTTCAACAAAAATCAAAGTTATATATTATTATCTTAAAGTGAACTTATCGTGCGAACAATTTTTCCGAACATTTTTGAACTTTTGTGGGGGAGGTACCTGAAGGAGTGGACCGATATAGCATATCTTCGAGCTTAAACTATGTTTGGACAAAATATTACGAAATCCAAATTTTGGACCAAATCGGCTGATCCGTTCGAGAGTTATCGTGCGCTCCAACCATTACACACGATGTCATAGGGGTTTTTTTGCAACTTTCAGGCTATTTTATCAGGATGAAACTTGTACTGTCGTATGTGGGGCAGTAAATACAAGTTGTTACAACAAGATCCAAGCGATTCGAGAGCAGATCCTAAGCTGAACTTTTCCGAAACTTTGTGTGGGAGGTACCCGAAGAAGTAGGCCGATTAAGTCCATACTAGAACCTCATCTAAGGTGGTAGAGTTTCCACGTTGTGCAAATTATGGACCAAATTGGTTACTTCCTTCAAGAGTTATCGTGCGCACAAATTTTCCGAACATTTTCGAACTTTTATGGGGAAGGTACCGGAAGGAGTGGACCGATATAACCCATCTTCCAAATATTACGAAAGCCAAATTTTGAACCAAATCGGTTCATCCGTTCGAGAGTTATCGTGCGCCGGAGCGCTTTTTCAATAAATCGCGATTTAAGTTGACATTTGTAGGGGTTGTCTAGGTTTTCACGATTTTGCTTGGAAACCGCAACTCCTATCAAAATGGGACTAAAGAAAATGTTGTAGCTATAAAAATTTTCTACAAGATCGACCTTTATGGTATTTTCGTAGTTGTTACCATTTTTGAGATTTAGAAGTTCAAATTGGGACAATGCAGTGACTGTATCGCCCCCTTATAAAACAATGTCATGAAGGGTGCGCCTTAACTAACTTTTGATGAAACCCGTTTATACAGGGAAAGTTTTTGTGAATTCTGAAACAGCAGTGTTCATAGATGAGAAAAATCCAAAAACAAGAAAAAATCGCTGTAGGGATTTTTAAATAAATCGCGGTCAAAATCCAAATTATTAGGTGTTTTTTAGGTTTTCACGATTTTGCTTGGAAACCGCAAGTCCAATCGAAATGGAACTAAAGAAAATGTTGTAGCTGTGAAAATTCTCTAGAGGATTGACGTTTATCATTTGTTCCCAGCTTGTACCATTTGTGAGATAAAGAAGCTCAGTTTACATTTTTAGGTTTTTTGTTGGGGTTTCGCGATTTTGCTTGCATACAGTAAGTCTTATCGATATGGGACCTGAGAAAATCTTAAAGCTGTGAAAATTATCTACAAGACTGGCTTAAGTAACTTATCCTAAGTTTTACCATTTCTTTAGATATATAAGTTTAAGTTGAGAATTTGCAGTCATGACATTCTTTTATAAGGGGGCGATACAGAATTGAATTGAATTTAAATTGTCCCGATTTGAACTTCTATATCTCAAAAACGGTAAAACCGACAAGAATACCAAAAAGGCCAATCTTGTAGAGAATTTTCATAGCTACAACATTTTCTTTAGTCCCAATTTGATAGGACTTGCGGTTTCTAAGCAAAATCGTGAAAACCTAAACAAACTCTAAAAATTTCAACATACATCGCGATTTATTTAAAAAGCGCTCCAGCGATTTTTTTGTTTTTTGATTTTTCTCATCTATGAACTTTGTAGTTTCAGAAACAGCAAAAACTTCCAAGGTGTAAGCACCTTCCATTTAAAATTGTTTCAAGAGCACCGTGTAGCATAAATGCTGAGGGTATAAAAAACCTATGATTTATGTGGTGTTTTTCAATCAAACGGTCCAAGTTGTTATCGTTGGAGCTGTAGCAGAGCTATTGTGTTCACAAGGGACTGAGGTGACAGGCGTTGGTTGGCCCAGTGAACTCGGCTCGTTCTGCATAATAGAGTCCATGGTTGCGGGTGTTAGATATAGCTCTCCACGTGACACCACGGGGAGGTATGTGCCCAATTGAACTGAAAGAGAAACCAATATAAATCCTAGACATTGCCATGTTAATGTCGATGTGGGACATTATTCTATTAGAAAAATATACTTTTCTGATTTTTATTACAAACTCACATCTATGTCCGTGTACTCTCCAAATCATCAGAAATTAATGGAGAATATGTTTGCGTACATAAAATGACTCTCTTGCGCGATGTTGCATTTTTTATCGAATTCATATCAAAAGCATTACAAAGTTGATAGCAAAAATATATTTCAAAATGTTATGACAGCATTTAACACCACCCCTCTACATGCGTACTACATTACACTGAAGGGTACACGGGGCAGTCAAATGAATATTTGTTAATTTAGCATTTCCATTAACAACTTTTATGTTTGCTTCTGTTGTTGGCTAAAGTGTTTAAACAATTTTCCACAATAGTTCTGGGTGACGTTATTTGTATTTTTTTTTTTTTTTTGCAAAATATTAAAACGTACACAAATAAATATGTACATAAGTATGAATGTACGTACATGCGTATACTACCATGCCACATTAAACATAGCCATAGTTTTTGTATTCCGAAATTACTCCAGCAAAAGGAAATTACAATAAAAAATGCGTAAGAATGTTGACCTAATTCGTAATTTTGCCAAATTTGCAGGAAGTAGAGAAAAAAATGATGACATTTGTTGAACCTACTTTAAGTTCAAACACTGAACTCAATACGGGAATCACCAACCATCATAACGGCAACAACAACAAACAATCAGGCAGCCACATGCAGTCAGTCATCATAACCTCGATAGTTCCGATAATAACGCTTATCCAACAACAATTGCTTGAAGCTTTTTTTACAGGAAGCCAAGTTTGTTTTATTACAAAACGAAAGAAAATCAAAGAGAATTGAAAAATGCCAACTGAACTAAATCCACTGAAAATCCCACGCACACAGTCACAATGGAAAAAATTAAAGTTATTTGTTTTTATTCTGCAAATAGCAGTAGCAGCTATAAGAAGTATAAAAACTTTACATAGCAAAGAAATCGTGCTAGTGACAGAGTAACGCCCTCACAAACCTATCATCAATTGGACATCATGAATTCATTTATTGCATTGTTGGTTGTTTTATGTGCTGCGGTCACAGTTAGTGCATACGGTGGAGCCGGTGGTGTTGGCGGTGGTGTTGGCGGCGGTGTTGCAGGTCTAACTTTACCTGCTCCTCCCTGTCCCAAAAATTACTTATTCAGCTGTCAACCAAATCTTGCACCTGCTCCTTGCGCTCCATCTGGTTCCTATGGATCTGCTGGTGCCTTTGGATCCGCTGGTGGCTTTGGATCCGCTGGTGGCTTTGGATCTGCTGGTGCCTATTCTGAAAATTATCCAACCGTTGTGAGTGCACCTTACGTCCATTATCAATCCGGCGTTCCGGCATATCTGCCATATCAAAATTTCTATGGTCATGGTGTAGCGACTAATTAGAAACAATTGATTACAGGACTACCGTTATGTTTTGAAATAAAGGAACAAATATGTTAAAGATTGAAAATTTGTAATGGTTTCAATTTTTCTGCGAAAGAAATTGGGTGGAAACAAGGTTTTCTCTTAACTAATACAATGAACAAAATAAGGCAATACATTGTGGATGAACACGTGACAGCCTACACAGGGCTGTGGTTAGGTCTGTGCTACTTCTGTGCCAAGCTAAAAAGTCTGAAATTAAAATAATAGACTGTCCGTACGAACATCACTTTCTTAACGATTATATTACAATTGCTACCTGAAACATGGTACAATGGGGAGATGTAACGAATATTTAGTTTTGTTTTAATTCAAATCGTCCAGATACATTATCAAAACAAGTAGGAACGGCATTAAGTTCGGCCGGGCCGAACTTGTTATACCCTCCGCCACAAATTGTAATGAAGTAAAATGGAACAATTAGTTTCCTTTTGCTTATGAAGAAGACTAAATACCAAAATTCAGTAAAACAATGTGGCTAACCTTCAAAATACTGAATTTCGGGAGGTACCGTTCTATGGAACTATATCAAAACGTCGATCTATACCGACACATTTCTGACGGAACATTTTTAGACTCAAAGAATGCTAAATACCAAATTTCCGATATTTCGGTAGACTAAATACCAAATTTCAGCCATTTCGGTGGAATATTGAGGTCACAACCTTCAAAATATCGAAAATTGGGATGTACCTAAAAATTTCAGATGGAAAGTTTTGTATCCTCAACGAAGACTTAATACCAAATTTAAGCCATTTCGTTGGTATATTGAGGCCACAACAATACCAAGCATTCTAGGAGTAATATAAACTTCTATACCAAATTACAAATCTCTATCTTAAAAATTGCGAGCTGTATATTGATTTCAACAGAAACATATAATTATATCGACTTAGAATTTTACCCTGACCAAGAATATACATACTTTATAGGGTCTCCGATGAATATTTCGATGTGTTCCAAACGGAATGACAAATTTAATTATACGCTCCATATTATGGTGGAGGCTATAAATTAGACAGAACCAATTTCTTCAAGCAAAACACCTATGTAGCAGCGGGCATATTCTGACATAAATGCGGCGATTTTCTCGCTCCTCATTAAAAAGTAACCTAGTCATCTGTGTAGCTTTAATACACTGTGCAACAAATTTTTTTCAAAATGATGGGGAAAACCGAAAAGAATATGAAAGTAGAGCTAACAAGTAAAAAAGCATTAAGTTCGGCCGGGCCGAACTTTTCATACCCTCCACCATAAAATATTCATTCCCGTCCCCAACTTTAAGTGAGTACGTTAAAATGTCAGATAATGTACATAAAATGCTTCATTTGGGAGGCCCTTTTTAATGGTGCCTATATCTAACTGTTGACAATTTTTGGTGGGCTAGAAATTGGGAGGTACTGTTATATAGGGGTTATAATAAAACATGGGCCTATGTTGACAGTTTTTGATGGGAGCCCCTAATAACTCCTAATTCGGTTAAAAAATTTAGCTAGAATCCTCAAAATATCGAAAATCGGTACATAACGTGGGAACTTCAAATGTCATTAACAGATAGTTCGGAGGTATCTGGGCTATATGAGAATATGAACATAAATGAACAATTTCTGTTGCAGAATTTTTGTTGACTTTTAAATTTCAAATTACAGAAAGTTCGTCCAAAAAATAAAGCTAAGGCACGGAAAATCGGGAGGTTTGTTTTGGGGCTATACAAAAACATGGACCTAAGTTCGGTTAAACATTTTAAGTAAAATCCTCAAAGTACCGAAAATCGGGACGTATCGTTATAATGGGGCTATGTTGAAAATTGTTGATGCAGATGTGTGGTGACCACTACAACCTTCAAATGTCAAATTACAGTTAGTTCTGTTAAAAATTGTAGCTAAAATTGCCAAATTACTGAAAATTGGGAGGTACTGTTACATGGGAGCTATATCCGAACATGGACCTATGTTGACAATTTTTGATGGAGAGGTGTTGTGACCACTAAGAACTTCAAATGTCAAATTACTGCTAGTTCGTTTTAATATTGTAGCTAAAATCATCAAATTACTGAAAATCGGGAGGTACCGTTATACGGGGGCTTTCTTGACAATTTTTGGTGGAGAGGTGTGGTGACCACTAAGAATTTCAAATGTCAAATGTTCAAATTACAGATAATTCGGTTAAAACTTGTTGGTAAAATTCTCAAAATACCTGAAATCTTACCGCCCGATTTCATGGGGGCTATTCTAAAACATGGACCTATGTCCACTAGTTATATAAATTTATTGACATTTAAGAACCCTAAATGTCAATTGATACCTAAATCGGTCTGAAAATGCAGATAAAAACTTCAAAATGTCGTAAATCGGGGGTACCGTTATATGGGGGCTATACTAAAACGTGGACCTAGTTAAACAACTTTTGTTATATAAGTTTAGTTACACTTAAGAACCCTAAATGTCAAATTATAGCTATATCGGTCTGAAAATGTAGCTAAAAACGTCAAAATACCGTAAATCGGGGGGTACCGTTATATGGGGGCTATACCAAAACGTGGACCTATGCCCACAAGTTTTGTCACATAAGTTTATTGACATTTAAGAACTTCAAATGCCAAATTATAGCTTCATCGGTCTGAAAATGTAGCTAAAACCGTCAAAATACCGTAAATCGGGGGTACCGTTATATGGGGGCTATACCAAAACGTGGACCTATGTCCACAACTTTTGTTAAATAAGTTTATTGACATTTAAGAACCCTAAATGTCAAATTATAGCTACATCGGTCTGAAAATTTAGCTAAAAACGTCAAAATACCGTAAATCGGGGGCTACCGTTATATGGGGGCTATACCAAAACGTGAACCTATGTCCACAAATTTTGTTATATAAGTTTACTGACACTTAAGAACCCTAAATGTCAAATTATAGCTAAATCGGTCTGAAAATGTAGGTACAAACGTCAAAATACCGCAAATCGGGGGGTACCGTTATATGGGGGCTATACCAAAACGTGGACCTATGTCCACAACTTCTAATATATAAGTTTATTAACACTTAAGAACCATAAATGTCAAATTATAGCTACATCGGTCTGATAATGTAGCTAAAAACGTCAAAATACCGTATATCGGGGGGTACCGTTATATGGGGGCTATACCAAAACGTGGTCCTATGTCCACAACTTTTGTTATATATGTTTATTGATACTTAAGAACCCTAAATGTCAAATAATAGCCAAATCGGTCTAAAACTGTAGCTAAAACCGTCAAAATACCTTAAATCGGGGGGTACCGTTATCTGGGGGCTATACCAAAACGTGGACCTATGTCCACAACTTTTCTTATATAAGTTTACTGATACTTAAGAACCCTAGGTGTCAAATTATAGCTAAATCGGTCTAAAAATGTAGCTAAAAACGTCAAAATACCGCAAATCGGGGGGTACCGTTATATGGGGGCTATACCAAAACGTGGACCGATATAGCCCATCATCGAACTTGACCTGCCTGCAAACAAAAGACGCATTTTCCCAAAATTTCAGCGTCCTATCTCCATTTTTGTGGATGATAGAGTGATTACCACAGACGGACGGACGGACGGACGGACGGACGGACGGACGTGCTCAGATCGACTTAGAATTTTACCCTGATCAAGAATATATATACTTTATAGGGTGGCAAATCAGTATTTCAATGCGTTACAAACGGAAAAACAAACTTAATATACCCTCCATACTATGGTGGAGGGTATAAAAATATGAGACACGCGTATCGGCGTTTTTAAGGTTTACATCGGGAATAACCAAAGTAGGCGAGGCAAGTTCCACCCATTTATAGTTTTTTTTTTTAATATTCGAGTTAAGAGATCTTGGAATCTTTGCATTTAGGTATATAGTGTATTTGGCAACTTTACTTAGGAGGATGTGGGGAATATTTTTGTTAAAAATGTTAACACTCTTGCGGTTCGTCAAAGGGGTGTTTTTAGTCCTTTTGTTCGAAAATCATTGAAATTCCCCTTTAAACTGTGATCACATCCAAATATTCTACAAAATTGTTCGTCATAAAATTTTATAATAGGTCTCAGAATACACCAAATCTTTAAATCTTATCCAATCGCCAGGAATCCCTAAAAATGAAAAACACGTTGTAGGGTTACAGACGGACTTCATCTGAGTTCCTTCTTTCCTTCTTTTTTGTGTTGATACATGGAAGTATGGTAACATGGGGAGGGTGTGCCACGTTTTTGTTCAAAATGTTCAATATCAACACCGTTAAAGTTTCTTCAAATATAAGCATATCTTGGATATACATAAGTTTTGATATATAAATGTTTATAATTTTGTTTTTAAAATATAATTTTTGAGAATTTACAAAATGTCTAAAAAGTGGATGCCTACGCCAAGGGACTCTTAAACTTCATTTACCATACTTCTTCCTTAAATATCAAAATTTTACAATAAAGGGACGTTTTATCTATTGAATAATCAAAATTATACTCAAATTGTCAAAAAGAAACAGATCCTAGCATTCAACTTTTCCAGCAATAATTACTCAGCAAGTTCCAGCAAACTCTCTCAATGAATTTTACTCTCACAAACTCTCTCAAGCAAGAAAAATTGCAGAAAGTTATCGAACAGCATTTTGTAGGAACTTGCAAGAAAGTCAGCTGTTTCCGAAAATGTATGAAAATTGTTTTGTTTCTTTTAATATTTTAAACCAAATGGAACAAAGTCTCGGTCCACACTAGCGTGAATTTCATTAAAAATTTTCATGAAATTATGCGTCTCTAGATCGACTTGCATAGTAGAGTAAAATCATAAAATTGCTGCAGTGAGGAATTCGATTTAAGAACGCCTAATTTCATGAAATTTTTTAATGAAATTCACGCTAGTGTGGACCGGGACAAAAACACAAATTTTAAAATTAGATTTTACTTATTTAAAGCAATAATCATATCCACAACGCTTTAGAGACTAAAAAAATTTGCAATTGTGAAATTTTCTTGGTTAAAAATGCATCTTTTCTAGTCTTTACAGTTCTATGACTTTGAACAATATGTTATTAGGGTTAGGTAAGTCGACTTTCGATTAATCGACTTTTTGCAGTCAAAAGTCTAAAAATCGTAGTCGACATTATTGCTTTCCATTACCTATCTCTAGGGTATATTAGTCCCGGTCCACACTAGCGTGAATTTCATTATAAAATTTCATGAAATTAGGCGTTCTTAAATCGAATTCCCCACTACAGCAATTTTATGATTTTACTCTACTATGGGAGTCGATCTAGAGACGCATAATTTCATGCAATGTTTTCAATGAAATCACTCTAGTGTGGACCGGGACTTACGTTTGTTTCACGATTTTCGGTATTTTGATGATTTTTGCAACATTTTAGCAGTGGACAGAAAAGGAGATCATTTTGAGGTGGAGGGTACAAAAACTTCGGTCCTTCCGAACTTAACGTTCTTTTACTTATTCTTTTTCGAAGTTTTTCCTATTGCTTGAGATCTTCGGGTCTCAAGCTTAAATAATTTTTTGTCTTTTCCTCACTAAGGTGCTTGGAATATCATTGTACAATTTTCCTTCCACTATTTCGGAGAAAAAAAAAAACGTTGAATAGAGTTGACTCCTCCAGACTTCTTTCATAATTGAGCATCGGTGTGCCCTAATAGAGTTTTAGAGAAAAGTAAAACTTCGTTAAGTCCGGGCCGAACTTTTAATACCCTCAACCATGAAATGTTCTTAACCAAAATGGAATAATTATTTATTTTCCTTCCTTCCTGTCCATAAGTTTAGGTACAAACATGTTTCCAACACGGATGTTTCGATTTTACTTTGGGTTGTCTATGCCTACATTATCTAATCTAACACTGTGTGTAATTTTTTGAGTCATGTTTTATTAACCATATTCTGACACCGCAGTGTGATAGAACACCAAAAATGAGAAGACACGTGTCTCACCGTTTTTCCCTATCTCATCAACTTTTGCGGTTATAGGCCCCCAAAGGTTTGAGGCTTTGATGTAAAAAGGGTCATTTACTCAGGACTATATCTTCCAAACCGTTACGAAATTTGAATTTACCTCAGAGGCAAAGTTGTACCTCTTATCTTAAAGAACAAAATTTGTGAACACATATAGCCCATCAAACTTCATCTGCAAGGTCAAAATCGCCATGGTCAAATTTCTTTTAAAATTTTTCTCAAGTTTTGTTATACAGCTTTCAAACCGATCAAATTTGAAGCAAGCAACCAACTACAAAAATTTACCTCAGATCTCAATAAACATCTTTTTAGAATATACAAACTCTGTAGAAACGGATCTTAATAGTCAAAATAGAACAACGATTGGGATTTTTATCCTCTTTTCTAGGATTCTGCTCCATAGATATTAAACCGTTCAAAATTCAAGAAAACAATCAACCACAATAGCGTAGCAAAGGCATCAATAAACAACTTTCTGGAATATGCGAAATGTCTATGAACGGTTCTTAATGGTAAAAATAGCAAAAATCTTTTGAAAATATCCAATTTTTATACTTTTTTCTCCGACTCTGGTCCAAAGATACACAACCGCCCAAAAATTTGAAAGCTGTATAACAAAACTTGAGAAAATTTTTAAAAGAAATTTAACCATGGCGATTTTGACCTTGCAGATGAAGTTTGATGGGCTATATGTGGTCACAAATTTTGTTCTTTAAGACAAGAGGTACAACTTTGCCTCCGAGATAAATTCAAATTTCCTAACGGCTTAGAAGATATAGTCCTGACAAAATGACCCTTTCTACATCAAAGCCTCAAACCTTTGGAGGCCTATAACCGCGAAAGTTGATGAGATAGGGAAAAACGGCGAGACACGTGTCTTCTCATTTTTGGTGTTCTATCACACTGCGGTGTCAGAATATGGTTAATAATTTTCGTGTTGCACAGTGTAATCTAAAAAAATGTGTTCGATCAGGTGGGAGCCATATCAAAGTGTGTATAAATGTTGGCAATTTTTGGTGGAAATGTTTTGTGACCACTGGGAATCTCAAATATCAAATATCGGGTAGTTCCGTCAACATTGTAGTTAAGTGTGGTGTTTTTGTGACCAATGGGAACCTCAAATGTCAAATTACAGCTAGTTCGGTTAAAATTTTTTGCTGAAATCCTCAAAATAACGAAAATCGGGAGGTGCGTTATATGGAGACTATACCAAAACATGGACTCATGCTGACGATTTTTGGTGGAGAACTTTCTTGACAACTGAGAACCTCAAATGCCAAATATGGGGTACCTTCAAACAATGTAGCTAAAACCTTCAAAATACCGAAAATCGGGAGGTACCGTTATCTGGGGGCTATACAAAAACATGGACCTATGTTGACGATTTTTGGTGGAAAAGTTTCGTGACCACTGTAAACCTCAAATGCCAAATTATAGCTAGTTGAGGTAAAATTGTAGCTAAAATTCTCATAATACCGGATAGGGGGAGTCTACAAAAAACCGAAAATCGGGAGGTGGAGTTATATGGACTTATTTTTAAGTTTTTTGGAGAACTTTCGTGACCATAGGGGACCTCAAATGTCAAATTACTGCTAGTTCGGTTGTAGCTAACATAATCAATATACCGAAAATCGGGAGGTAGCGTTATATGGGGCTATACCAAAACATGGATCTATGTTGATGATTTTTAGTGGAGAAGTTTTGTGGAACCTCAAATGTCAAATTGCAGCTAGTTCGGTTTAAAATTGTAGCTAAAATCATCAATATACCGAAAATCGGGAGATACCGTTATATTAGGGCTATACCAAAACATGGATCTATGTCCATCTAAGTCGATTTATTCATGCCCGACCTTCCGTTCGTCTGTGATAATCACTGTACATCCAGAAAAATTAAGATAGAATGCTGACATTTTGGAAAGGTGTGTCTTTTGTTTGCCGGCAGGTCAAGTTCGAAGATGGGCTATATTGGTCCACGTTTTGGGAGGTAGCTCTTTATTAGGTTTTTTGACCTTTTTAGCTACATTTCCGTGCCGAATCAGCTATAATTTGTAGCTATAGGGTCCTAGTGGTCAAAAAAGGTATATACCAAAAATCGTAGACTTATGTTCATTTTTAGGATAGCCACCATATAAGGGACCTCCCTGGTTTAGCTTATTTCTTTTTTGATACGTTTGAAAATGTACCAATTCAATTTGGAATTAAGGGTACGAGGTGGTCAAAAAACTTCTTCACCACACTCTCCTTGAAACTGCATGACATTTTCAATCGGGCTTTAATGGTGATCTGAAAAGATACGACAAAATTAAGTAAACATTTTTGGGCCATTTCACCCGCAAAATATTTTATGAATTACTCTGGGTGGAACCCGACATCCATTTAAAATTTCATGACGATCGGTCCATAATTGCGGCCTCTTTTTCGAGATATGTAAACCGGTGAATTTTGAGTAAAACTAACTTATAAATAAACCCTTGCACAGTCGTAGCACTTACATGGGAAGGTGTGACAAAAATACTTCTAGATAATATATCTAACTGAAATTTTTTATCAATGGGTCCTAGTTGCCTAAAAACAATCTAACCAAAATATTGCAGTCCTAGGTCCAAATTTTCGCGTGGTTCCCATGAAACGAATCATCCTGAATTGAAGTATTTTACTGTTACCAACGTATTGTTCAAACAAATTTGCTGTAATCCGGTACCAGGAGTTCTTATTGCATGATAAATCGAAAAATTTTCTATATTGGTCCATGATTTGGTTACTACCTGTATGATTTATATCTCGATTTCTTTCGGCAGATGTTAACCAAATATTCAAGCCGGATAGATTTTAACAATGAGCTCAGAGTTCAGAATAACACATTATAAAGAAATGTCATATCGGTACACTTTTGACCACAGCCTCTGATAGGGTTAAAAAAAAAAAAAAAAAAAACATTGTTCCACAACATCCCATACGGGACAAGGGAGACTTCTCTCATATCAATGAGTGCACCCCGATTCATGTTAGCTCAATGATATGGGACCTACTGTTTATCGCCGAGTCCGAACGGCGTGTCTAAAGACACCACTTGTAGAGAAGTTTTACAAGGCTAAAATACTCAGGAAATGTCGCCAACATTACTGAGGGGTATTTTGCCACCGTTGAAAAATGTTTGATGTTGCCTGGCCGGGGAATCGAACCACCGACCTTCTGCGTGCAAGGCGGGCGTGCATACCATTGCACCACGGTAGCACCCATCATTTTTTCTGTACTTTATAAGATTTAATCACCTTTTTATGCAGAATTATCTGTACTAATGAATTTTTGGTTCTCAGTGCGGGAAAAATCTCCACGCTTTGCCGCGGTCAAAAATTAGGGTGTTCCAAAAAATAAAAATTATTTGTTCAAATGAATATCCCCAAACTTTTCCGTTTTCTTTCACGAGTTTTCAATGTGGCTCTAAGTTACCATGACAATAGAAATCGCTAATAGCACAAAAACATTATATTGAACATAAATGTAAAAAAAGGATAATAAAATTACTTAAAAATATTCCAAACAATATAAATTCAGCACATAAAAACCGTCTTAAACTTTTGGTCATAACAGTTTTAAAATCTACAGACCCCTGGCTTTATTTTGGTACTGGTGGCGATTATTACATATGCTCGGAAAGTAACTAAAACTTTAAGGGAATTCATACATCTGTATTAAATATTTTCATTTTGACCAATATTATAAGTAAAATATTTGGTAACCCTTGCAAATTAGAGGAATTGTTATAGGTAGAAAAACGAAGCTTAGGAAATTTACTAAATCATTCAACTTAAGTTAAGTCGTGAATAACAGTCCTTTATTTCTGAATCTCGCTTCTAGTATAACTATTCTTGCTAATTTTAAAATAAATATTTTTCTCCAAAATTAGTCTTGTTTGTACGCATTTTTCTCCTTAAGAATCACGAAAAATTAAAAAAAGGTTGAGTTTTGAAAAATTTGAAATGTTCAGAAGCGATTTGCATCTTTAAACTCTTAAAATGATGACATGATTTTTTTATTTTTGTCGTTGGGCTCATCCACTGTGCATAGTGGGTATAAAATGTTTTGCTATTTGTATTATTTTAGAAATTCTCATTTAGTTGATGCACCGTATTAAAATTAGTCATTCCGGAAATATCCACTCAGTTTATATTCACTAAGAAAATATATAATTTTCTCTTTTTTCCAAATATTTACTTCAACAATTGACCATATTTCAAATAGCAAGAATTTTCATTGCCCTTCGCAAATTTCTTCGGACCATTCAAATCAAATTCCATTGAATGTGTCATTTCTTCTGCACATGGCAGCGTGAGAGAGTGGTGAATGTTTAAAACAGACATGTTATTTTTTGAAACGCTTACTAGAACATTTCAATGCGATTTTTGTTTTCCGACAAAAATTCCCCTCATAAACAAATCTTTGGGGTTTCTACGTCATCGCCAGACATCAACAAAAAACAATTAACATCAGCTGGACTAAAAGTAATACTAGTTTGCCGTTGCTACGTAAGAAATGTAAATAAAATGATTTTATTTAAAAAAAATTTTTTCTGGATTTTGTACGTACATACATATCCATATGTAGAGTATAGATGTGTATTATATCTGAAAATATTACAATTTGTGAAAAATAAGGCATTCGAAAACAAATAAAACGATATGTTTTTTTTTTGCCTAAGATGACGATGGTGTGTCTTTCCTATAGTTTAGAGTTACGCTACATTCGTCATGTTTCCCATATTACGGAAATAGCACATGGGCTATATTTATTGATTTATTCTATGGAATTCATTATTTAAATATCTTGTCCTGGTAGTTCCTCAAAGAAATTCTTTTTCAAAAGTTAACGACATAAAAATGGCCCAAACCCAATAACCCAAAGTAGTATAAAAAATCTACCTTTTGAATTTTCAGCAGTTATACAGTAATGGGTCATTTTATTACAAAAATTTCAAGACGCAATAAATTATTTTACTCAGTACGAGGAAATAAGTAACGGTGGCACAGAGAAACCCATAATTAATAAATATGACTTAAAATTTAAAAATACCTCAAATAGGATGGCATTTCTCTCGAAAGATCTTATCTACCATATGCGGACACAGAATATCAATTTACAACCAATTTCGTTGGGAAAATTAGCTCAAAGCTTCTAAATATTTTAAAAAGGGATGGACCTTTTAGAGTTGGGCAATCTCGTTCAATTGAACGATCCGAATCACTGTAATCGTTCAAAGACGAATGAGTAACATCATAAAAACCAACGTGTAAAATTTAGTATACGCAGTTTTGTCAAACAAATTACCGGTGCCCATTGAACGAGATAGTGATCCGGATCGTTCAATTTAACGAGATTGTCCAACTCTGGTACTTTAACATGGTGCTTTACCAAAACGTAGACTTATATTGACATCGCCTCATCGAAATATTGGTTTCAGACTCCAAGTATGTATGGACTAAATTCGTTTTAGGAATGCCCGTCCGTTTGGCTGGCTGGAGCGCACCATGTCTTTCGAATAGACTAACCGATTCGATATCGGTCCACTCCCTCGAACACATCCCCCACAAAAGTTCAAAAATTTTATCTATAATGGTACGTACGATAACCCTCAAAGGTTGCAACCGATTTGGTCCTTACTTTGCACATCGTAATATTTCAACCAGATATAGATCAGGTTTGAATAATAGTCCCTATTGGTCTACTTCTTCGGCTCTCTCTGAAACAAAATTTCAGAAAAGTGAAGTTTAAAACCTACTTTCGAATCGTTTTGATTTTTTCTTGCAACAGGTTGTACTAGATTCCACTATTACGATAGTACGAGGCCATACTTCCTGAGAAAATGACCCCACAGCTGAAAAAAGCCTTACGGCCATATTATGGATCTCTCCCACAAAAGTTTTGCTAAAATGGCTTGCGAGAAATCTCTTAAACGGAGCAACTTATCCTTTGTACGTTTTTACGGAAGTTACATCTTGTGGTCCTGTTTACAGCGATATTATGTTCTACCTTTGTTTTAGAGTTGTAATCAAAATCCATTTTTTTGTCAGAATGAACTTACCAAAAAAAAGGCCACACAATTCTGAACATTCCCTGAATACATAATTTTTGGGGAGAACGATTTTGTTTGTAAAGCCACACAAGCTGAGGATATATGTATGTATATCTGTCGGTAAATCGGGTGTTTACTACCAGCAGGGAAAACCGAATGCACATTTAAGGTCGAAATGGTTGGAACCGTAAATCATCATAATAGCATAAATCGGGCAGTACTGTTAAAGCCAAAATGATATTTCACAGTCAATTCTGTTGAAAATATGGCTCCAACCTTCGTAATACCTTTAATCGGACTATGCTGTTATATGCGGAGATGGGCAATATCGGTTTAGTATATCCCCAATACAACGAGAGATTTTATCGATGCTTCAGCACAAATTGGATAAAATCTGCAATTTGGGGGTCCTCAAAAAAAAAAAAAAATCGGATTTACATAGTTAACGTTTTTGGTGTGGCCCCCATGTAACGTTTCTGAGCGATTTCTGGTATTTTGAAGTTTTTATCTGTATTTTTATACCGCCACCATAGTTTGGAGGTCACGGTGTTCTTGAACCAACTTTAAATGAAAGGAGATAAAATCTGGAAAGGGTTTGCGGATTCTAAAACCACAATGTTTATAGATGAGAAAGAACAAAACAAAATCGGGGAAGCGCTTTTTAAATAAATCTCGGTTCAAGTTCACATTTTTAGTTTTTGTTAAGCCCTATCGAAATAGGATTAGAGAAAATATTGTATTGTATATCTCAAAAATGGTACAACCTAGGGAAAAATTACGAAAGCCAATCTTATGAGATTGTTCACAGCTATAAGTCCCATTTCGATAAGACTTACCGTTTTCAAGCAAATCGTGAAAACCTAACAAAAAAAAGCACAGAAATGGTAAAACCTAGGAACAAATCATACAGGCCAATCTTCTAGAGAATTTGTACAGCTACAACATTTTTTAGCCCCATTTCGATAGAACTTGCGGTGACCAAGCAAAATAGCGAAAACCTAAAATAAATCTAAAAATATGAACTTTGAACCTCTAGCGACTTTTTCTTGTTTTTGGATTTTTCTCATCTATGACCATTGTAGTTTCAGAATCCACAAAAACTTCCCAGGTGTAAGTTCCTTTTATTTAATATTCATGGTTCAAGAGCACCGTGAGGTCGTTTTCTTTTTGTACAGTATTGATATAATCATTTGGTATAGCCCCATACAATTGTACACCCCAATTTTCGGTATTTTCAGTAGTTTGGCTATAATTTGTAACCGAAGTAGCTGTATTTTGACATTTGTGGTCTCTAGTGGTTACAACAATTCTCCACCAAAAATTGTCAACATAGGTCCATTTCTTGGTACAGACTCTATATAACAGTACCTCCGGATTTTCGGTATTTTCATAATTTTAGCTAACCGAACTAGCTGTAATTTGACACTTCCTATCGTTCACAACATTTCCTCACCAAAAATTGTCAATATACAGTGGCGGCCAGCTAATTAGGGACACACTTTTGTTTTTTTCAATCCTTCGATTTTTGTACTTTGTAATAAAAAATGCATTGTTTTTTTATTTTTATACCATTGTGGCATATGTAAACTTTTATTAAGACAAAAAAGAAAAATAAAATTCTTTCAATTCCTATTTAAAAAAAAAAATAAATACAAAATTTTGCCGATTTTTGCCTGGCCAGCTAATTAAGGACACTTCACGTTTTTGTAAAACAATTGAGGAACAGCTTAAAAAATTTTGATGATACCGTGTAATTCTTTTCGTATATTGGTTTTAGACTAATATTTAGTTGGATAACCTTTGGCCTCAAGCACAGCTATGCATCTGCGAGGGAGACTCTCTACAAGATGTTGACATCTTTCAACTGGGATATTTTTCCAAATATTTTCCACAGTATGGAATAATTACATTTTTATTTTTATTTATTTATTTTATTTATTACATTTTTTGAGTTGTCCCTAATTAGCTGGCCGCCACTGTATGTCCTACATTCAGTTAACATATTCCCCTTCTCTTACACAGAAAAAAATATTTCAAGAATTTTTACATATTTTCGTTCATGATGTAGTTTTTTTATACTGTACAGATAACTCACATAAGATACATGTGCCACTATTTTTTCAAAAATATGTAAGATTTTCATGAGATGCAAAATCACTTTCCTATTTTTCCCGATATTCCACTATTTGCTCTCATATTTCCTCTCTTGTTTTTGTCTCACCATCGTATGGGCAATGTATCAACAAACCAAACACAACCCCCACCATCGTCTCACCTTCACATTGAGGCTATATCAACAAACCACACCACACACATACACACCACAACAACATACCTACCACTGTAGGTCGCAACAATTTTATTGTTAGTTAACTGATAAACCAAACAACTACAGTGCGTTTGGTGTCGAAAAAACAAAGTGCTTGGTTGTATAGTTCGCAACTACAAAGTTTTAATTTCTTTAATATAAAGGCAACATCCTAGTGCTGATAGACTCAACATAGTATATGTATGTACATATGATCCGTATTGTTCAGCTATGTTCACAAGACGATAACAACTACTGTGAGAATCATTAGAAGAAACGGTAAGATACAATAATACAAAATAAAAGAATTAATAAAATTAGCAAAATTTGTTTCTGGTTTGGTTGGTGATGTGTGGTGGTTAGTCAATAATAACAAAAACAACAACTCACCAAAATTGTTTTTTTTTTTAATATGAAAGGCGTTTATGAAATACAGAACTTTGAACCTTGGCAAGACTTTATGAACACTATTCCTGAAATGCAGTAATTATTTTTTTTCTGTGTATGAATAAACCTTGACGTATCGGAACAGCTTAGAACTTTCATAAACGACAGGAGACCACTTTTCCCATTTTACTTCAATACAACTCGTAGCGAAGGGTATAAAAAGTTCTCCCTGGCCGAAGTTAACGCCGTTATTTCTTGTTTCATTCAAAATTGGTTGTAATTTGGCATTTAGGGTTCCCAGTGATCAGAAAACTTACCCACCACAAATTATGGACAGAGGTACTTTCGTAAGAGAACGATACAAGTTCGGTATAGAAAACTTGTCGATTCTCTGGGTTACAGCACTGTGGAACTGTTCCACTTTAGACCAAAGCCGTTCTTTGGTACTGTTGAAGGTACGAAGTTTTTCGGCAATTCACACACACATGACCCGAACGCAACGAAAGAGCAGACAAAAGAGAGCAAATGTTTTGATTTGTTTTTGTTTTGCAGCATGCATGCATACATCCTTACTAACACACTGTCAAAAGATGCCAATATTCAGAATTTTGTGTGTCCTCTTCTTGGTCGGCAGTGCTTTAGACATTTACCTTAACATGGGGATGCCATAGGAAGGAACCAATTGACTTCCTATGTGTGGTATTGCACTAGTTCCGTGTTTACAATCATATACCACTACCTCGTACTGTTCCTTTTTTATTGTTGTTTAATAATGTGTTGGATTTTATTTAAGTGTAAATAGGCGCAACTGACGTCTAGTTCTGTACTAATTTAATTGTGACAATTGGAATTTTCATCCGTAGCCGGTACTGGTATATGACTGCAAACTTGGAGTGTCAATTACTGCCTATTTTTGGAACATATGTAGATAGATACTTTCTGAATAAAACGATTGGCCGATATATTCTTTGATCCACTAACAAAACATTACAACACAGATATTCTTAGATTGTACTATGAATATTTCTTCTTCAATTTTTAAGTATTGTAGAGTATCTAAAATTTGGCCAACACGATCTAAAGTTGCCCTTATAGACATGGTCATGTGTTCGTTTGTATGTCTGGTGTTCATGTATTTTGGTTTCGCCAATGTTTTTGTTTTTGGGTCGTGTTTTTCTTCGTTTTTCCTCTTTCCTTCTGATTTCTTCGATACTCGCGAAAAACAACAACATTTTTGTCTCTGTCCCATCGTTTTGACTGAAGATCAAATTAGTTGAAATTTTTATCTTTCGGAATTCGGTTCAGCGGATATTCTCTGCGTGTGTATTGTTTTGTATCGGCGAGAAAATAAACGTCGATCGTTTCTATATGTTGCTTTTTATTTTAAAATTTTATATTTAAAAATACTTAATAAAAGTGTTGTTAAAAAATTGAGGCCGAATCTCAATTATTAAATTACAGCATTCAGTGAAAATTGGAAAAATTATTTAAAAATAATTGTTCACAAAAAGAAATTCATTATTTCATTGCCTTTATAAGGCCTCTAAATATCTTAGAAAAAAATCTACAATTTTTTTTACAATTTTCAAAGTAAAAGTGTTGCTGTTTCGTACTTTCCGGAAAAAAGAATTGTGAAGTCTTAAAATAAAATTACCAAAAGAAAAAAAATATTTGCCGCAACTCTTGTTGCTTTGTGAATTGCATAATTTTCTTGTTGAGTTGTTGTTAAAGAAATAAAGTAAAAAAATCCAAAGAATTTGATTGCTTTCAAAAAGTTATATTCAAATTACAACCACTGCAAATTACAATACATTTGTTTACTACTCTGGTATCGCTTGCTGAACATAAAACCTTGTCAAAATGAAGAAGCTTCACATTGGTGGTGGCAAACACAAAGGCAAATCATACAAACCTTTTAAAAACAAACGCAGGGTAAGCATTTTTTCATTTTTTTTTTTTCAAAATCATTTAATTCAAAATTCTAAATTCCTAATACTAGTTACGCTGTTTGTTTGTTGTTTTATTTTTTTGTTTCTTTTGTTGAAAAAGGCTGATTTTTTTAGGTTCCGAGCAGACAAACGAAAAAATATTTTCTTGTCTAGTCTAGGCTATACAGTGGATGATTAACATTTACTGGGAAAACTGCTATTGTTTGTACTTTTTGTAAATTGTAGAATTAGAGACTTCATTGAGGTATTCAGAGTGTTATTATAATAAATGTCAGACTCTTTTTTTATTATTTTAAAAATATTTCGTGCAAACTAAAATTTAAATATTGGTGTAAATAATACATACTTAAGTGCGTAGAAAAATAAATATATGTCATGCCCACTGTCTTATATTGTACACGTTTATATTGTTTGTCCCGGATACTATACATGATCGTGTCGTCGTCTTTTGCTCAGTTAGAAAATTTGTCAGGTCTGTATAAAAATATATTTTTAAATAATGTGCTGTGCGCGATTCCACGGCATTCTTGCCGAGTGATGATACATACATACGTATTGTGATGATGCTTCTATTGATAAAAGTGTTTTGTTTTATTTTCCTTTTATTTATATTTTTCATTATTTTTTTTTTGTTTTTGAATGGTGTTTCAGTCATTCATTGGTTGTACATAAATGTACCAAAATGATTATAAATCAATTACTGTCCACATCATTAAATAGAGTAAATTGTTTATATCTTTGATTTTGGAATAAAACTGTCAAATATTTTAAAATACTAGCAGTCCCGGGTTCGCGTTGCTGGCCCGTCGTATTGAGTTTTAATGAAAACTTTTTATGGACTTTATGCTTTACAATTCGAATCGAGTAAAACAGTATCAGTCGGCTTTGCCGACAGAGATGTACCCTCAGCCTATGTGAATTTCATCTACGGACAGATTTTAGGAGATCCAAAGTTTGGACCAAAATAGTTGTCTCGTTCAAGAGATATCGTGCATCCATTTTAGTGACATTTTTAAAATATTGGGGGAAGTACCGGAAGTTGTGGACCGGTATTGCCCATCTTCGAACTGAAACTAAGTTTGGACAAAATATGAAGAAGGCCAAATTCTTGACCAAATCGGTTCGAGTTCGAGAGTACCTCTACATATGGTGACATAGGGGGTTTTTCCATCTTTCCGGCTGTTTTGTCAAGAAGTATGGACTTGCCCCTGAAAAAACTTTCACCGTCTTAATGGAGGCAGCGAATGCAAGTTGCTTCAACAAAAATCAAAGTGTTTAGAGAACAGGTCTTACTTATCCGAAATTTTGTGTGGGAGGTACCCGAAGGAGTGAACAAATATATTCCTTATTCGAGCCTGATCTATATCTTTTAGACATATTAGGACGTGTAAAGTATGGACCAAATCCGTCAGTCCCTTCAAGAGTTATCGTGAGCACAATTTTTCCGAACATTTTTGAACTTTTGTGAGGGAGGTACCTGAAGGAGTGGACCGATATGACTTATCTTCGAACTTAAACTAAGCTTGGACAAAATATTATGAAGGCCAAAATTTGGACCGAATCGGCAGATCCGTTCGAGAGTTATCTTACGCTCCAACCACTACACACAATGTCGTAGAGGTTTTTGCAACTTTCAGGCTATTTTCTCAAGAAGTATATACTTGCCCCTGATGAAACTTGTACCTTCATAATACAAGTTGCTACAAAAATAATCAAAGCGATTCGGGAGCAGGTCCTAAACTAAACTTATCCGAAAATTTGTGTGGGAGGTACCCGAAGGAGTGAAACGATAGAGTCCATATTGGAACCTTATCTATGTCTGGTAGAAATTTCACGATGTGTAAAGTATGGACCAAATTGGTTACTGCCTTTAAGAGTTACCGTTCGCACAATTTTTTCCGAACATTTTCGAACTTTTGTGGGGGTGGTACCTTAAGGAGTGGACCGATATGGTCCACCTTCGGACATGAACTAAGTTTGAACTAAGTATTACGATGGCCAAAGTTTAGACCAAATCGTTCATCCGTTCGAGAGTTATCGTGCGCACCAGCCAGGCAGACGGACAGACGGACGGACATAGCTAAATCGACTCCAAATTGTCTGAAACGGATTTCGTCCAAAAATACTTGGGGTCTAAAACCATTATTTCAATGAGGCACATTTGCCCGTATGAAAGTTTATATACCCTCGTTAGCATAAATGCTGATGGTATAAAAAATGGTGAACAGCGAACATCAAAATTCAATTTTTTACAAAAAATGGGCCGTTTTGACCATTAATCGGTCCAAAAACATTTTTAAAGGAAAATTATCATATTTAAAGATAAGAGTTATAGTTATTCATTAATCTCTCAAAAAATAGAAGACTGAACACCAAATTTCATTAATTTCTGGTGGCTATTGAGGCCACAACCTTCCAAATACCGAAAATGGGGCGGTACGGTTCTCTGAAGGCTATATGAAGACGAGGACCTATGCTGATATATTTCAAGGTGAACGTTTCATACCCCAACGAAGACTAAGTACCAAATTTCAGCAATTTTGGTGTAATAATGAAGCTAAATGCTTCAAAATACACACAAAATTTAACAGACATTTTGTTTAAATTTAGAAAATGTAAAAGAATTTGATGTAGGAAAAATTCGTCAAATTATATTGAATCGTGAAAACCTTCAAGAGTAAGCATGGAAGCCTGGAGTTACCCTCGCACAAAATTATGTCGATGTAATCAGAATGACAAAGACTCCATTTTGGAACTTTATTTCCGTTTGAGAGAAATTTTACGATCTGCAAATGTTGGACCAATGTCAGCTACTTCTTTCGATAGAACGTACTTTCATCCAGCCTTCCATACTCTAGCACGTCACTATAATTGGAGAGTTGAATAAGATTTAGATTTAGGCATCAGGTTGCCCTCACGGCAATACTCAAACCTAAAATTGTTTATACCCTCAGCGTTTTTTGCTAACGAGGGTATATACACTTACATACGGGCAAAATGTGCCTCATCGAAATTATAGTTTCAAACCCCAAGTATTTTGGATGAAATCCGTTTCAGACAATATGGAGTCGATTTAGCTATGTCCGTCCATTCGTCGGTCTGGCTGGAGCGTACGATAACTCTTGGAAGGATCAACCGAATCGGTCCAAAATTTGGCTTTCGTAATATTTCTTCCAAACTTAGTTTAAGTTCGCAAATAGGTTATATTGGTCCACTCCTTACGGTACCTCCCAATAAAAGTTCGAAAATGTTCGGAAAATTTGTGCGCACGATAACTTTTGAGTAACCCACTTGGTTCATGCTTTGCACATCGTGAAATTTCTACTTGACTTAGATGAGGTTCCAATATGGACTCTTTTTGTAACAACTTGAATTCACTTTCTCCTATACAACGGTACAAGTTTTATCCGGGGCAAATACATACTTTCTGAGAAAATAGCCTGAAAGGTGCAAAAATTCTATGACACCGTGTGTAGTGGTTGGAGCGCAAGAGTTCGAGAGTTATGAACGGATCTACCGATTCGGCCCAAAATTTAGCCTGCCTACTATTTGTCCAAACTTAGTTGAAATCCGAAGACAAGCCACATCGGTCCACACCTTCAGGTACATCCCCCACAAAAGTAAAACATTTTTCGGAAAAATTGTGCGCACGATAACTTTTGATGGGAGTGACCGATTTGGTCCATACATACATTCATTCGGATAAGTTCAATTTAAGACCTGCTCTCGAATCACTTTAATTTTTGTTGAAGCAACTTGCATTTGCTGCCTTAATTACGACGGTAAAAGTTTTTTTCAGGGGGGAAGTCCATACTTCTTGAGAAAACAGCCAGAAAGGTGCAAAAAAAACACCAATGACACCATATGTAGTGGCTGGAGATTTGGTCAAACATTTGGCGTCATATTTTGTCCAAACTTAGTTTCAGTTCGAAAATGGAAAATACCGGCCGACATCTTCCGGTATTTTCCTCCAATACTTAAATGTCACTAAAATTGAATGCATGATATTTCTTGAGCGGGGCAACTACTTTGGTCCTAACTTTGGATCTCCTAATATTTTGTCCAAATTTAGTTTACCTTCTAAAATGGCCCATGTCGGTCCTCTTCTTAGGGTACCTCCCCTACAAAAGTTCAACATTTGTGTCTAAGTGCATTTTAGGGTCTGTTCGAAAATCCGTTGGGAATGTATCGCTGCTGTTCGTTGTGGTCCTGTTTAAAGCGATATTAACTTTTCCGTGGACAAGTCCATACTTCCTGGCATACTGGTCCAACAATTATACGATGACCAACTGAAATGACTAGTGGGCGCGATATCTATCGAAAAGATATGATTCCCAAAATAAGATCCACTTCCATAATGGACTGTGTCGGTCCATTCCTTTAAATACCTCCTCCACAACACTTGTGAACTTTAATCCTAATCCACATTATTGTCGGCAAGCTCAAATGCTCAAGAAGGGGCACAAGTTTAAATTCACATAGGCTGAGGCTATATATCTGTCGCCAAAGTCGACTGATACTTTTTTACTTGTAGGAGGTAAAGGACATACTTACAGAGATAATAGACACAAATCTGTAAAAGAAACCCTTCCGGCACCAAATAGAATGACTGATGGGCACCACTATTTACTAATTGAGTATCCGATTGGGACAAAATTGTGCACATCGTAAAATTTCTTCAAAAAATGTATCAATATATCAACACTTTCGGACAACAATGCAGCTGTTCGAAGATAGTTTTAAAAACTTTACTAAAGGTACTCTTTGTGGTGCCATCGTGGTGCGATGATTTGCACACCCATCTTAAACGATGAATGAATGCCCGGATTCGATTCCCAGACAAGTTCAAATTTTCAACAGTGGCAAAATACCCCTCAGTTTAGTGTTGGCTCCATTTAAATGGTTGGTGGTTACGAAATTCGAAAGAAGTGACTGTTGCAAATATTCCACATAGAAGTATATCTCTCAAATATGTATAATTTTATATTTTTCTATAAATTCCAATTTAAATTGAGTCAAAATTACATATTGATAACATGAGAACGCAATGAGTTACAGTTTATTTTACCAATTTTTGCGTTTCAATCCATGCTTAATTTTGCATTGATATTAAGCACTGATGTCTGTCAATACCATATAAAGATATATCACACATGTTGTTGCCTACACTTTCTATAAAGCCTAAAGATCACGATACTGACGAGTACGACTAAAATAAAGTATGCGTACGTATACGTTATATGTGTGGTTCAAGTTCATTATTACGTAGCATTACAAATGAAAAGACAAACATTGTCAACACTTTTTTATAAAATACAACGTAATCGTCTATGTTGGCCATAAGAGAAACATCAAATTTTGCTTACATACGACCGCACACACACACGCTTTGAATTGCCTAAAGAAACATGTGTAGAATGCGAAAATGCGGAAAAAGAAGGTTCACTTATGATGGGGCGAAATTAAATGAAAAATAACATAAAAATAAACGAAACAAGTGTGTTTGACAAGCGTATAGCGAAATACAGCACAAAGGAAAGAAAAATAACAAATTGAAAAATGCAAAAAGGGAAATGTAGACTTTATATTTTGGTTGATTGTTTTAAGCGCATGCGCATTACGTCAGTGTCAGTTAGTGTTGTCAGACAACGGAATTGAGTGTTCGTTCAACTATGAATGGGAAGTTCAGCAGCATAGCAAAGAATAAACATGAAAGTAAAATACAATGTAGTACAACATAAATACAAACACACAAACATATTCACCTACATATGGATGTACGATTATATTGTACTTGCATTTCCATTGTTGGATGGGGTGATGGGGAAAAACACATATCTGGGCCTGTATGTGTTAACATATGTTTTCTTTTAGTTGCTTCTTAATTTTTCATTTGTTTTGTTTCGAGAATGTTTTCTCGTTCTTTATCACACTTTTGCCTTGTTCATTTATTTAAATTGGGTATTTTGTGTTTATGTTTTCCACCAAAGTTCTGTTCTGTTTGGACCCCCTAAAAAACATAAAGTATTGTATTGTTGTTTAACATTTTGTTTACATTTGTTGATGGCGCGAGTGGAGATTGGAATGCAAAATACAATGTTGACTAGTTCTCCCTCTCAATTTCTAAGGATTAAGGTGACCGTTGCTGTGAATTTCATGTTATTTCTTCAATGGTTAGCCAAAAGGTGTAATGGGAAAATATTAAAAATTCAAAACAATTATTTTTGACGGAATGCAGATTTGAACAAGTAAAAAGTTTCAGTCGGCTGTACCGAGAGAGCTATACCTGTGCGAATTGAAACTTTCATCTATAGTCCACTTCGGAAGTGGAACTTATTTTGGGAATGATTTCATTTCGATAGATTACGCGACCTGCAGTCATTTCAGTTGGTCACCGTATAACATAGAGATTTTGGAGCACTTTGCCAGGAAGCATGGACTTGCCCACGAAAAAAAAAACAATATCGCTGTAAACAGGACCTCATTGAGTAACATCGGTAATTTTCCCAAAAATCTTTGAACAGATCCTAAACTGCACTTAAACAAAAATGTTTAAATTTTGTGCTGTTACATATATGGTTAAAGCCAAATTTCCTTTACAGTTCAATTTGAAAAATATTAAAAATGTTGGTGGCGTCGTTTTTTATTGGGATAGCTAATACACCAAGACCTCGCTTTGCGTCGTTTCACTTTGCGTTGTTTTCGAAGTTGCGTCGTTGCTTAGTTAATACCTATTTTCAATATGCGTCGTTCGATTTTCGATGTTGCGTTGTTTTAAATTTGAGTGTCTAATTTTTTATACCCTCTACCATAGTATAGACGGCATATAAAGTTTGTTTTTCCGTCCGAACACATTGAAATATTCATTTGCTATCATATAAGCTGACATAGCCACTTTCGTCTTACCGTCCGTCAGTTTGTTGAAATCACGCCATCTTCCGAATGATTTGAGATAGATGGCTGAAATTTTGTACACATGTGTATTTGTTCTGAGCTTAGATCAAGTTCGAAGATGGGCTACATCGGTACCGCCCGATTTCAGGTATGTTGACCATTTTAGCTACATCTTCAGCCTGAATGAGCTATAATTTGGTATTTAGTGTTCCCAGTGATGTAGAAACTTCTCCAACAAAAATGAAGAACATAGGTAAACGTTTTGTTATATCCCTCATATAACGATGCCGCCAGATTTCAATTACTTTGTTTTAGCTACATTTTCTGGCCGAATTAGACCAAAATAGCTGTAATTTAGCATTTAGGGTCCCTATTTGTTCAGGTAATTTCTTCACCTAAAATTGTGGACATAAGAAAGAAAGTGTTTTCACCCTGGTATCTATCTCCGAACTTTACATGGCTTTCCATAGAAAATCTTAATTCGCTTTGTGTCGTTTCACTTTGAGTCTTTTTTTTTTGGAAGGTATCTACGACGCAAAGCGAGGTCTTTGTGTAAAAACAAAAAAACATTGTTCCACAACATCCCATACGGGACAAGGGAGACTTCTCTCATATCAATGAGTGCACCCCGATTCATATTTAGCTCAATGATATGGGACCTACTGTTTATCGCCGAGTCCGAACGGCGTGTCACCACTTGTGGAGAAGACACCACTTGTGGAGAAGTTTTTCAAGGCTGAAATACTCAGGAAATGTCGCCAACATTACTGAGGGGTATTTTGCCACCGTTGAAAAATGTTTGATGTTGCCTGGTCGGGGAATCGAACCCCCAACCTTCTGCGTGCAAGGCGGGCGTGCATACCATTGCACCACGGTGGCACCCGTGTACAATTTGTGTACAATTTTTTTTTTTCAAAATAGTCCGCCTTAATCCCATTGTTGTTGTTTTATTATTTTAAAAACAACTAATTTTAGTTCCCTTGTTTCTTGTTTGTGGATATTCTCCGCCGAAGTTATTTTTCAATAACTTCTTCAACAAGAAACTTTTTATACCCAAACCTCAATCGTCAGCTCGAAGTATAAAGGTGAACAAAGAAAAAACTTCAATGAGGAGTTTTTCTTTGGCAACCTAACACAACTCCGACGAAAGTGCTTGCGAAACAAACCAAACCTTCTCCCACTGAAAAAACAATAATAACAATTTTTTGCGAGCCCATCTACGATTTTCGATTACAAAAATTAGAAATATATATTTGGGAGTTCGCTAAAATCCCATGTATACTACTAAAACTTCATCAAGAAATATGGTTTACCATCGCGAGAGCTTAACTGCTTACTGTGATAACTTATAAGGATAGAAAATTAAGAGCAATATTGAAATTACAATCATTCAAAAATATGAAATCCGCGAATTAGTTAATGTTAGTTGATGAGCAGACGCTTTTGGATAAAGCGTATCGATCTCTTTCAATATCTATGCATATTTCGCTGTATCACTCAGCGGCCATTGTGTGCCGTCAGTTGCGCGCAGTGCATACGATTTTGATGTGCATCCGGTTTCACTAGCGCCTATCAAACATACGTCAATATACACACATCACAAATAGATTCTTCAAGAGCCGCGGATGTGCCTCAACATTCTGTTTTGCGTTAAAGACTCATATTACTCGCGTATCTCAGTAATTTATGACACGCGTTTTCGCAATTATTATAATCGCGTAAAAAGGATTCCATTTATGTACAATTTTTGACAGAAAACCGCGGTTTAGTACGCGGATTTGTCAAAATATATTTTTGCTAAATTTCATATTTACAGGGTATCTATATTCGTGAAAAAAAAAACTAAATGCTCGTGGGGTTCAAAGGAAATTCAATGGCACCTTTAAATTTTAAACGCCAAAAAATAGGATGCTGTGTGGAGCACACTCATGAGATATACATTAAACGATGTAAAATTACGAGTTCTATAATCCTATTATGAGTTTGAAATATTATCTTGTTGCGCTTTCGGATTACTAAAAACTATCAAAAAACCCCGAAATTCCGGCTTCGAAATGTCAACATCAATTTTAGGTGGATGCAGTGGATATATCGAAAAATAATATCATGTTGTCCATGGAGTATTCTGTCATTCTTTCTTTGGACAAAGGCCTATAAAATGTATGGTAAAGCCAAAAATCGGAAGGGAACACAAAAAAAGTTGTTGGCTTCAAACCATTTTTCCCCATTTTTCTACATTGATGCCAACACAGCTTCCACGAAAATTAATTTTAATGGTCGACATTATGAGATCCCTCCTAAAACACTTCATTTTAAAGAATTTTAGTCATACTATGTAGAATATGTTAACAGTTCGCGAAAGGGTGAAAGTCGGATTCATCCACATTACTCTTAAGATGTTTGGTACTCAAATGGGTAATATCGGTTCACATTACACGGTGCAACACGAACAAAATTAACCATATTCTGACACCGCAGCATTTTAAAAGACCAATAAGAAGACATATATTCCCGGAAAATTTAATTTTTTAAAATTGTTTGCTATTTTGAACTTTAAGAATCGTTAATAGAACTTTCGGATATTCTAGAAAGTTAATGAGACCTTAGAAACATTTTTGTAGTTGATTGTTTTCTTGGATTTTAAACGGTTTAGTATATATAGACAGATCAGAACCCGATACAAAATTGGATTAGTTTAATGCTATTTTGTTATTTTGACTTTTAAGAACCGTTTCTATACACCAAAACCCTAGAAAAATTGTAAAATTGACCCCGGCGATTTTGCCCTTGAAGCTGAAGAGCTAATACTTTGCCTAAATTCTTAACGTTTTGGACAAAACGATCCTTTTGACATAAAGACCTCATGTCTTTTGGGACTTTGTGATGGGGAAATTCGGCAGGGCATGTATATTCTTTTTGGTCTTTTATCACGCTGATATGTTAGAATATGGTTAATTTTCCTTATAACCTTATAACGATACAGTCCGACTTCAGTTATTTTGAATGGTTTTGCTACATGGTCACAAAGAAGTGGGTGTTACTTTGTATTCCGGGCTCCGCGAAGAAAGCGAACAGTATAGGTCCACGTCTTGGTATACTTCCCGATGAAACGTATAATAAACTATGTTATATTCTATAACTATACCCAGCAAAAAGTTTGCATACGCGGAAGCAGTTGAATCACTACAAGTGTACAGTACAAATGCCGTTGGAGTACATCTTTTTCTATGAATTCACCTATGAACTTTACAAGAAAGCGCGCAGCTAGGATACACTCTATTTTGCTTCCACGGCACTCAGCTAGGATGCACTCCATTTTCGATCCAAATCACAGCTTTTGGTGTAGTGTTTTGGATCGGATTTAAAGGTACTCTTCGGATTGTGTTTTTAATCAATCTAAAGATGCAGTTAAAATGCAAGCCATTGCGAAATATCCCAGAATAAATAAAATGCATTTATTATTTTTGTAAAACATGAATACAAAGAACTTTATTATATAAAATCAAATTGAAAAAAGCTTTCACTAAATTCAATCACATTTGAGCTTATCTCCGTCCTCCATTTAATCCAAGCGCATCTGATTTTGCTTCATCATCCTAAAGGTTTTTTTGTGTTGCCTTCCCATCACTAGTTCAGCTTTCGACACGGACTCTAGCTCAACTCCATTAAAAATTTCCGTCTCGTGAATTACCGCAAAAATGTTCGCAACTTAAGTTTTTATTTCTTTATTTTATAACAAATTCTATGAAATGTATACACTCTTTTTTATTTGTGGTAGAAATTATTTCGCCAAAAAAATCTAAAAACATACGTTCTATTTTTAGAACAATTTTTATTTATTTTCAATTTCAACAAACTTCATATCTTTAGTTTATTTGCTCTCTGCTGAATATGATTATGCGAATTTCTGATTTGTAACTGAACATACTACATACTGTGCCACGCCTTCACTGAGGCAACAATATGCCACGCGTCCACTGAGGCAACACGTTTTGATATAGGCCTCATAGAAAGGTACCTTCCGATTTTCGGTATTTTGATGGTTTGATGGTGGCTTCAACATCCCACCGAAATGGCAGAAATTTGGTATTTAGTCTTCGTTGGGTGTATAAAATGTTCCTCCAGAAATTTGTCGTTATAGATCTTTATATAGCCCAGTTGGAAAGGCACTCACTGATTTTCGATATTATGAAAGTTTTTGGCCAAGGGTAAAAACATTATAACAGGTACAAAACAGTCCTTGTAAAAAATCGGAATCAGAAGACGTCCACGTTTTGCCAAAGGTTCCATGCGTACTCTTGCACCCAATTTAAGATTTTAGTCACATTTTCCTACCGAATTGGTTGTGAATTGAAATTTTGTGTTCCCAGAAGATCCATCTATATACATATATGAAGGTTTTAGTCTAACCGCCATGGACTGGTATTGCCCAATTTTATGTATTTCGAAGGGTTTTGTCAAATTTGCGAACCGAGATTACTGTAATTTGGTATAGTGTTTAGTTAGAGTATAGAAAGAAAAACGATGAGTTCTTTTAAAGAGTGTTGCTACATTTTCTTTCTGTAGTACATAGATGTAACATGGTATTTTGAAATCTCAATGGGTAGAAAACCTACATACAGAAAATTATCAGTACAAAGTGATTATCATCAGTAGACATCGGATTTTTGCATGTTTTTTATTTCTCATCTGATTGGACTCAAATTTTGGATCTAGGCATTTTAAGGGTCAACTTTTCGATATTTGGGGTCATATGCAAAAAATATGCAAAATATATGCAAAAAATATGCAAAAAATATGCAAAATATGCAAAAAATATGCAAAAAATATGCAAAAAATATGCAAAATATGCAAAAAATATGCAAAATATGCAAAAAATATGCAGAATATGCAAAAAATATGCAAAATATGCAAACAGTTTTTGGCCGAAAATCGTCATAAAAGTCGTAAAATTGTCAATTAATTTTGGAAAAATCGTCAAAAATCTTCAAAGTGTTCTAAATTAAGATAGTTGGCCGCTTAACGTCGATTTTTTAGCAGATTTTTGTGTTATCGAGACCTCTTACGGCAGTGTGGTGTAGGGTATAAAAGAATGGTATTGTAATACAATTTATTTATTATTAAACTATGCAAAAATATTAAATTTGATAAAATATCAAACGTTCTATGTAAAATTCAATATTTTCTTTGTTAAAATTTGTAGCGTTGGGCTGGTTATTGTTCAAAGGGAACAAATCGATGACGAATTTTTTAAGGCGGCAACCGCATAAAATTTTTAGTTTGGTCAGATTTTAAGACTGTCAAAGTTTGAGCACAATTGGAATATGTTAACATGTGCCACTGGGGCCTCGACATTATGAAAATCTCAATTTTTTGGCTATTTAGCGATTTCGGCGACCCATTTCTCTGGAATGGTTAAAGCTTTTTGTCCATATTAAGCATTAAATTAAAGGCCATTCTGTTCTTAACATTTCTTGCTGAACAACAAAATATAAGTATATATAATAAATCTAATACTAAATAGGTATTACAGAATTCGTACCCGAAAAACGTGACTAGGTACGCCTTTGTGCGAAAGTGGAGACTATTAAAAAAACATTATCTTCATTTTTATCAATTTTTAGAATGAAAACAAATGTCTTTTATATTTTGTTCTAAATTAAATTTATTCGAGAGTCAGACATCATGTGGTTTTGGAGCTATCTGGGTACAGCTGACAACTTGAAGAACGCTCTGCTATGTAGTTCGCAACTTTCAAGTTGTTTACCATCCTTTGCGCCTCCTGGAAATTCGGAGTTAATGTTTAATCTCTTGAACAACAAGAATTATGCCAGACCTTTTTCCAGGATTTTCGGCCTTTGCTCTTTTGGAAGTTTGGATCGAATATTTCTGAAGAAATTTTAATCTTTGCTTTGTTAAGATTTTTGTCGCCTTTTGACTCTTTACGGCGTTTTGCACCGTTGGATCAAACAATGCCAGGTCAGCAAGTTCAGGACTAAGATACCACAGATTATTAATTATGTTGTTATTTCCTTTTTCGGAAATTTGTGTGTCAATTTTTTCATATTTCAATACTTTTCAATGAGGTCTAGGTCTTGTTCTGATGCTAAACGTATCGTAGAATCTGAAGAACCATCTGTCCCGAATACAATCAAGCGTGGCTTCAAGAAAATCGTAACTATGCAATTGTCGTAATCGTAACTATGGACCCCTGTAAGGTGTATATGAACTAGTATCATTATGGCTACAGTAAAAGCTATCGGAGAGGATCCCTACAAATATAAGAACTCTAGAAGCTTTATCCGTGAACAGCGGAGAATAAACCGTGAAAAATAAACGCAACAGCTTCAAGGAACGAGGCTATTTGTGTACACTGGCATGGAAAACTATTACCAGATATTCTCAAAACAGGGAAGAAAAAACGGGTTGCTGTTCTGGTATCACATGAGGGTAAAGAACAACTCCTAAGTGTTCCTGAAACTAGCTCATGGGAGAAACAAGAACTAGCAGTGTACAAATGCCTAGAAAAAAGGGGTCTCACCAGCTCGAGCAGAAATTAGTTCGAGAGAGGGATTTTTGACTGCAAGTTTGGATGCACATCCGGAAATCAACCAAACATATTCAAGCGACTTCTATAAGAATAGCCTGCGATTGCCAAATCCAAGTTCGAAGTAGGCGAGAGTGTTTTAAAACTACTGCCCAACCCACTTCCCAAGAACAAGAGGCCGGAGAAGCACCTTGCGTTTAAATCATTCGAGACTGCACGCCCCAGAATGTTTTTTCTATTTTATTTATTTATTTATTTGGTATCCCACACGACAACAACTGAGTCTTATAAGTGAGAGTTTGGGTTATTGATTTTACAAAACGTATAATGAACAAGATAATGTTTATATAGATATAATATAGGATATATTGCGTAAACATTATCAATAGGTTGAAAAGAAATAGAGACAATAGATTAAGTTTAATACAAAAAAAAATAGTGAAAACGATATTCAGAAATATTTTTAGGTCCAAAACAAGACCTAAACCGCATTGAAGATTTACTTAATACGAAAGGCATTCACAAACAAATATCAGATAAAGGAAATAATAAAATGGTAAATCATATGTGGTACCTTAGTCCTGAATTTATTGGTCTGGTATTGTTTGATCTGATAGTGCAAAACACCGTAAAGATCCAAAAGACGACAAAAATCTTAACAAAGCAAAGATAGAAATTTCTCCAGAAATAATCGATCCAAACTTACAAAAATCAACTGCCGAAATTCCTAGAAAAAAGTTTACCAGGCATAATTACAAGTGAGACTTAATTGTTGTTCAAGAGATTAAACTTTAACTCTGAATTTCTTGAAAAAGATAATGCAACTTGACCACAGAACATCAATTACCAGGAGGGGTAAAGGATGGCAAATATCTTGAAAATTGTGAGCGACATAGCAAGGAGTCGAGTTCATCGCCAAGTTGTCATCATGGCTCCAAAACTACATTATGTTAGTCCCTTAATGCCCGAAATTTCAAGACGTAGCTATCTATGAGTTCACAGATATCTCCCGTGTAAGCAACATTTTATAATTTCACTGCATAAGTAACGTTACCGAGTCAAAAACGGCCGTGTTACTTACACCAAGGATTTTACCTGGTTAATCGTTGCCAATGTGTTAAAAGTTGTAAAACACTTCTATGTGGCAATGATTTTGCGAAATCATGAATTTACACGCCTCGGTAAATGACATGTAGAAATTACCAAACGCGTAGGTAAAGATAACTAATAGGTAGCTACGTACCCGTTCACCCAGCCGTTGAAATTACGGGCATAAGTAAATTAAAATATGTATGAACAAAATGTAAGCGTTTGTCATTGAAGCCATACAATGAATGTACAAATGTCCATCTTTGTAAAAACAAAATTGCATTTGAAAAAGGAAATGTTTGATGGATAGCGATGCCATTCCACGGCCGATATGTCTGGTGTGCTTCTACAAAAGGCGAAACAAGTCACATAATGGTGGTTGTGGGGGTTCGAATCTTCAGCTTTCCTTTTTCACTTGCAAACATCATCGGTCATTAAGCTCGACTCCAACGAGGAATGAATAGAAAAAATAGACCTTCGCCCTAATAGGCAACATTTTCAAATAAAGTAAAATATATTCGTTTTCATTCGCAAAAAATTGATAATATAGGAAGAAAAAATTGTTTTTTTTTTTTTTTTAAATAGACTCCATTTTTGCCCTAAGGCCTTTTTCGGGACATTGGGTTTATTATCTGGAATTCAGTAACACTTACGTAAATAGAAAAAAAATAGATTTACATTACTTCGAGGCCCCAGTACCACGTTTTAACATATTCGAATTGTGCTCAAACTTTGGCTATCTTAAAATCTAAAGATACTAAAATGTTTAGGCGGCTCCCCGGCAAAAAAAAAATTTTTATACGGTCAACAGCCTTAGTTTAGAACACTGTTATGTATTTTTTGATGGTTTTTCCAACTTTAAATGACAATTTAACGACTTTTATGACGATTTTCGGCCAAAATCTGTTTGCATATTTTGCATATTTTTTGCATATTCTGCATATTTTTTGCATATTTTGCATATTTTCTGCATATTTTTTGCATATTTTGCATATTTTTTGCATATTTTGCATATTTTTTGCATATTTTGCATATTTTTTGCATATTTTGTGCATATGCAAAATATGCAAATATGCAAAATAAATACGAAATATGACCCTGCCATTTAATTTAGATTTCTTTGAAACGTATTTTGGTCCAATCAGAATCTTCGTATCTTTAATATTAAAAAATATGCAAATATGCAAAATCCGATGTCTAATCATCAGTTAAGATATTATTCTCCTCCAAGTAATTATACTTAAGGTAGAGAAAGAGCTTAGTAGTTACAAATTATTCATATTTACATTTCGTGGTGGAGGGTATAAAGAGTTCGGCCCGGCTTTTCATGCAACTCTTTAATTGCAATAAATCGCTCGGTTTTATTGCACTATTTGTTATGACGCGTAGAAACTAAAAATTTCTTTTCTTAGCAAATATTTTTTTACATTTATTGCCCCAATGCACGATGGGGCCAATGGCAGGTTTTTGAGGCAAAAAGTCATTTTTTCAAGTCAGTGATTGAAATCAAATAATAACGGAATTATATTCTTAACACTTTCAAACCTCCAAAACCAAAAAATTAACAAATGTCATAATTTTCATTCCGTTTATTTCTGACGTTCAGTCGTAATTAAACAATTTAAGTATTTTGGCGCCAAAACCTGATCTGTTGATATTATATATATTTTTTAAAAATTGAAAATATGGGTGATGGTGTGTAAATTAAGATTATTATTAAAAATGTAAATGTAATATTAGATGTGGTCAATAATTAGTTGTGCCAATAAGTGATGTTTTTTGTATATCGTCCATGTGTTCTTTGGAGTAGAACTGTCGGTATCGGGGTGTATTCTCGTAAAAATATGTATCTGGTGAAAGCTGACAATGCCGGTTAACAGATTTTGAAAAGAAGTTTTGCGTATACTTGCGAATAAAAAAATTATCAATTTCCAGATTTCGTAAAACTTAAAAATTTGGATATTTTTAATTTTTGGTTAGAAAATCAGTGAAACCCTAAACCAAATGTGTTCTTCTTTGACACAGCGGTGCCGAAGTTTTTTTGGTCACGTCTGCCCTTATCTGCGAAATTTAATTGAGGTGTCAAAGACAACTTCGTGACGGGAGTTAAAAATTAAGTTTTTAACATTTGTTACAATTTGAAAGCTTATGTTAAGCGACACAGTATTTACGCTAGAACAAGGTAATGATACAAAGAAGAGAGGGCGCCCTAATGTGGATTATAGTGAAGGAAGAAAACTTGCTTCGGAAGTCTCCTATGTACACGGCAACAATACCAAGCTCTTGATTCATGCCGACAGAGATATACCCTCAGCCTGTGCAAATTGAAACACGTTTTTCACAAACAACTTATGTAAATTTTGGTCGTATGAACCGACAAAAATGTTGATAAGGAGTAAAGTTCAAAAATGCGGAAAAGGTACTTAAAGGAATGGACCGACATAGACCATGGGGGTGCCATAGGGGGTTTTTACACCCTTCGGGCTGTTTTCTCAAGAATTATGGACTTGCCCCTGAAACAAATTTTACCATCGTAATTGAGGCAGCGAATGTAAGTTGCTTCAACAAAAATCAAAGTGATTCAATAGCAGGTCTTAAAGTGAACTTATCCAAAATTTTGTGTGGGAGGTACGGGATGGAGTGGACAAATATAGTCCATATTCGAACCTGATCTATATCTGGTAGATATTATGAGAATGTGTAAAGTATGGACCAAATCGGTCACTCCCATCAAGAGTTATCGTACGCACAAATTTTCCGAACATTTTCGAACTTTTGTGGGGGAGGTACCGGAAGGAGTGGACCGATATAATCCATCTTTGAACTTGAACTAAGTTTGGACAAAATATTACGAACGCCAAATTTTGGACCGAATCGGCAGATCCGTTCGAGAGTTATCTTGCGCTCCAACCACTACACACGGTGTCATAGGTTTTTTTGTAACTTTCAGGCTATTTTCTCAGGAAGTATGGACATGCCCCTAATGAAACATACAGCGTCGTATAGAAGACAGCGAATACAACTTTCGTAAACAAAAATCAAAGCGATTCGAGACCAGGTCCTAAACTGAACTTTTCCGAAATTTTGTGTGGGAGGTACCCGAAGGAGTGGACCGATTGAGTCCATATTGGAGCCTCATCTAAGCTTGGTAGAAATTACACGATGTGCAGAGTATGGACTAAATCGGTTATTCCCTTCGAGAGTTATCTTGTGCGACAATTTTTGAACATTTGTGGGGGAGGTACCTGAAGGAGTGGACCTATATGGCCCATCTTCGAACTTAAATCGAATCTGGACAAAATATTTCGATACCCAAAATTTGAACCGAATCGATTGGTCCGTTCAAGAGTTATCGTGCGCACCAGCCTGCCAGACAGACAGACGGACGGACATTGCTAGATCTACTCAAAATTGTCTGAAACGGATATCGTAAAAACATACTTGGGGTCTAAAACCATTATTTCGATGAGACACATTTTTGGTCGTATCAAAGTGTAAATACCCTCTTTAGCCTAAAGGCTGAGGGTATAATTAACTTCGACAGAAAAATTTATAAACGATGTATCCAAATCTGAACCGATTTCAATATGATGTCTCAATAATGTTTTCTAGGCCAAATTCCGTCAGACACTTTAAATTTTATCACAATTGGACATAGTATATAGCGTGATTGCTGCACGAAATACCTAAAATCGGGTGCAAATATATATGGGAGCTATATGCAAATCTGAATCGATTTCTATATAATTTGGCATATTTTTTTTCTAGACCTAATTCCGTCACACATTTTAAATTTTATCAAAATTGGACAGAATTTGCGTGTTTGTTGCACCAATTACCTCAACTCGGGCGAAAATATATATGGGAGCTATATCCAAATCTGAACCGATTTCAATATAATTTGGCAACCATATTTCTAGACCGAATCCTGTCCCACGTTTCAAATTTCATCGAAATTGGGCAGAAATTGCGTGTTTGTTGCACCAAATACCTCAAATCGGGGGGAAATATATATGGGGGCTATATCCAAATCTAAACCGATTTCAAAATAACTTGGCAAACTTATTTCCAGTCCGAATTCCGCCACATATTCCAAATATCATCATAATTGGACAGAATTTTCGTGTTTGGTCCATCCATTACTCGAAATCGGGCGAACATATATATATATATATATATATATATCTATATATGAACCAATATCAACCAAATTTGGCAGATTAGTTTCTAGGCCGATTATAAATATCTGCACGAAATTTTGAAGGTCTATCTTGCCCCTGTGATTTTTTGCCTCAAAAACCTGTTATCGGCCCCATCGTGCTATGTTGTCTTAAACGGTTAAGGGCAGGGTTGTGCACAAAAAACCCAATAATTTTGAAATAATTTGTTATTGTACATTTAAATTGAACTCCTATTAATTACAAAGTTTATTCGTCTTATTATTTATTTATTATACACAGTGTCGATTTTAGAGTGATGGCCACCCCAAAATGTTATTAACACAACATCTGTTCATACGCATTGGAATAATATTCATACATCCGCGTGTAGACCTTCACACACAAACAAAAACTCTACACAAAACATTTCACTTGTCAAAGAAAAAGTCAAAACAAAAAAAGGGTGGCAATGTTGCACATAAACAAAATGTGGGTGGGGATAATGGTGGTGTCAGTCGGCACAATTCTCTCCTTCCTCCAGTTAACTAAACAAAACATTTTGTACTGAGAAATGATAACAATATCGTCCAAATGCTTGGAACAACAAAGAAATGAAAAAGTTCTGGAGGCGGTAGGAAAAACTGACTGACAGAAATGAGCGTAGAAACAAAGAGGAAAATCTGAGAGAGAGAACGCGTGTTAACGAGAGGACGAAACAACCAACCAACATATTTTAATAGAAATTTTCCCAAATACAGAAAAGAATGAAAAAGTTTTTCAGTTCGAGTACAGAGATAAGAAAGAAAAGTTGAAATCGAAACGTGTGAAGTGAAGTAGTAGTAAATTGTGTGAAACCAAATTTTGTTTTTTTTGCAAAAAGAAAAGGAAAATTATTGAGAGTGAAAAATCGAGTGTGTAATTAATTTCCAAAAAATCCAAATGTTTGCAAAAACTTAAAACAATTTAGAAAAATCTAAAACTTGAATTTGATTTGCCAAGGAATTGCATGAAGAGTGTGTGTGCCTTGAAAGGACCTCAATCGTGTTTTTTTATTTAATTTGAATTTCCTAATGGCAACCTTGTAAGGTTGTCTCGTTTGGTTGGGAGTTCATGGTAGATGATTAGAAAAAAAGTCACAGAGAGAAACATTATTTTGGGCGGAGGAGGTTAGCAGGCAGGGAATTTATAACCGAAAAAAGAAGTACACATACTGTGACAATAGTAGGACAAAACAGTAATCGACGCTTTTAATTGTTGTTTTAAAATAAAATGTTTACTGCTGTAAATTAGTAAAAATATGTTTCATAGCCTTCCAATCAGAATGAAAATTGTTATCATAAATTAAACTTTTTGATGACGGATAGTTAGTCCCAATTTTTCCTAAATTTGCCTTCCGTTATGCTATTCTCTTCCGTATTTCATTCCTTAATTTACTCATCTTCTTTATTCTCTTTTTGTTTTGTGTTCCCTTTTTTATGTCCTATGAAGGTTTTGAGGTTAAGTTTTTCGCATAAGAACCAGTGTTGCCGCTGTGAATTTTGTTTCTTCGGCAATTTTTTTTGAAAATCGAACAAATGGAGGTAGATGTCATTATTTAAATGCCTGCTGAGAATTGTTCCAATTGTTCCCTGAATTTACAATTCTATTGCTAAACTAAACAAATGGAATAAATTATTTAAGACGAAACACTACTTCATTCATGAAGTTAACGGGACCTTAGATTAGGTTTGCTCTCTACGGATCCAGTTGCAACTTTAATTTGCATTAATCGTAAATGGATTGAGTAAAACGTATATCAAATTCTTAGTAATATTGGGTTTAAACCAGTAAGAACGGTGTTAAGGTCGGCCGGACCGAACTTTTATACCATCACTACAAACTGTATTGAAGTAAATAGGAACAGTTAGTTTCCATTCGTTTATGAATGTACTAAGAAGCTCCTCCTACACGTTAAGGCGTTTTCCTTGAAGGAACGGAATATCTAAACTGATGATAATCACTTTACATTGATAATTTTCTACATGGAGATTTTCTACACATTATGATTTTAAAATACCAGGTTACGTCCACTTCAGAAGAAAAACCCTTTAAAAGAGCTCACATGGGGCGTCATCGTTGTTCTTTCCAAAACGTGGACAATTTTCGGAATTAAGCTTTTGAATCTTCTGACTACACACAATATTAAATTACGGCAATCTCGGCAATACCACTTCATACACTAGAATCTGCGTAAATGAAGACGCTGGCCTTTACTGACAAATTTCTGAGGAAAGGTTTTTTAGTCCCAAAGAAGACCAAATACTAAATTTCAGCCATTTTGGGATATTGTGGCCAAATCCTTCAAAATACCGAAAATCGGGAGGTACCGTTTTATGGGGACTACATACTGTTTTATGGGGATACACTACTCTATACCGACCAATTTCAGTTGGATATTGAGGCAAAGACCTACGACATACCGAAAATCTGGAGGTACTTTTCTATGGAGGCTATATCAAAACGTGGACCAATGCAGATAATTCTCTTCTAGAATCTATTATCTCCCCATCAAAGACTATATACCAACATTCATCCATTTCGGTTTGATAATGATGCTGAAACCTTGAACATAACAACAATCGTGGGGGACCGTTCAAAATTTCAGCCATTTCGGTGCGATATTGAGACCAAAGCCTTCAAAATACTGAAAATCGTGAGGTACTATTGAAGGGGGGGGCTATATCAAAAAGTGGACCTATATTGACAAACAAAAAAAAAAAAATTGTAGCCCCAAATACCAAATTTCATCGATTTCGGTAAGATAATTTGTCTGAAACCTTCAAAATACCGAAAATCGGGATATACCGTTCTATGGGGGCTATATCAAACATTGAACCTTTACCGATAAAAACCTGGGGCAAAGTTTGAAGCCCCAACGAAGACAAAATGCCAAATTTCAGCCATTTCGGTGGGATATTGAGGCCGCAACCTTAAAATACAGAAAATCTGGATGTACCCTTCTATGTGGGCTATATAAAGACGTGAACCTATAATGAAAAATTTCAGTTTGAAGTTTTATACTCCCAACGAAGACTTTTGCCAGTTTTCAGTTAGTTCCGTTGGATATTGAGGCAAAAACGTACTACATACCGAAAATCGGGAGGTACCTTTCTATGGGGACTATATCAAGACGTAGACATATACCGGTATCTCTTTCACACAAGTTCAAACAATTTTATTTCTTTAAATTGTGTTAACGTTCCTCGTAATATACCTTTCAGAAATAGATAAGTAGTGGGATTCCCTAACGCATTTTTTGATTACCGACAAAAATCGGTAAAATTAAAATGCTTATAATTTCGGTAAATAACGAAATTTGTCGGTAAGTTAGCCACCAAAATAAAGTTGTCGCTGAGTCCTACCGATAGAAACAGCGTTGCCAGCTTTTATTCATACTTTTCATTCATAATTTTTCATTTTAATTTGACCGATTTTTGTCGGTAACCAAAAAAATGCGTTACAGAATCCCACTACAGGTTAGAATAAAAACTAAGTCGGTTCACTTCTTCGGGTGTCTCTCACATAAAATTTCTCGCACAAGTGCGGTAGATGGAATTTTTTCCATCAGATTGTGCTAGCGGTGCCTATTACAACGGTTCACTGGTTTGTTTTGGCAGCTGATGTTCCACAGCTGTAATACATGGGGAATGTGCCCCACACGGATCGCATTCACACGATAGTTGTTTATGGCATCTGCTACTTCATCTGTGTGAATGCTTTTCGAACTTGCTTGATAGGCTTGCTGATCTAGGGGTTATCTCTTTTAGCATTGGACATCTCTTTCTATATCATGAAGATCACTCCGGATATGTCTGCGTGGGGATTCCTATCCACCATATGCTGATTAGGATTGCCCTCACGGTAAAACCCGATCAGCATGACGTAGTGTTGCTGTACTGGAGGAATCTTTGTCTCCTCATGTACATGGTCATCTGCCGACATAAAGATGCACCCCTGAGGCAGCCCCAGGGCGGCAGGTTCTGCAACGAGACCATGACGTAGTGCTGCTGTAGTGGAGGAAGCTTTGTCTCCTCAAGCACATGGTCCACTGGTGACATAAAGAAGCACTATGAGGCAGTTGTCAGGGCGGCAGGTTTGAATGTTTTTCCGCTGACGCCGCATAGCTTCAACTACTGACGGCTAGGGACTAAAGGACCATGTTACTAGATCTCAGCTTGTCGCTGATAGCTGTGGCATGCGCGAACGACGTGAAGATACTGCTACCATCGAACGTGAAATTAAACTCTGAGCTCACTCTGCAGTCCATGTGTTTAACTGAGTGGCCGTAGATTTAGTAGCGGATATTTGCATATTCACTGCTTGGTAAGATCAGTCAAATATGTGTGCAGCTTTTCACAGATAACATCGGGAAAGGTACGCCAAGATCGTACATTTATGCACATACGTAACGATCTTAATGTCGTTTGGAGGGGATGGAATACAGAAGTGGTAGGGGTTAAACAGTTCCGCAGATATCACCACACCTCTGGGAACTTCTCTATACGGGAATTGGGCTTCTTGTTCCTGATTTCCACATTCGACTGGCGTCTACACATATAATGGATTATCCACCGTTTCTAACTTGGACCGAGGGTATTCTGCTCAATGCCCTCAAACGTTGACAATGTCAACGAGCACCACCAACACTGTCCTATCGCACGGCTTGCTCTGTTGAGTCCTCGACTAATACGTGTGGGGAAGGCATGCAGAGCTGTTGTCTTGCTATGCTGCATACGAAACCAATGATGATCGGCAACTGGATAGCTATTACTGGGGAGGTATAAAGCCTCTAGAGCTTCTGATACGGGCAAAAAAATCCAAATCGATCTGTAAGTTTCACATTTACTGGTATCCTTGTCCAAACTTTGGAATCGATTTGGGTGATTGGAAACAGGTTGAGAATTTTGGTGAAATGCTCCACTCGAGGCTCATCCAGATGTTTCAGATTCCACCAGGGCCCAACGCTTTGGATGATTTAGCGTTCCAGATGACATTCGCAACATAATACATTGTTAATTGTGGTGCTTCCTCTTTGGCAGGTAGATATCTAATGCGACGTAGTACTCTTCTCTTCTCGCTGTAACAAGCGGGGTGATCGAAAACCGTCGATTAAAATAACTTGCGCACCTATTCGGATCAGTCGGCGTAACTTCACCAAACGTGACTGACGACGTTCGTCTGTCTATCTGTCTGTCTGTTGAATTTAAAATACAGCTCGCAATATAAAAGATAAAGCTTTGCACTTTGGTACAGAAGCTTCTATTACTCCTAAGATGCTTGATATTAAAAATGGGTTATTTCGATATAGCTCTCATACCACGGTAGTTTTCGGAATTTTTTTAAAGGTCTTAGCCTCATAATCATACTAAAATGGCTGAAATTTGGTATTTAGTCTTCCTTGGGGCCACAAAACTTTTATTCAGAAATTTGTCATGTTTTGATATAGCCTCCATATAACGGTACCTCCAGATTTTCGGTATTTTGAATGTTTTAGGCTCATTATCATAACGAAATGGCTAGCATATAGTATTTAGTCTTCTTTGGGGCTACAAAACTTTCTACTAGAAATTTGTCAGTACAAATCCACGTTATTATATAGCCCCCATAGGAGGGTACCACCCGATTTTTGGTATTTTCAGGATTTTAGTAACAATATCCTACAGAAATGGCTGCAATTTAGTAGTTAGTCTTCTTTGGGGCTACAAATCTTTTCCCCAGAAATTTGTCTGTACAGGTTCACATTTTGATATAGCTGTCATAGAACGGAACCACCCGATTTGCGGTAATTTTAGGGGTTTGGCCTTATTATCACACCAAAATGGCTGAAAGTTCTTTGTTTCTTTGTTTTCAGAAATTTGTCTGTTTTGGTATAGCTCACATAGCTGAAGTACACCCGATGTTCGACATATTTTTGAGGCTATTTTGGGGTTTTAAGCTTATTTTTCATACAATAAAGACCGTAATTCGTCATTTAAGGTTCCAAGTGGTCAGAAAATGTATACCATATGTATACCATATCACGGTAGATTTTATCTACTTTGAGAACTTTAGCTACATTTTCCGATCAAAATAGCTCTAATTTGCAATTTAAGGTTTTCTGGGGTAAACAATTTTTTATACCCTCAGCATTTATGCTAACGAGAGTATATACACTTTCATACGGGCAAAATGTGCCTCATCGAAATAACGGTTTTAGACCCCAAGTATGTTTGGACGAAATGTGTTTCATACAATTTGGAGTCGATTTAGCAATGTCCGTCCGTCTGTCTGGCTGGCTGGTGGAACGGATGAGACGATTTGGTCCAAAATTTGGCTTTCGTAATATTTTGTCCAAACTTAGTTTAAGTTCGAAGATGGGTTATATCGGTGCACTCCTTCCGGTACCTCCCGCCCAAAAGTTCGGAAAATTTGTGCGTACGATAACTATTGAAGGGAGTAACCGATGTGGTCCATACTTTGCAAATCGTGAAATGTCTACCAGACTTAGATAAGGTTCCAATATGGACTCAATCGTTTCACTCCTTCGGGTACCTCCCACACAAAATTTCGGATAAGTTCAGTTTAGGGCCTGCTCTCGAATCGCTTTGATTTTTGTTGTAACTATTTGCATTCACTGCCTGCCATACGACGGTACAACTTTCATCAGGGGCATCCATACTTCCTGAGAAAATAACCTGAAAGTTGCAAAAAATCCCTTTGACACCGTGTGTAATGGTTGGAGCGCAAGATAACTCTCGAACGGATCTGTCGATTCGGTCCAAAATTTGGCTTTCGTAATATTTTGTCCAAACTTAGTTTAGGTTCGAAGATAAGTTATATTGGTCCACACCTTCCGGTACCTCCACCACAAAAGTTCAAAAATATTCGGAAAATTTGTGCGCACGATAACTCTGGAGGAGGGTATCCGATTTGGTCCGTACTTTGAACATCGTAATATTTCTACAAGACATAGATCAGGTTCGAATATGGACTACATATGTCAACTCCTTCGGGTACCTCCCGAACAACATTTCAAAAAAAAAAAAAAAATTCAGTTTACGGCCTTCTATCGAATCACTTTGATCTTTGTTGTAATAAATTGCATTCGCTGCCGCCATTACGACGGTACAAGTTTTTTAGGGCGGAAATCCATTCGTCCTAAGAAAATAGCCCTAAAGTTATAAGAACCCCTATGGAACCATGTAAAGTGGCTGAATGAAGCGCACGATAACTCACGATCGGATCAGCTGATTCGGTCCAAATTTTGGCTTCCGTAATATTTGTCCAAGCTTTGTTTAATTTCAAAGATGGGACTATCGATGGGATGAGGAGATGGGACTTCGACTTCTCCTACGAATAAGTTTTTCCGTTTTACTTCAAAACAACTCTAGATGGAGGATATAACCCCTTTCTTACCTAGCTCAATTGGTCGCTTCTTCTGAAAGTATCGTTTCAGAAGTTCAATGTATATTACAAACTTTTTATGTGTGACAATAATGCTATAGCTAATGGAACGTCTATTCTAGTATTTTATTTTACACAGACCTTCTAAAGATGATTTAATTCTCTCCCATATAATTATTACCTATGAAAAAAATTAAATATTTTTCAAAAAAACAAAACGGAGATTATAGAATATACCAACATTCCGACCAAATTTTCTTTAATTTCTTCCACCTCTTTCTACTTACAATATCCCTTAACGGCAACACTGACTAGAACATATTTTAATATGTAAGACAGTTCTTGTACATGTTCGAGTGTGTGTGTGTGTTCGTTTTTTTTTTAATTCCATTCACGCTGAGGTCCTCTTCAGAGTAACCCTTGGCAAGTCAAGTGCATAATGAACAAAAAATATATTTAAATAAAATGAACAAAATCTAAAACTTGGAAAATTGTTTTTTAGTTCAAGTGTTTTGCAGTAGTTTTTTAAAGAAAGTTCCCATGAAATATAAAGTTCCAAGTACAAAAAGAAATAATACAACAAATCATCATCAAAAAAGGAAAGCTGAGAAAAGAGAGAAAAATATTTGTACAAGGAAAAAATCACGCACAAAAATTCTGCAAATACAATTTTGCAGGCTAACATAAGTTTTAAACAAATAACAAAACATATTTTATAATAAAAAAGAGAACTAGGTTTTATAAAAAGAAGAAACAAAAAATAAATAAAGTAAATTAAAAATAACAAACCACCACCTCAAAGGAAACCTTCTAGAAAAAAAGAAAATACTTTAGTTCATAATTACAGCTGCCAAATGTTGTGTGGACCAGTGTAAATTCAAACAACTTACCAATCAACCCCCTTACATGCACAAACACCAGGAAACTAAACGATTTGTGTTTTCTTAATAAATAATTAAAAAAAATTGTTAAATTAACCCCCCGAAAAGGCCGTGTTGAAATCACATACAACAGAGAGTGAATAATAGTTTGGTTGCTTTTGTATTTTGTTACTGGTGAAGTTCCTTTTTTAAGGCATATCCTTAAAGTGTGAGAACAACAAAAGTCCTAAAAATATACATAACTCTATATGTGAGAGTATCAAAGTGTGTGTGTGTTATATTTTAACAGAGTAGTGGAAGAAAAAAAGTAAAAGGAAAGAAAAAAATAAAGTGCGTGCCTAATAATTTTGCGTGAGCCCAATCCATGTGTACATATATATGTGTGTGTGTGAATTAAATGTGTAAATTCTGCATTTCCCAAAGGAAAAAGTGTACTACTTAAAAAAATTTGTTCTATTTCTCCTATTTAACACAAGTTTAAAAAGTTCAAAAACTCCCACATATTCCTCTCTCAAAATTTTGGCGCTCCACTAATACAATTAAAAAACAAAGTTATTTTGCTTTTGTGTGTGGTGGCGTTGCTCCGAACCGCCAACAACTCTTTTCTTTTTTGAAACTGTCTGCAAAAATTCTTTCAAAATATCTTCATTCGAAGAAGATTATCGGGCTGATCGGCCCATGGTGCAACGTGCATCATCTTCAGATGTACCTTCCGTATCGGGCGGCCATCGAGAATCTCGATTTGGCCTTGGTTATTCATCATATCAAAGTGGATACAATAAACTATTTACACAGGTTCGTAAAAAATCATTAAACATATGTTGTACATAAACATCGAAATTAAACATTATTTCGGATCCGAAGGTGTTAAATTTAATTTATAGGACAAACGAAAAAAGAATTTTGAAAAATTTGTGATATATTTGTATGTGAGTTGCAAAGTAGAATAGAAACATGTAACGAAATTATCAATTGAGACTTTTGATCTTTCTATCTATGCTTCGAAAACCGGCTACACATCCAAAATCCTCTTCCACAAAAATTAAGTATTTTAGGGATTTTCAGAAATGTATGACGTTTTTGTACCACCCACCATAGTATGGTGGGTATATTTTTCCGTTTGTACATACGTACATATGTTACCACAGTATCCCCGTAGGGACAGGGATACTTCTCTTCCGTTTATAACACATTGAACTAATCATTTGAAACCCTGTAAATATATATTTTTGAACAGGATAAATTTCTGAATCCATCCGTCTGTTATAATCACTCTAGCGTCCACAATAGGGTTATGACTTTTTGACCTTTTTCTCAAAAACGATTTCCTGTAGCGGGAATGATTGAACTTTTGCCCTAAAAAAGTTCACTCACAAATCGATTTAAAAAATATTTTTTTGAAAAAAATTATGAAATAAAAAAAAAAATGTCTGATTTTTTTTTCCTGTTGCACGAATGGATAAACTTAAGCCTACTAACAACTAAAATAATGTTTATTCCATTCAAATATTGGAAAAGGTCATGCACCAACCAATTTGAAAAAATTTGGATTTTTATACCCCCGTTTTAGACCCCCGGCCGTCTGTCTGTCTGGCTGGCTAGTGGCTCTCGAACGGAGGATGAACCGATTTGGTCCAAAAGTTGGCTTACGTAATATTTTGTCCAAATTTATTTTTTGTAGGTTTACTTGTTTAGCCATAGAAATGAACTGCAATTTTTTTCATCGATTAGACAATATTGGTCTGTAGAGCGATGTCGTGAAAATTCGCCTTTGGTTCCATACAAATTATTATGGAAACTTTGAGGCCCCAGTGGCACGTGTTAACGTATTCCGATTGTACTCAAACTTTGGCAATCTTAAAATCTTACAAAACTTAATGTGTTTAGTGCCGCATAAAAAACTCCGACATCCATTTTTTCCCTTTGAGTTAAAACCAGCCTAATGTTTACTGACCAACCTGTTTACTTCCAGTGTCAGACCCTGACTCTGGCGTAATTGGAGTTGGCACGACGAAGCACATCACGCTCATTTGTTAATCCAGTCGCCTCTGTTGGGAAGTTTGGTCTCATTTCTGGTATTCGAGCAGCAGGTATATGGCGTGCGGCTGCAGCAGTGATAATGTCTCGGAATGGCCTTTCTGCTAACCCAAGATCAAAAGGGTTGGGCAGATCTTTGAAGTGAACTCTCTAAAACTAGACCAATTAGTTTTCCCATGATCGATGGAGGGAAAATCGCATAATCGGTTATCTTGTGATCGATTTTCGAGTTTGCACATCGATTGTTGATGACATAGATTGTTGTTGACTTGGCGGTTTTACAGTTTCAAAATAAAACTCGAAAATCGACGAATAATCGATTTGCTGCGGTTATGAAAAATTCGAAAGTCGAGTTTTAGCACTACTGAAATAATGGCTAGGCCGAAAAATCGCATTTTTAATATTAGAAAATTCGAAATATTGAAAAATCGATTATTGCTTTCCATTACATATCCCTAGCTGATACAGATAATTATGGGGACATGGTCAGATTCAAGAGAAACGACGGGTTAACAGATGACGTCATTTGTCAGACCAGGTGACACGATGGTTAGTCTGGCGAACTGTGACACTCACCGCTAGCTCTGGCAGGGGCGTCATCATTGATCGTGCAAAACGTTGAGCTATCAATCTGCTTAGCCTGCAGTATACCCTTCTAGTCGTTTCCGAGGACCGAATGTCACAACTCATGATGGCATTAAAGTTCCCCAAAACCAGACCTCCAGAAGCGTGCTAATGTTGGGTCTATAACCTGGAGTACAGCTATTTATCCTTCGTCCCGGCACATCTGACACATCTTCGAACTTAATCTGAATTTGAACAAAATATTACAACAAAATTATTACCATTTAAAATATCCATATTATATACTTTTCCCAAGGATTTTCTTCCGATTTCATTCCGAAATCTGACCGAAATCGATCCGATTTCGCTCCGACATTTAGTTCAGAAATTAGGTAAACCACTTCATACAACTTTCGTTAAGATATAGTTACGATTTCGGATCCGACATCGGACGTAGCGCCCGAATTTTGTTCCGATTTCGTTACGTGTCGGTACGATTGGTTTGCTGGGTACTTTGCTATGTTAATATTCAATATTTTCATGTATCCACAAAGTGGTGTAGGTTATTGAAACAATAAATATCCCATATGGAATTTTTCAAAAAGACTCCTAGCACCTTCCACTTAACTCTTTTATAGTCAATTTGAAACAGATTTATTCACAATAAAAACTATAGAATCTGTGTTTGGCAATTTCTTTTAAATAAATGGAACATTCTACCCGAATCTGTATGTTTTGTTTACAATGAAATTTTGTTTACTTTATCCGACGAATGTTTCGTACATCGACAGGCCCTCAATACTAAAAAAGACTTTGATCAATTTCATGTGTCTACGAAAAGTAAACACATTTGTGTTTAAATGCCTTGTCTTTGGACGAGAATTCTCATATGTTGGCATTTCAGGTCATTGTTACTTGATAATTGTGACTCCGTTGAACTTAGGTCGTGTAATTCTTCGTTTGGGGTCAATTTTTAAGGACTGTTGATTAGCCTATATTTGACTTCTACAAATTTGTTTCCGTATATCCTCCATTACCTGAAATACTTGATGTTTGCCTGAGGATGTATATTTGTATACTAAGCCTTAAAACTTATTGGGGAAAACACTCATTAATACGATGGAAAATTTGTCCCATTGGAAAAATTGTTTGTACCCAATCTATGCTAAGATCAAATCCAGTTGGCTCATGTCCGTTCGTCCGTCTGTCTGATAATAATAATGTCTGTTGCGCACAATAATTTTCGAAGTGAGTAACCGATATAGACTATGCACCTCCTAGTATGTTTTTCAATGCTCGATCATTCAAGTTTAAAAATAGTCCACTTCCACAAAAGTTCATATTTGTCATTTATTGTAATTCGCGACAAGACTGTCTGATAATAATAATGTCTGTTGCGCACAATAATTCTCGAAGTAAGTAACCGATATAGTCCAGACTATGCACCTCATAATATGTTTTTCAATGTTCGATCTTTCAAGTTTAAAAATGGTCCACTTCCACAAAAGTTCATATTTGTCATTTATTATAATTCGCGACAAGTCCTTCTTTCCTTAGATACTGGCTCGAAAGTTTCAAGAAAACCAACGGCCTCAACTACTGGTGCTGATTAAAATGTTATGCTTTTAAGTTGGTTGGGTGTATGTTTTTTCCAAGGTATATTTTTATAGCCCAGTCCCTCTGGTACCTACCCTAAACTCCAAACAGTCTTCACTTACCTAATCTGTTGTCCCTGGGAACTGATGACTCAAAATGTTTTATTTGGATTATACACGTAAGCTCGCATAGTGGTATAATACTACTTACTTAGCTGGCACTTTACAGAACATTTGTTGCATAAGCTGAACTAAGAAACGATTTCCAGTCCACTCTATTTGTTGCTTTAGCTTGCCGGCATATCGTGTTTTCTGATTTCGTATTCCCCTTGCTGACTCCATCGAAGCCTTCCTGTTCTGCTTGTGCCCAGGGTTGCCAGATAATTTTTAAAAAAGATGGTCTAATCTATTTTATAAAATCGTCAAAAATTCATCAAAAATTTGTTTATACTTAAATATATTTTTAATTAAAAGAAACATAAAAAAATATTCAAGTTAGTAAACATGTGCTTACTGCAAATTAGTATTAAATTAAAGAAATCATTTTGTAAACAAATGTCTGACTTAATATTTATAACAAGTCGTGTTTAATCAATGAGTCAAACAAATTGTTTTGTTAAGTTTTAAATAATCTTTGTTATAAAGTATGCCCTGCATTGAATCCATATATTTCTGGTATGTTCCAGAACTGCAAGAATCTGCAATTTTCATCGATAACATAACAGACATTTCGTTTTGTTATTATTATATTATTATTATTATTTTATTGATGAATGGGGTAATACCTACCATTATCTTCTTTAAATTTTTTTGTTATTATGGGAAAAACATATGAACCATCAACGCTTTCCAAATCAAATATACCAAATTCGAAATAAATCCTTATCATTATTTTCAAACGTTTCCTCAAACTCCAAAAACTTTAGTTTATAAAATTCTGAACCCATTTTTTGCTTTTCCTTCTTGTTTACTAAATGTAAAAATTCTTTAAGGATGTTGAAAAATGAATAAATTTTTTTACACAATCAAATCTATTAAATTTAAAATTTCTGTACAAGGCTCAATATAAATGTTAACGCAGTTAATTGCTCTGCCCCAGAACAGAACATAATGTCTGTTCCAGAACCTGAAAGAATCTACAAATGTTTACTACGATAGCAATTTTCCTTTATGTTATAGAAAAATATAGTACAACTTAGTAGATTCTTGCATTTCTGGAAATGGCCAATTTTCTGTTGAAATTTTGAATTGTTGTTCTTTTATAAATTTGCCAAAAATAGTAGATTTTTGCAGGTTCTGGAGCAGAGCAATTATATATTTTTGCTTGATTCAATTGAATTCAGTTTTGTTTTAGTTAAACATTATTTTCATATACACATACCCAAACATACATATGTGATTATTGTTTAACAATTAATTATTAAAATCAACTAAGAATAATTTATCAGTTTTTACAAATTCGTATTTTACAAAATTTCTTATGACTGTATTAGCAAAATATCCAAAAATCATCTTTTTGGGTAAAAATTGTCAAATCCTCATTTATTAATTTTTGACAAAAAAAAAATCTCGTCCAAGTGACGATAAATCGTCAAATCTGACAGCCGTGCTTGTGCCGCCAAGTGGCCCGTATTAATATGCTTTTTTGGCGGGTTTGCTCATTCTTTTGACATCACCTAGCCAAGGCAATCGTTGCATCCAGATACTTTTAACTATACTGATGTCGTTGTATAGTTGATACAGCTCGTGATTTATACGATATTCACCGTCAACGTAGATTGGTCCGTAGATCTTTCGAAGAATTTCTCTCTCAAACGCACCAAGTACCCATGTTTCGCAGCCATAGATTAGAACGGGCAGTGTCAGCGTTTTGTAAAGTGTTATTTTTGTTTGACGAGATGTGTTTTTGTTCTTAAACTGCTTACTTAAGTCAAAGTTGCATATGTTGGCCAATACTCTTCTTTATATCTCACAGCTAATGTTGTTTGTTGAGTTTAAAGTCTTTAACAACCTCAAAATTATACTTGCCAACTTCTACAGATAGCTCGAGTTCTGTGGACGCATTGCACGTAGATGTCCCATCAACTTGGTCTTGTTGCTGTTTACCGCCAGACCTTCTTTAGCAAATTCTCCTTCGACCTATTCAAAGGTAGCAGTAACTTCCTTTACTTTTCAGCATAGGCAAGTAATATGTGGCTATTGTTGTAAATTGTGTCATTCCTTTCCGTTTTACCTTTTCCAGCAGAATGTTGAATAGGTCACACGAAAGGCTGTCTGCTTGTCAGAAACCTCTTTTGATACTAAACTGCTCGGACAGGTTTTATCCAATTTTAATTGGCAACCGAGTACCAGTTAATGTCATCGTACAAAGCCAAATGAGCTTTTTGGGAATACCAAATTCAGACATGGCTCCGAAAACCTTTGAACGTAGGGAACTGTCGAAGGCAGCTTTATAATCGATAAAAAGGTGGTAAGCGTCGATCTGCATCTTTTGGGTCTTCTCCAGGATTAACCGCAGAGTAAATATGGTGGTCTTGGTCTAAAGCCGCATTGGTATGGCCCAACTCTTTCATTGACCATAGACTTTAGTTATTCGCATAATATCCCTGACACTATCTTGTAGTCAATAGGGAGAAGACTTACGACCCTATAGTTAAAACATTCAGTCTTATCTCCTTTCTTGTGAACGGGACACAGGATGCTCAGGTTCCAATTGTCGGGTACGCGTTTTTTCTGCCAGATGGTGCTAACTATCTGATACTTACATCTCACCAGCATGTCGCCTCCGGCTTTGAACAGCACGGCTGGTAAGCCATCGGTTCCTGCTGCCTTATTATTTTTCAGTCGATTCATTGCGATATTTACCTCATCTTGACCGTGAGGTATATATTCAATAACATCTTCTGGTATTGGATCTGTTGTATCTTTGTCGTCTTCGCTAGTATTGGATACCAACAGTTTGGAAAAATGCTCCTTCCATGCCCCGATCACACTACACCTTTTCAGATGTAATTCGAAACATTTTAGTTGTAATTCGTTACATTTCATTTGTAAAACTAGAATTCCATTTGTAATTCGATTTATTCCATTTGTAATTCGAGTTATTCCATTTGTAATTCGAATTATTGCATTTTTAACTCGAATTATTTTATTTGTAATACGGATTATTTTATTTGTAATTCGCAACAAAAAAATTACATAATATTTTTTCTATTGATTTTGTAACTGGTTTTTTCAAATTACAAATAAAATGATTCGAATTACAAATAAAATGATTCGAATTACAAATGAAATAATTCGAATTACAAATGTAATAATACGAATTTCGAATTATTTCGAATTACAAATGGAATAATTCGAAATACAAATGGAATAATTCGAATTACATATGAAGTCCTCGAATTACAAATGAGATGTTACGAATTACAAATAAAATTCTCGAATTACAATTACAAAATAATTTGAATTACATCTGAAAAGGGTGTATCTGTATCAGTAAGCCTATTCTGTAACTTTTTAACAACTTTACTCATTGTTTATTTTACAACAATTTCATTTGTTTTGTAGTTTTTAATCGATAAAAGTTACAGAATAGGCCTACAGTTACCAAATTACCTTGCTGGTCTCTACAGGAGGATGTGCCTGTACCAAAGCCATCAGTTCGATGTTTCACTCCTTGGTAGAATTTTTGGACTTCATTCTGGCTCCTGTACATCTGGATTTTTTCACTCTTCAGCTTTTCCATTCTCTCTTTTTCCTGCGTTTCTCCTCTCTCTTTTTCTCCTGATACCTGTCTCGTGCGCTACACGTTGCTACTGATTTTAGAGTAGCCCTTTATGCCGCATTTTCCTCCTCGGTAGCAGCACAACACTCCTGGTTACATGGGTCCTTTGGTAGAGGTCTCTGGAATCCAAGTATGGATTTTGCGGCTGTTTGCCATAGTGTTGATATGTTATCGGGACAAGGAGTGCTTTGATTAAGCAATATATCTGTTGTGATTGCAGCTTACCGATGTCCAACTTCCGTGGTGTGTCTGTTCGTAATTTATTTGTTACGTTTAATCGGGTACGTACCTTTGCTGCAACAATGTGGTGGTCCATGCTTGTTCCTCCTCTTTCATCTATCACAACGTGATTAATTTGATTTCTTGTTTTTGGCCTGGAGACAGCCAGGAGCCCTTATGAATATCGAGATGCTTAAATCTGTATTTTTATTTTATTTTAAAAATATTTATTATAATTTAAATTATTATAAAGAAGAAATCATAAAAGCTCTAGCAATAAAAGCTATCGGCTATAACATAAATCTGGTACAGCTGACTACCATGCTTTTTGCCGCTGGGAAGTCATGATCATATCGCTCATTTACTCAAAGAATGACACATCCCAAAAAAACTAAATTGACTTCCCAACTTAAAAAGATTATTACGCAAAAACTAAAAAAACAACTTGGGCCATATTTTGCAAACAGCTAGCCAGATATCAGTGCAAGGTCAAACATGATATGAATGTTTTAGTGCTTCATAAACTCAAAAAACTTTTGTGTTGAATTATGCGAAGCTCGTAGTAAATGAGCTGTCATTCGTCAAGTTTTAAAGATATAAGCACGAAAATTTGACACAAGATAAAGCGGAAGCCGTAGAAAAAATAGAAATTGCTAACTAAGAAAACACATTTGTTGATTTATGCCACTCTTTGAGTAAATGAGTGATATGTTCCTTCTAAGCGCTCGCAGAAAATATTTTTGGTCTGTTCGTCCTTCACTTGAGTGGGAGCATGAGCGCAAATAAAGCTGATATTGACGATTTTTTTGATTTTGTTTTTATCCGTATTGTAGCAAGTCTTTCCTTTACTGAGGTGAAGCTGAAGACCGGATGGTTTAACCTCCGACAAACTACAAATTCGCAACCAAACCTATGCTTTGTGTCATGGAAGCTATAATACAATGCGTTGCCTTGGGATGTTTGTTGTGCCACCTTTTCCAATCCATTGTATTTCCCGTATGACAGTAATATCGGCCTTGTATATTTGTATATATATTGACGTATGCAGGGGTCGTCAACTTTAGAGGAATTTGTTTTCCTTTTTCGTCAGCTAACTACTTTGGACGGTGTCCACTTGAGATGTGAGATAAGTCCTGGGCTTTGCCATGTTAAAGCCGGTCAGGACCGTTGCTTGGTATCTTCCGTACCCTACGTCACCCATTGTGGTATAATAACATGATCTTATCCTTACCCGTAAGTTATGTTGAGACTTTAAAACGACAGCCCAATGAAAATAAAATCCATGAAAATATTAGTTCAATATCTTAAAAGCTTTCAATCTAATTTAGTACATTTGAAATCTTCTCCATAACAATAGCAATAACAATAATATCCAATTAGGTTCGCTGGAGTATTGTACATCTTGTGGCTACCAAGAAGACTCCTTAGAGACGCAACATTAAAATGCCACTTAAACAAAGATATACATATACAACTTACAGCGATTTAGGTCAATGCACAGCATCCTGATACGAATGAATGGATAAATGCATTGGATTTGTTTTACATTATTGCACGAACATACACACATACATACATGCATACGTACGAACACAAGTCAAGTCATCCTCGTCGACACAATCCTAAAATAAGAACAATGCCATACAATCAATTCCAATGATAAGAAGGACATATTTTTGAATTATCTTCGAACAACAAATCATTGAAGCGAATGCTAACAAAGAAAGAAGAAATTGTGTTTAGTTATTGCAATAAAAAGGTCGCGGGGAATATTGTGACACATGATGACATAAATACATATAAATATGAATATATGTATATGTATGTACGTATGTTAATGTTTGGACCTTGTTTATATTGTTGTTTACTATTTCAATTTACACTAACAAGTCAACAGGTCGTCATGTGGATTATTTATTTTATAAATTTGTTTGTATTGCTGTGTGACAAATAGTCATCGTAGTCAACTATGTATATATATATATATGTGCATTCATATACATACATTTGTATTTGCAATAACCATGTACTAGTTTTATCCAGACTACCCTTTTGTAGTTTATGCGAAGGGATTTGTTAATGTTTCGCTGCGGTGTAGTTGTGTTTCCCATCACACAAATTAAAAAAAAAAATATATATATATTGAATTTTTTTGTAATTCCTTTATTTTTCTTAAATAAAATATGTTTATGTCGCTCACCATAACATGGGGGGTATAATTAACTTTGTCATTTCGTTTGTAACGCAACGAAACATTTATCAAAGACCCTTTAAGGTATACTCTGTAAAAACTTTATGCAAAGAAATTCTCATAACTTCCTAATATTGGTTTGTTTGTGTTTTCTGTTTTTATTAGCTATCTAATTACAAATTGGGCGCCACCGTGGTGCAATGGTATGCACGCCCGCCTTGCACGCAGAAGGTCGGGGGTTCGATTCCCCGGCCAGAAAACATCAAACATTTTTCAACGCTGGCAAAATACCCCTCAGTAATGTTGGCGACTTTTCCTGAGTATTTCAGCCTTGAAAAACTTCTCCACAAGTGGTGTCTTAAGACACGCCGTTCGGACTCGGCGATAAACAGTAGGTCCTATATCATTGAGCTAATATGAATCGGGGTGCACTCATTGATATGAGAGAAGTCTCCCTTGCCGTCTGGGATGTTTGTGGATCAATTATTATTATAATTACAAATAGAATTAATTTGCGCAGTGGGCTTTAGTGCGATTTTCGCAATTTAATATTTGAAATCAATTTTTTATCGGTGATTGCACTCTTCGATTTTCTTGAAATTTTAAGTACTACTTAGGAGAGGGATTCTAATAATTACAATTTTTTCTAAATTTTTTAAAATATGTCATTACAATTTTTCCTTTATACCAGTGTGAAACATTTGCTATTTTACAAAAAAAAAAAAAAAATAAGATAAATAAATAATTAACAGTTGTTTTGTAGTTTTATTTGGGAATTTATCTTAAACAACTTAAAAACTTCGTATTTTTTCAATTTTGAAAATGATCATAAAATTTCAGCTTGGGAATTACATGAATAGGCATCCGAGCCGAATAATCTGTCAAATATTAAAGTTATATTTTCATCAGAAGATGATTATTTAAATACGAAGGAGGATTTGAATTTAGATATAAAATGACCAAACTTATCGCGGGCACAAAAAACTTCATTCAGTAATACCCACTACAGCTGGTACAATAATTGCTAATTCATTTTCAAAATCGAAAAATTAAACAAACAAACAAATGGTAATAAATGCAACTTTTTATTTTATTTTTTTTTTGTTTGGTAAAAAATTGCGCAGTGGTATATAGGAAAAAATTTCTTGACAAATTTTAAAAAATCAGAAAAAATGGTAATTTTTCGAATCCCACCTACCAAAAAGGACTTAAAATTTTTGTAATTAATCGTAGCTTAATACAAAAAAAAAACGAACAGGAAAATCGAAGAGTACAATCTTTGACAAAAATTGATTTTAAATATTAAATCGCGAAAATTTAACCCGAGCCCAATGTGCCAGTTTTTTTTCTACTTTTTATTAAATAGCTGATAAAACAACAAATAATAAAAAAAAACATTTTTTCTATTTGTACCAATATTAAAAAAGTTATGATACTTTCTTGCATATAGTTTTTTTCGGAATTCAACTTTTTCAAGGTGCGATATCTCTAGAACCGTTAGTCAAAAAAATCTAAAATTAACACAAATGATTTGCTGATGAACCACTTTTTGAAAAAGTGTCCGATTTCAAGATAAAGCTTTATTTTTTGGCTATATAAGTTTATATATCTTCGAAGATTTTTGGTTTTGAAAATGGGTCATATCGGTCCACGGCTGATATACCAGTATTTGGAAATTTAAACGTTTTAACGTCATTATTTTATCAAAATGCCCAAAGTTAGGTATTTAGTAATTATTGTGGCTACAAAACCTTCCCACAGTAATTTTTTGGTACATGGCCGCTTTTTAGCACAGCCGCCATAAAACGGTACCTCCCGATGTTCTGTATTTTCAAGGTTTTATTCGGATTATCCTACCGAAATGACTAAAATTTGGCATCATTGGGAGTACTAGAGATTCCCGCAGCGAATGATCGATACAGGACCAAATTTTGATATAGCCCTCATTGAACGGTACCTGTGGAAGATTTCAAGTGAAGATTTCAGCCACATTATCCAACCTAAATGGCTAAAACTTAGTAGTTGGGTATAACATATTCCTCAAAATAACTGTCGCTGTAGGTCTATGTTTTTATATAGCCCCTCCATAGAACGAAACCTTCGGAATTTTAAGGTTTTAGCTACAACATCCAACCGAAATAGCTGAAATTTGGTTATTATTTGGATAATATTCGTTACAGATCTATGTTTTGATATAGGCTCCATTTAGGCTAATGAGGGTATATACACTTTGATACGATAAAAATGCAGCTCATCGAAATAATGGTTTTAGACCCTAAGTATATTAGGAAAAAACCTCTCCGAGCCTTTCAACACAAAACGAGGTTTCAGACAAGGTGACAGTCTATCGTGTGACCTATTTAATATCCTACTGGAAAAGGTCATACGAGATGCGAATATATATACGGCCAGAGACAAAAACAGCACGATATACAATAAAGATGTAATGTTGCTTGCATACGCAGATGACATAGACATAATAGGTAGATCAGCGCGAGCCGTAACAGCCATCTTTGCAAAAATTGAAAAAGAGTCCGCCAAAGTGGGTCTTACAGTCAACGGCGATAAGACGAAGTTTATGCTATCAACACGCAAGTCGTCCAGTAGACTCGGACCAACTGTGGATGTTGATAATTATAAATTTGAGATAGTAAATGACTTTATCTACCTCGGCACCGCCATAAATAAAACCAACAATATAAGCCTTGAAATAAAGAGAAGAATGATATTGGCCAACAGATGCTACTTTGGTCTAAGTAAACAGTTTAAAAGTAAAACCACCTCTCGTCAAACAAAACTTACGCTCTACCAGACACTGATACTACCCGAAAGCAGATGAGGCAGAACTTGGTGTGTTTGAGAGAAAAATTCTTCGAAAGATTTATGGACCAATATGCGTTGACGGTGAATACCGATGTCGTATGAACCACGAGCTATACCAGCCGACCGATATCGATATAGTAAAACGTATCAAACTACAACGATTGCGTTGGCTTGGTCATGTCAGCAGGATGGATAAAGATGCCCCCGCCAAAAAGGCATTTGAATACGAGCCACTCGACGGTATACGCCCCAAGGGAAGGCCAAAACTCCGATGGAAGGACCAAGTTGAAGAAGATATCACAGAACATGGCATCCAAAATTTGAGAAGTAAAGTAAAAGATCGGTGCGTTTGGAAATCTATTCTTAGTTCGGCTTATGGAACAAGACGTTCTGTTTAATATAAAAGCCATCTAAGTAAGTAATATTTTGACGAAATCCGTTGTTCGTCTGTATGTCTCGCTGGCTGGAGTGCATGATAAGTATCGAACGGGTCAAACGATTTGGTGTAAAATATCGTAATATTTTGTCCAAACTTATGTCAAGATCAATGGCCCATATCGATGTACTCTTTCGAGGGTACCTCCCCGACAAAAGTTAAAATATTTAAAAATTTTGCACACGAAACTCTTGATTTTCTTTCAAACCTAGATCAGTTTGGAATAAAGGTACCTCCCACAAAAAAGTTTAAAATGTTTGGCACATGTGAAGTTTATGATTGATCACTTCTCAAGTCGTCATGAAAATTTTTACAAACGTTAAATTTTTCACGACGTTAAAATTTTTTAGGGGTGCATGTATTTTTGCTCCCTTGATAATGTCCCAAAAGTTCTAAATAACCCTGCCGGACCGACTCAAATGGCTGATGGTTATCCGATTTGACCGAAACTTTCACATAGTAAGCTTTCTTCCAAACGTAAGTCAAGTTCCAAAAAGGTCTATCTTCGGATACAACCCTCACAAAACCTCACAATTTTCGCTTAAGTGCAGTTTGAGACCTGTAGTACTTCGTGTGGTCCCGTTTAGGTAACTCCATGTTTCCTGATATAACGATACCTATCGAAAGAAGTGATTGACATTGGTCCAACCTTTGCGCATCGTAGCATTTCTTTCCAACTTACATCATGTTCAAATATGGACTATAATGGTCCACTCCTTTGACAATATTTTAACTTTTTTGGACATTTAAAAAATGTCTCCTATCGTTCTTGATTTTTTTTCGCAGTATGTTGTCTCAGCGGCTCACATTACGACAATATAATTTTTACCCTAAAGTTGTAAATTTAGCAGCTATGGCTCTTAAAGGGTGTCCTCGATTTGGTCCAATCTTTGAACATTGTAATCGTTCTTCCAAACTTATTTCACATGATTAGAGTATATCTCTGTCGCCGGAGGGTGTAATTGACTTTGTAATTTCGTTTGTAACACATCGAAATATTCGTTAAAGACCTTATAAAGTATCTATATTCTTGCTTAGCATAAAATTCTAAGTCGAAGTATCCACGTCCGTCTGTTTAAACCGAGACTCCTGGGATGTTTGGTATGAAAATGGGCTATATCGGTCCACATTTTGATATAGCCCCCATATAGCGATTTTCGGTATTTTGAAGGTTTTAGCGTCAATATTCCACCGAAATGGCTGAAATTTAGAATTTAGTCTTCGTTAGGGGTATAAAACGTTCCACCTGTAATTTGTAGGTATAGGTCCACGTCTTCATATAGCCCTCATATTTTCAGGATTTTAGCCTTAATATACCACTGAAATGGCTGGAGTTTAGTATTTAGTCTTCGTTGGGGATATAATGTTTCCATCTGAAATTTGTCGGAATAGGTCAAGGTCTTAATATAGTCCCCATAGAACGGTACCTTCTGGTTTTCTGTATTTTGATGGTTGTGGCCCCAATGTCTTCCCGAAATGGCTGAAATTTAATATTTAGTCTTCGTTGGGTGTATAAAACTTTCTACCATAAATTTGTCGGATTTTCGTTATTTTGAAAGTGTTAACCAGGTGTACAAAATATTATAACAAAATTTACGAAACATTCCTTGCAAAAAACAGACAGCATATGTCCCCGTTTTGCCAAAGGCTCGCGGATTTTCGAATTTCACATATTTTGAAGTTTTGTTTTCATTTTTAGACCGAATAAGCTATAATTTGGCTTTTAGGGTTCATAGTGATCAATAAACTTATCTACAAATAATTGTGGGTACATTTCTATGTTTTGGTATAGCCCGATTTCAGAAACTCGTCCCAAATTGGATGTAATTTGGCATTTAGAGTCCAATTTCAGATGGTCAGAAAATTTCTGCATAACAAATTATGGACATATGTAGGAACTTTCATAACAGACCGAAATCTAATTATTATATTTTAGTTCAGAATATTTCAAGATTGATTGTACAAAAAATTCGACCCGGCCGAACTTAACGCTTTTTATACCACTACGTGGGGAGGGTATTTTAAGATGGTTTTGGCCAAAAAGTTTGTAGTGCATCGAAATAATGGTCGTAGACCCATACTTATATATACCAAAATGAATGTCTCGACGAGCTGAGTCGATCTGGACCTGGTGTATCCGTCCTTCCTTATGACCTTTTAATCACGCTACAGGTCTCAATTTTGATCGGATCGTCACCAAATTTTGGATTTTAATGAAGGTCCCGGAGGAAACCCGGTAATACGTCCAGTTTTTCCATTTTTTAATCACGAAATTAATCACGAGGATTATTGGTGGTCCTATAGAAGACCCCATAGATTGAGTTTGGTGATGTTCGGATAATATGGAATAGTCGTAATAAGCAAAAAACTTATGTGGACCAAAATTCAAAGTTTTATTCTTATGCGAATATCTCCGCTTTTAGCAGTCGTATTCCCAAAGGATAGCCCGTCAATGGATGAGGAAAATATCACCTTTATTATGATGCAAAATAGGTTGGCATACATCCCCCTTTCCCATGTTTTTATTTGAATTGTACTGACGAATATATCAGCTTTGTTGGATGCGTTTCAACAATATAGATATTCTGAGCATTAAAATGTTCCCAATTGCATTGCCAAAATTCGTGAAATGCTTGAGATGTTGAAAAAGACGCTGGGATATTCGAATTTCCAATTAATGGAGTTTTATCTCCATGTCAGGTGTTTCTGCTTCTGTTGGATATATTCCAATGAGAGAGCTTGATAATGAAACTAAACCATCTGAGCCTTAAATTAAATGAATTAAAAATGAGGCATTTATAGTGAAATATCAGAGTTATTACAAAAGGAGCTAAGCTATCACAATTTTTGAAATGTTGAAATTTTTACTTTATTGACAAATACCTCTGCTTCTATTTGGTTTGGAAAGACATGTAAAATGCTAATAAGGAAGACCAGCAAAACTTTCAATCAGTACCAAGTAGATGGTTCAGTTCGCCTTAAGTCATTTGGTATAAACGCCAGATAGGTGAAAACTTTAGTATCTCCCTAAAAGAAATGTTTACGAGTGAAAAGCTTATGCACAGGGCTAGTGGTGTAAGGTATCACATAGTCGGCCCCGTCTCGTCTATAGCCTTTGCTGACTTGTTTTTGTGCCACATGGTTTTTGCCTAAGATACATACAATGTACATATGTTTGCTTTGTATTAGCGCCAACCAACCTTTCGTACCTAAGCGTACTAAAATATTACACCTCTTAGGTACTCTACCTACACAACTAAATAGTACAATTAATTCACTCAAGTAGACACTCTTTAAAGCTAAGCCATTTAATGAAGAATACAAAAAAACCTCCATCCGAACACACAACTAAATACAGTGGCGAACGAATGAGATGGTAATAAATGGAAAATAAAGTGAGTAGGAAATATAATAAAGGATAGCCTGTTTGTACATAGAGGATTAGCATCAAACTAAAAAGGGGGTCAACTTAAAAAGTTTGTACTTGTTTCCATTCATATGCACAAATGCCATATAAAAGACAAGAACACAAGTGAACGTGGACAGTTACTTTTCTTCCCTTTTCCACTTGAAGTAGTAGGGTTGCTACGGTTGACCCTTTATTATCTACTGCCCGACAGGGAGGTTAACATTGTTGACAATATACTTAGCAGCTCCAATATGAGTGTCACTTTACATATACAAAACTTTTTGCACTGCACTTCTTCAACAAATTTTTTCTTTTTGTTTTGAAATGGAGGGAAATAATTGTTTTTAATTTGTTTGCAATTAAAAAAGTGAAAAACAAAAATGTTGGACCAATGGCAATGAACCACCGTTCTCCAGCATTCCACAAGGCACAATAAAATACTTTTATTTCAAAATGAATTATTCAATTTGGTCGGTTGCCAACTTTTTTGTTTGCTACAACAGTTTATTTTATTAATTTTTCGTTTAAATTGTTTACAATGTGAAAATTGTTGTATTTTCTCCCAAATTGGCTGGGGAGTAAACTAAATTTGTAGTACACTTTTTAAAGTGCAGATAAGCACTAAAGGCAGTTTAAAATATTTTTAATTTTAATATATTGTACAACGCAAACTAATGCAAACGGTTGTAAACTGGTGTACATACATATATAGAGGCGGGCCTACAATAATTATTTCGATGTGTTAACTTTTTTGCATTTTTTTTTAATATCAAAAATACCACCTCATATTCCTGTAGAGCATTGAAAAATATTAAGAAATGTGTATGGGGAATTCCAAGTGAAATCGGACAGTTCGGAGAAAAGTAATTTTTGATTTCAATTGTTTTTGGTTCAATTCATGCTCCTAGCCAACAGAACATTTTAGTATATTTTAAAATTATTTTTTGACCAACGGTACAGAGATATCGCTTATTGAAATTATCGCATTTTTAAAGAACTATATTCAAATAAATACTCATAACTTCTTTAATATTGGTCCAAATAGGACCATCTTTTTTTTGATTTGTTTGTTTTTTTATCAGCTATCGAAACAAATATTTAAAAGAAAGGAAAAATTGAATTGACAAATTTTAAAAAATTCAGAAAAAATAGTAATCGTCCGAATCCCATTACCACATAGGACTTAAAATTTTTGTAATTGAACGAAGTTTAACATAAATTTTTTTTTGAAAAAATCGAAGGGTGCAATTATGTTTAAAAATTGGTTTTAAATATTAAATCCCGAAAATTGTATTGAAGCCCACTGTGCATTTTTCTTTTAAATATTTCTTTCGATAGCTGATAAAAAAACAAACAAATCAAAAAAAAGATGGTCCCCTTTGAACCAATATTAAAGAAGTTATGAGTATTTATTTGAACATAGTTCTTTAAAAATGTGATAATTTCAATAAGCGATTTCTCTGTACCGTTTGTCAAAAAATAATTTTAAAATATACTAAAATGTTTTGTTGGCTAGGAGCATAAATTGAACCAAAAACAATTAAAATCAAAAATTACTTTTCTCCGAACTGTCCGATTTCACTTGGAATTCCCCGTATACAGTTTTCTCCTACCGTTGAAAAAGTTTCCGCACCGATTGCATTCAAGTTTCCCATTACAATCATTCCTTATATTTAGACATCGGATAGATGAGAAAAATCAAAAAACAAAAAAACAAACGCCGGAGCGCTTTTTAAATAAATGGCGATTCAAGTTAACATTTTTAAGTTTGTTTTAGGTTTTCACGATTTTGGTTGGAAACCGCATGTCCTATTGAAATGATAGTGTTTTTTAAGGAGGCGACACAGTAAATCCATTGTCCTAATTTGAACTTCTATACGGTAAAAACTACGAAGATATCATAAAAGTCAATATTGTAGAAAATTTTCATAGCTACACACAGAAAAAAGGCCTCTCTAACATATGTCCCTAACATATTTTGCAAGCAGTCCCAAACATAACATATGTTTGGGTCCTGCAAAAAATATATGTTTGGGTGCAAACAGATTATATGTTTGGGTGCAAACAAATTATATGTTTGGGTGCAAACAAATTATATGTTTGGGTGCAAACGAATACAAAGCCAAAAGCCACAAAAAACAATGAGCCAAAACAAGGGTCGGGGCCGACTATGTGATACCCTACACCACTACCCCTGTGCATAAGCTTTTGACTGGTAAAATTCAAAATATTAGCTTAGCTTAGCGCCTTGGCTCTGAATGTCTTCATTAATACAGGCAAATTTTGTTGAAACGCATTTAAGTGCATCGTCAGTACAACTAAAATACAAAAATGGACAAGTGGGATGTACAACAACTATCAATAGGCTTCTTTCTCTGTGAGACCCCCATCAACCCCCAAAATTTCGTGAGGATCCGATCAAAATTGCTACGTGTAGCGTGATTACAACAAAAAAAATAAATAAAGAAAAAATGGGATGTATTACCGACTATTGCTATATCTCCGTTATTTGGCCACCTACGCCAACCTCTTTTACATCATTGTAAAGATGGGATTTTCTACTTTCATAGTCAGACTTTGCTTTTGGAGAGTTTCCAACCAAAGCTGTGATATTCGCCATTATTATTAAAATCGCAAAAATGAAAAGTTGTGTTCTATTAGCGGCTATTGCGATATCTTCGTTGTTTGACCACCTACGACATCCTACGTTACATCGTTGTAAAGGTGATATTTTCTACATTCATTAGCAGGTTTTGCTTTGCCCATATAGAAGCGGAGATATTCTCTTTGAAATAAAATGTTGGCTTTTTCTCCAAATAAGTTGTTTGCCCATTCCGACCCCTGCATATTATCCGACCATCACCAAAATCAATAGGCTTCTTCCCCTCCGGGACCTTCATCAACACCCACTTGGTGACGATCGGATTAAAATTGCGACCTGTAGCGTTAATACAAGGTTTAGATGGACAGACGGACACACATAGCCAGATCGACTCAGCTCGTCGAGACATTCATTTTGATATATATATATATATATATATATATATATATATATATATATATATATATATATATATATATGTATGGGTCTACGACCATTATTTCCATACGTTACAAACTTTTTGGCCAAAACCAACTTATAATACCCTCCCCACATAGTGGTGTAGGGTATAAAAAACAAACACATGCACCAGTGGGCGCTTTCTGAGAGCACTGGAGCGTAGATGTCAATGTGAAACACATTGAAATGTATGCTCACTTGCTCTCAGCACATTTATAAATGGTGGTGTTTTATTGAAAGGCATAGAAAAAAGCAAAAGCACAGCAGACACATATGTACATAAAAATTCCAAAGAAAGACAAAACAGACTTTAATAAAAGAAAAAACTGAATGAAATAACTTATAAAAAGTCGCACTTTTAAAAAGAACAAATTATATAGAAACATCGTTGAACGCTTCTTCTTAGTTGTGATATAAAACACATTTTCTTCAAAGTTCAAATCATTAGCGGGAAATCGGCATCTGGAATCAAATGATTATATAATGTAATAAATAGGTACATCCATATTTCAAATATACATATGTATGTATTTATGTATATGAAAAATGTATTGATGTAATTCCCAATATTAAATAAGATTTCTTCCTTGTCCAATAAAATATTTCCATTCACTTTTTTGAATCAATTATAAAATGTATTGCACATTTATTTCACTAAAAAGCAAAATTTTTTTAATAAAAGACAAACCACTGATTTATTCACTCACTTTACCGTCTTTAATCAACGATTGTCTCTAGAAATCTGACGAAAAAATATTAATACCATTATACCCTCCACCATATGGAGGGTATAATTAAATTTGTCATTCCGTTTGTAACACATCGAAATATTCGTCGGAGACCCTATAAAGTATATATATTATTGATCAGCATAAAATTCTATGTCGATTTGACCATGTCCGTCTATCCGTCCGTCAGTCCGTCCGTCTGTCTGTCTGTTGAAATCAAGATACAGCTCGCAATTTTAAAGATAGAGAGTCAAAATTTGGTACAGAAGTTTTTATTACTTGCAGGATGGTTGGTATTGAAAATGGGATATATCGGTCCACGTTTTGATATAGCCCCCATAGAACGGTACCTCCCGATTTTCGGTATTTTTAAGGTTTTAGCTTCATTATCCTACCAAAATGGCTGAAATTTGGTACGTAGTCTTCTTTAGGGGTATAAAACTTTCCCCCAGAATTTTGTCGGTATCGGTCCACACCTTCATATAGCCCCCATAGAACGGTACCTCACGATTTTCGGTATTTTTAAGATTTTAGCTTCATTATCCTACCAAAATGGCTGAAATTTGGTACGTAGTCTTCTTTAGGGGTATAAAACTTTCCCCCCGAATTTTGTCGGTATCGGTCCACACCTTTATATAGCCCCCACAGAACGGTAACTCCCGATTTTCGGTATTTTTAAGGTTTTAGCTTCATTATCCTACCAAAATGGCTGAAATTTGGTACGTAGTCTTCTTTAGGGGTATAAAACTTTCCCCCAGAATTTTGTCGGTATCGGTCCACACCTTTATTGGTACCTTTATTGGTACCTCCCAATTTTCGGTATTTTCAAGGTTTTAGCTTCATTATCACACCGAAATGGCTGAAATTTGGTACTTAGTATACGTTGGTGGTATAAAACATCCCCCAGAACTTTGTCGGTATCGGTCCATGCCTTGATATAGCCCCCATAGAACGGTACCTCCCGATTTTCGGTATTTTGAACGCTTTGGCCTCAATATTCCACCGAAATGGCTCAAATTTGGTGTTTAGACTTTGGTGGGGGTGCTCAAACTTCCCCCTTAAATTTGTCGGTATAGCTCCACGCCTTCATATAGCCCCCATAGAACGGTTCCTCCCGATTTTTGTAATACTGAAGATTGTGACGTCAATATCCAACCGAAATGGATGAAATTCGTTATTTCGTCTTCCAAGAGTTATAAAATATTCCAGAAGAGTATTATCAGTATAGGTCCACATCTTCCTATATTCCCATAGAAGCGTACTTCTTGACTTTCGGTATTTTTTAAGTTTTAGTCACATTCTCTTACCGAAATATAGGAAATTTGGTATTTAGTCTTCTTTGAGCCTAAAAACTTTCCGTCAGAAATTTGTCGGTATATATCGACATTTTGAAATAGCCCCCATAGAATGGTGCCTCACATTGTTTTACCAAAATTGCTGAAATTTAGTATTAAGTCTTCTTCATATACGAAAGGAAACTAATTATTCCATTTTACTTCAATACAACTTGTGGTGGAGGATATAACAAGTTCGGCCCGGCCGAACTTAACGCCGTTCTTACTTGTTTTTTTTCCTCTTCTCTTGCTACGTTGGTTAACAACATCACAAAACTTCTGCGTCTCCTATTCAGGGATGCACACGAAGAAAATGCTATTTTGAGTGATTACATGGTTTCAGAATCCGCAAAAACTTCCCAGGTTTACACGCGTTAATAAGACAATGTTAAAATGTAAGCATAATCTGAGAAAAAAAAGTTTGCTGGTATAATAAGATGATTGCCCCTTCCTTTAAATTTGATTCAAGAGCACCCTGCCTTTCCAGGGGAAATGGTGCTTCTGAATACACTTTCCAGTTGAAAGGGTGTTTCCAAAGAACCTTTCCAGAGGAAATGGTGACTTCTAGGAACTCTAAATGCCAAATTATATCTAACTCGGTCTGAAGGTGTTCCCTTTATACTTTAGAAGACAAGTTTTTTTGATTTTTTTTTTGATAATTTCGAACGCTCAATGCATAATTTGGCCGATTCGGTCTGAAAATGTAGCTAAAAACGTCAAAATACCTTAAAACGGTCGGTACCGTTATATGGGAGCTATTTCAAAAAGTGGATATATGTCCACAATTTTTTGACCACCTGGAACTCTTAATGTCAAATTTTGACCACCTGGAACTCCAAATGCCAAATTATGGCCAATTCGGTCGGAAAATGTAGCTAAAAACTTCAAAATACCAGAAATCGAGCGGTGCCTTTATACATATAGCGATTTCTGTTCAAAACGTGGACTTCTGTTCAGAAAATTTTAATAGATAAGTTGATTGGCCATTAGAAACTCTCCTCGAACCTTAATGTCAAATTACAACTAAATTGGTCTGAAATTTTAGCTAAAAACATTAAAAATGGGGGATATTCCAAATGGTGGACTTATGTCCACAATTTTTAGTGGTGAGGTTTTTTTAGCACTTCGAATCTTAAATGCCAAATTTAGCCTAAATCTGTAGAAAATTTTTGATAAAAAAATAAAAATGCCTGAAATTGGGCGGAACGAGGGCAACTAAATATGTTTCTGGCCTAGGCAACACAAGGTGTATGTATGGCACTGTGAAAGACTTTTTAATGAATTCAATCGTGTCCGACGCTCGCAAAAAACATTGATTCCGTGCGTGAACTGATAATGCAAGATTTAATACCGTGAGGTACAGGCATCCTTGGGCATTTCTTCCATTAGCATTCATTCGATATTGCATGAACACCTGTCAGCAAAAAAAGACCGCGACTTAAAATCATCAGTGCAAGCTTAGTAAAGAAATTAAGTCTTGCGTGTATAAGTGAATAAGGTCAATAACGTCAATAAAACATTCAAGAGTCATCATCGAAAACTAGCACTCGTTTACTTAATTCCGTGTAGACTTTAGTTAAACTTTAATTCCGTAACAATATATTTTGATATAATCAAAAATGTGTCTCATAGAATAAATATCACATATATTAAGAACAAATCTGTTTCATAAAATTTTGTGTTATTCTTATTTAGATTTTTGAAGTACTAAGCCATATATCATCATAACCCCTGAATGCTTAAATACAATGTTTAAACCACATCTAATCAATTAATATATTTTTACTCTTTCTTTCCAGGGTTCTGCCGACTCCAATTACTCACAACCGTCATCCGATCTGTCGCTAGACGAGGAAAAGGAATCGCTTCGGCGAGCTAAGGAAAGTCAGGCCCAAAGCCAGTTGGATAAAGCTAGAGTATGTAGTATAATTAGCAGCAGCAGCTAGTACCTATATAATCTGCTTGATAACCTTTCTCCATAATCTCTTTATATCCTTATCTCAATCCCAATTTAATCTTAAACTAAATCTAGAGTAAACCTGTTGCGTTCGCTGTGCGAACAAATGTTGCCTATGATGCCAGCATCGATGACGATTCACCCGTACAGGGTGGTGCTGTTTCCTTTGACGTTAGGGAATTTCTTCACATCAAAGAAAAATATGATCATAACTGGTGGATTGGTCGCCTGGTCAAAGAAGGCTGTGATGTGGGATTCATACCCAGCCCCGTTAAGCTAGACCATATACGTTTGCAGGTAGGTTAATGACACTGGGTGTGTGCGTTAACAATGCACATCAATAATAATTTAGCCGATGTATCTTCGGTGAAACTAACCTACCTGCAAAATTTCGACCCGTTGAATTGAATGGTATAAAACCAGTTAAATTACGTTGGGATACGCGTTAATAAGACAATGTTAAAATGTAAGCATAATCTGAGAAAAAAGTTTGCTGGTATAATAAGAAGATTATTTAAGGAAAATGTAGGAACTGGAATTTTCATTAAGAATTTTAATGTTTTTGGTAATCAGTTGTAACAGAATTTTTTAAGAGTCAAAGAAAGATAGGCATTTTGAAAATACGGTGTTGTTTAGATTATTTAAAATCGGATGAGTTCTTTTGTGTTGGTCTAAAAATAAAACACACACAAAATCTATAGCATTGATGGCAATAAAATGATCAAGTCAAAACAAGGATCTGAACTAACCTGAAAATCGTTTTCCGCGTAAATTGATAAAAAAAGTTTTTGATTGCTGTTTATATACCAGACCTGGATTATATTACGACCGAATGATGAACAACGGTGTCACAATTTAACACAACGAAATGATTAACATTAAGGATAATTTCTTGAGGTACATCGATCACCAAATATTTGGCACACCGAAAGTGATGGTTTCACCAGCTGTTTGGCATGATGGCTTCTTTTGTACGCATAATTGCTCTAAATGTGCGGCGAACAAGAGCATAAATATTGAAAGAAAATATCTACCGCCAATGCATGATCAATATTGCCAAACTCATGATTAGAATGCCAGCTAGTTAACAAAAAAACTATACACATCGCTTTATATCATGATATACGCTTATAATACCTAATGCTAATATTTCCCATAGTGAATTAGTATCAAATGTTCTACAAATATTTTATACTTATATATTATAATTCCTTCTATATGATTAAAATTAAGACTTATGAATATAAATTAACTCCTACCATTATTGATGTTTTCGATATTATGTTCTCTATGAGTTGTTGTTGCTACAACTCAAAACGGCAATTCCACAACCAGCGCTTGTCATCAGATTTATGATATCCAATTATAAATATTGTACAAATGATATAGTCATTGCCATACCAATTAGCAATATATAAAGCAAACTTTGGACCGTATGGGGTTTTTATCAAATTCGCTCTAAAAAACTAGGCATACTCGAATGAAGCAAATTCAGTTGTATCGGGTTTAATTGATTTAATGTCCGATTTAATGTCCATCATTTTGGCTTTATTGGAAGGATAATTTTATGCCATTAATGTTTAAATATGATTTCGGGCCTGTGGCCGCCGAGGCTGGCTCGAATAAAGCCAATTCTAGAGGTCCAATTTTCAACCACTTTTTCGAGCATATGGGGCCGTATGTCGGCAATAACGCCACGAATGTTGGCTTCCAATTCCCCTAACGTTTCTGCTTTGTTGGGGTAGACGAGCGACTTCACATATCCCCAAAGAAAATAATCCAATTGTGTCAAATCACACGATCTTGGTGGCCAATTGACAGGTCCATTCCGCGAAATTATGCGCACATCGAATGTTTCCTTCAATAAATCGATTGTGACGTGCGCTGTGTGGCATGTAGCGCCGTCTTGTTGGAACCACAACTCATCCACATTCATGCCATCCAATTCGGGAACAAAATAGTCGGTTATCATGGCTCTATACCGGTCTCCATTAACGGTAACTGCCTCTCCAGCATTATTTCGGAAGAAGTATGGCCCAATGACTCCACCAGCCCATAGAGCACACCAAACAGTCAGTTTTTGTGGATGGAATGGTGTCTCAATGGTCTTATGTGGATTCTCTTCACTCCAAATGCGGCAATTTTGCTTGTTGACGTAGCCATTCAACCAAAAATGAGCCTCATCACTGAACAAAATTTTGCGATGAAAGTCAGCATCGAGATCAATCTCATTTTCGGCCCATGCCCCAAAATCAAGCTGGATCTTGTAAGGTCGCAAGCTAAGATCTTTGTGCAAAATCTTCCATAAAGTTGATGGACAAAGCTCCAATTGCTGTGCACGGTGGCGAATCGATTCATTCGGGTCCTTCTCAACACTTTGCTCTACAGCGGCACTTGTTAATTCGGTGCGTACTGTTCGACGTCTCTGCGGATGCGTATTATCATATAGAGTAAACGTAGTGCGAAAACGATCTATGGTTAACCGAATTAATTGCTCCGATGGACGATTATGTTGACCATAAAATGGACGGAGCTTGCGGTAAACTTCGCGAACTGAACCATTATTTTCGAAATAAATTTGAAGGATTGCAAGCGTTGTTCTTTTGTCAACCTGTTCATGATGAAATGGCAAACCAAATTGAACATAAATGACATTAGAGTTGCCAGATTTGACCACAAAAGCCAGTTTTATCTCTATTCGAAAAACAAACATGTAAAAAAACACCGGGTACCAATCATTGTAAGTATAAAATTTTTTTACCTCAAGTAGCGAAATTAATTTTTCGCCTAAAAACTTTCTAAAATAAAAACAAGTAACTAAAACGATAAGTTCGGCCGGGCCGAACTTGATTAAAATGGAATAATTAGTTTCCTTTGACAAATCTAGATGGAAACATTTTTCGACCATGGATATCCCAAATGCCTAAATCATCTAATCTAATCTAAAAAGCCTGACCAAAAATCATGAAATTTAAAAACGTTTTGTAGCGTTACGTGAATCTATTTAAATGGTTTTTAGGTAATTTTAGATGCAATATTGACACAAATTGTATAAATTCAATAGAGAGAGTGCACAATATTTTAGATACAAGTTTGAAATTTGAAACAGAGTATACTCTATTAGTCCTTGGATGTTTAAAATTGAAAATGATCAAACAACTTTCGGTATAGTCGCCATACAAAGGTTCCGTTTAGTATTTTCAAGATTTAAACCAAATTCTCCAACAGCATTGACGCAATAACTAAAACAGGTTTACGGTTTTATAAATATATACCTGTCTGTAATATGGATTTTGGAAATCCTTTTGGTGGGAGAATCTCCACGCAGAAAGTGGTTAAAACAGATCCACGTTTGAATACAGGAATTGCATTCGGGAATATGTCGAATAGAGATAGAGGCAATGTTTTAATGTGGTGGAGGATATAAACAGTTCGGCCGGAACATAACGTCTTTTCTTCTTCTTTAATGTACATATCCAGATATCACACACTAACTTCTGTCCCATTAAAAACGTTTTGTATTACTTTTGCGTTATTAAGTTTTCAACTGAACACATTTTTGAACACGAGGACTGATTCTGATAAAAAGATCTATCTCAGAATTATTTTAATGCTATCATTAATTAATTAATTGAAATAAATAAATTCCAGTGAAGATTAGACTTGGATCGAATATTTCTAATCAAAAATTCTCTACGGCGCCTTTTTTCCAAATTAATTGTATATCCAGCTATTGTAAGAAAAATATAAAAACACCAAAACTTTACTATTTTACCAGAAGTGGTAGAGTCTGTGGAAGTCAACTAAAAATCAGAAAACTATATTAAGAAACAAAAAAGAAAAACATTTTTATAAGGAGTCGGGAGATACAAACTACGACGACTCATAGACTCCGAATCCTTCTCGCAGTACTGTTTGAGACTACGAAATCCCTATTTGGAATTTGCAAAAAATTGTTTACCTAAATATTAGCAATGTCCTGACAAAATATGTTAAATCGAGAAAAAAACTCCATCTAATACCCCAATGGTTGTTGTTCCGGCTTATTTCTATCCTATTGGTAGGAGTAGATGTTTATGGAGCCGATGACATTAAAAACCTTTCAAGGACTATACCCAAAGATTAAACTCTTCTGTCGGTACAGCGGATGCAAACTTATGAAAATTCATAAATTTTGTTTTCTGCAAGACAAGTAATAAAGTTCCAGCTGGATTTGCCGACAGAGACATACCCTCAGCCTGCGTGAGTTGAGGCTAACCAAAATATTTTCCTAAAAATTGTGTAGTCAGGGCCTCTTTGGACGTAAATACTTTCCGACAAAAATATTGAAACATTTGGGGTATATAATCTCACGATTGTGGGCGTCGCGAATAAATGCTTATGTTGTGGTCATAAAATTGTCTTCGATAAAAGCGCATACGTTTTGCACTTTTGCGGAGAAGATACCTGAAATCGGATATTTGGATATTTTTGTGTGAAAGTACCTGAAGGGGAAATCGATTTGGACCTTCGAATGTTATTGTGCGCACATTTTTAGCAAAACATCTGGCTTAAAGTTTGGATAACATATTGCGAGATCCAAAAATTGGAACAAATCGGTTGATCCGTTCGAGAGTTTTCATGTGCTCGAGCCAAACAAAGGGACGAACTAAGCTAAATCAATTTCAAATTGTTTGAAGCGGATTGTCACAAAATATAAGAGAAGTCAGAGACTATTATTATACATGTTTATCGTTAGTCTAAAGGTTGAGTAACAATATAAAAATTACAGCAGATTTTAATACCATATAATCAATGTTTGAGCATAAATTTCGTTTACAGTTGTTTTCAGCTACTACTTTGTTAATGATACGAAAATATCAGGTGGGTATGCTAATTATAGCAGATATTAGCACTTTATGAAAAAAAAAAAAATTAAATATTTCTTAGACAACTTGTTAATAAAATACATTTTCAGTACAAAATCTTCTAAAGAATATTTTTTCATTTTAAATTTCCAAAAATAAAATTCATTTTAGAGAAAACACGTAATTATTTGTTAAAGTAGCTCAAAAAAAAAAAAAAAAAAAAACAAGTGAGAAAAGGCTATAGTCGGTACGGGGCCGGTGATACCCTACACCACTACCTCTGTGAATAATCTTTTCACTCCAAAACATTTCGTTTAGATACGAAAGTTTTCACCTATCTGGCTTTTATACCAAATGACTTAAGGCGAACTGAATCAAAAAATTCCGACCTGTAGTGTGATTGCAAAAAAAGTGGAAAAAAGGGATGCATTAACGACTATTGCGATATCTCTTTTATTTGACTACCTACGCCAACCTACTTAGTCAGGCTTTGCTTTTAGAAGGTCCCTAACCATCATTACTATTAAAATCGCAAAAATGAGAAGTTGGGTTTTATTAGCGACTATTGCGATATCTTCGTTGTTTGACCACCTACGACAACCTACGTTACATCGTTGTAAAGGTGATATTTTCTACTTTCATTGGTTTTGCTTTTTGTAGACCCCTTATAGACGCTGAGATATTTACTTTGGAATAAAATGTTGACTTTTTCTCCAAATAAAGTTATTGCTCATTCCGACTCCTAAATATTATTCGACCCTCACCAAAATCGATAGGCTTCTTCCTCTTTGAGATCCCCATTAACTCTCCAAATTTCGTGACGATCCGATCAAAATTGCGGCCTGTAGCGTGATTTCCAAAAAATGGAAAAATGGGATGAATTACCGACTATTGTGATATCTCCGCTATTTGATGACCTACGCCGACCTAGTTTGCATCATTGTAAAGGTGGTATACCCCATATAGAAGCTGAGATATTCGCTTTGGAAAAAACGTTGTCTTTTTATCCACATAAGTTTTTTGCCCATTCCGACCCCTAAATATTATCCCTAAATATTATTTCCCTCCGGGACCCCCATCAACACCCAAAATTTCGTGACGATCCGATCAAAATTGCGACCTGTAGCGTGATTACAAGGTTTAGATGGACAGACGGACAGACGGACAGACGGACAGACGGACGGATGGACTGACGGACGGACACACATAGCCAGATCGACTCAGCTCGTCGAGACATTCATTTCATGGTCTACGACCATTATTTCGATGCGTTACAAACTTTTTGGCCAAAACCAACTTATAATACCCTCCCCACATAGTGGTGTAGGGTATAATTATGGGACCAAACCATTGCTGGGAGGGCCCGGGAGGCTCGGGAGGCTAAACCAAAACATGGACCTATATTGACGGTTTTTGGTGGAGAAGTTTAGTGCCCACCGAGAACCTTAAGGGTCAAATTACAGATAGTTTGGTTAAAAATTTTAGTTAAAATCCTCAAAATACCGAAAATCGGGAGGTACCGTTATATTAAAGATATATCAAAACATAGATCTATGTTGGCGATTTTAAGTGAAGAAGTTTCGTGGCCACTGAGAACCTCAAATGTCAAATTACAGCTCGTTCGGTTAACAATTATAGCTAAAATCCACAAAATACCGAAAATCGGGAGGTACCGTTATATTAAAGATATATTAAAACGTGGATCTATGTTGACGATTTTAAGTGAAGAAGTTTCGTGGCCACTGAGAACCTCAAATGTCAAATTACAGCTAGTTCGGTTAAAAATTGTAGCTAAAATCCACAAAATACCGAAAATCGGGAGGTACCGTTATATGGGGGCTATACCAAAACGTGAAGCTATGTGGACAATTTTTGAAGAGGGAGGCTAAACCAAAACATGGACCTATATTGACGATTTTGGTGGAGAAGTTTAGTGCCCACCGAGAACCTTAAGGGTCAAATTACAGCTAGTTCGGTTAAAATTTTTAGCTAAAATCCTCAAATTACCGAAAATCGGAAGATACCGTTGTATGGGGCTATATAAAAAAATAGACCTACGTGGACAGTTTTTGTTGGAGATGTTTTGTAACCACTGTGAACCTTAAATATTGCATTACGGGTAGTTTGGTCAAAAAAATGTAGCTAACATCCTCAAAACACCGAAATTCGGGAGGTACTGTTATATGGAGGCTATACCAAAACATGATTCTATATTGACGATTTTTGGTGGAGAAGTTTCGTGGCCACCGAGAACTTTAAATGCCAAATTATAAATAGTAAGGTTAAAAATTTTAACTAAAATCCTCCAAATACTGAAAATCGGAAGGAACCGTTATATGGGGGCTATACCAAAACGTGAAGCTATGTGGACAATTTTTGAAGAGGATGTTTTGTGACCACTGGGAACTGTTAAATTACAGCTAGTTCGGTTAAAAATTTTAGCTAAAATCCTCAAATTACCGAAAATCGGAAGATACCGTTATATGGGACTATATAAAAAATAGACCTACGTGGACAGTTTTTGTTGGAGATGTTTTGTAACCACTGTGAACCTTAAATATTGCATTACAGGTAGTTTGGTCAAAAAAATGTAGCTAACATCCTCAAAACACCGAAATTCGGGAGGTACTGTTATATGGAGGCTATACCAAAACATGATTCTATATTGACGATTTTGGTGGAGAAGTTTCGTGGCCACCGAGAACTTTAAATGCCAAATTATAAATAGTACGGTTAAAATTTTTAACTAAAATCCTCCAAATACTGAAAATCGGAAGGAACCGTTATATGGGGGCTATACCAAAACATGGGCCGATATAGCCCATCTGCGAGCTTGACCTGCCTATGGAGAAAAGACACTAGGGTGCAAAAATACAGACCTCTAGTTCAATTATTGTAGACGTTAGAGTGATTACAACAGACGGACATGGCTACATCGACTCAGAATTTTATCCTGATCAAGAATATATATACTTTATAGGGTCGGAAATGTATATTTCAACGCGTTACAAACAGAAAAACTGTTGATGAGCTTTTATCTAAGATTAGATAAAATCTTAATTATAAGGCGATTCAAAAAAGCACACGCACAAAAAGCTTCTAAAGTTTTATATATGAGCTTTTTTGAAACAATATCGGAGTCACTTTAAGCGCAAATAAAGCATTTCCAGATTAAATTAAACCTATCCTAAATGAAACCTTTTCCAAATTAAACGAAACCTTTTCCAGCGGAAATGAAACCTTTTCAAATTGAAATGAAACTTTTTCCAAATTAAATGAAACATTTATTTTTTATTAAAAGAAACATGAAACGAATATTGATTTTTGGTTTAAAAGTTAACACTACGTGATGTAGTTGTAACAAATATACTTATATCAGTATGTATTCGTGAATAAACGTTATAGTTATCTTTGCTTTCTAGAATTCTTTTTGAGTTCCTTGTTATTTCATTTAGGTTTTATTATATAATACTAAAAATAAGCTCTTAAACATGTACAATTTTGTAATAACCCAATCTGTTTCCTTGTCTTCAATCTCTTGGTTTGGAAGATTCTGTTGTTTCTCCAATAGGAGTTCTGGAAGAGTTCATTGATTCAACTTCCTGATTTTAACCAGACCTAAAATGTAGATAATGGTAATTCTTTCAGATTTGTGTTTCAAAAAACGAGTTCTGTATGATCTCAACATTGCCGCAAAGAGTGTTATAAAAATAATGCTAAAAATTGAAGAAACTGTAGTAACGAAGTCTGTCTATCAAAATAGACGTTTCTAGGCAGGATACAATTCAAACCTATTTGTACATTGCAATAGGCAAAAATCAAAAATAATATGTCTGATTCAAAATTGCAAGAATCTACTAATTTTTAATATTTTTTCGATATAGTAAAGGAGAAATTGTTATCGTAGTAAAAAATTGTAAATGCTAGCAAGTTCTGGAACAGACATAATGTCACAATCATCGTAACATATTTATGGAAAAGGATTTACATACAGATTTTATCACTACCATTTGTTGACTTTGTAATTGCATTGTTATTTGTATTAAATACACACACCGGTTTGGAAACTTCCGACAATTGGAAACCTCAGGAAGACGAATCTATTGCCTCTTCCAGTACTTCTGTTGGACAGCAACATAATCTTTCGAACCAAGGACTTCAAGACAACGAAACAAATTGGGTTAATACAAAAAATCACACGATAGGGGTTTTTTTAGATGTATGAGGAGGGAAAATGCAGAAGAAGAAGCTAACTTGTTTAAGTATTATATAGTAAAACCTAAATGAAATAGAAAAGAACTCAAAAAAAAACAAGTAAGAGCAGGCTATAGTCGGACAGGCCGACCATGTGATACCCTATACCACTATAGATTTGCAATATCTTTCCTCCATGGATAAAGATATAACCTGTACATTACAAATTTTACCAATTTTCACACAAAAGTTTTGGTCCATTTAACCCGCTAAATATTATCTGATATTCATGTTGGTTTGCACACGCCTTCTCCATCATAAACTTAACCTTTGTTTAAAATTTCGCGCCGATCGAACTATTATTGCGACCTACAGAGCGGCTACAAAATCGACCAAAAATTTTGTTTTTGGTCCATTTCATCCCTTTAACATTTCACGATCATCGCCAAAAACTAATCAGTTCTATTCTGGTACAACCCCGACCTTCATACTAAATTTCGTGACAATCGGTCCATAATTGCGGCCTGTAGCTTGATTACAATTTTTAATGGACGGACAGACGGACGGACGGACGGACGGACACACATAGCTAAATCGCTTTATCTCGTCGAGATATGAAGTTTGGTATACCACATGAGGGGTCTACGACGAATATTTCGCGGCGTTACATGAATTTTTGGGAAAACAAACTTATTATACCCTTTTCCACATTGTGGTATAGGGTATAAAAAGCCAGAACCCAAAAATAACTATAACGTTTATTCACAAATACATACGTTTATGTGTATATTTGCTACAATTACATCACGCAGTGTTAACCTCTTAATTTAAAACAACCAAAAAGCAATGTTCGTTTCATGTTTCTTTTAATAAAATATAAAGGTTTCATTTAATTTGGAAAAAGTTTCATTTCAATTGGAAAAGGTTTCATTTCAATTGGAAAAAGTTTCATTTCAATTGGAAAAGGTTTCATTTCACTTCGAAAAGGTTTCATTTCCGTTGGAGAAAGTTTAATTTCCGCTGGAAAAGGTTTCATTTAATTTGGAAAAGGTTTCATTTAATCTGGAAATGCTATATCTCACCAATTTTATCGCCATATCATTACATATACATATATCATTGTATATCATATATAAATTTATTCCATTACTAGAAGACCCCGGTCCGCGTTGCTGGCACGTCGTAATGACTTTTAATGACAACTGTTTATGGTCTTTATGCTTGATAATTCAAAACAAGTGAGCAAAGGCTATAGTCGGGATGGGGCCGACCATGTGATACCCTACAGCACTACCCCCCGTGCATAAGCTTTTCACTGGTAAACATTTCTTTTAGGGAATATAATCCGACTACCACCAAAAATAATATGCCTCTTTCGCTCTGGGACGACCTGTAGCTTGATTGCAAAAAATTGAAGAATTGGATTCATTACCGACTTATTGTGGTATCTCCCTTGTTTGACCACCTTCGCCAACCTTCTTTACACCAATGTAAAGGTAATATTTTCTTCTTCCATTGACAGGCTTTGTCGTTGGAATACCCCTACTAGAAGCCGATATATTCACAAAGAATAAAACTTTGAATTTGTCTCCAAATGCGTTTTACCCCATTCCGACCCCTAAATATTATCCGACTATCACCAAAATCAATAGGCTTCTTCCTCTGTGGGGCCCCTATCTACCCCCGAAAATTTCGTCACTATCCGATCAAAATTCCAACTTGTAGCGTAATTACAAAAAAATGGAAAAATTGGGTTTATTACTGAATTTTGCAATATCTCGGTTTGCCCACTTACGCCAACATGCTTTGCATCAATATAAACGAGATCTTTTCTTCTTCCATTGACGGGTATTCCTTTTGGAATACTCCAACCAGAAGCGGAGATATTGGCATAAGAAAAAAACGTTGACGTTTCTCCACATAAGCTTTTCGCTTATTCCGACTCCTCAATATTATCCGACCATCACCAAGCTTAATAGGCTTCTTCCTCTGTGGGACCCCCATCCACTCCCGATCCGATCAAAATTGCGACCTGTAGCGTGATTACAAACAAATCAATAAATGGGATGCATTACCGACTACTGCCATATCTCTGTTGTTTGAGCAGCTACGGCAACCTACTTTACATCGTTGTAAAGGTGATATTTTCTACTTTCCTTGCCAGGTTTTGCTTTTCATATACCTCTTAAAGAAACAGAGATATTGGCTTTGAAATAAAACGTAGACCTTTTCTCCAAATACGTCTTTGCCCATTCCGACCCCTGAATATTATCTGACCATTATTAAAATCAGTAGGCTTCTTCCTCTGCGGGACCCCCATTAACCCCCAAAATTGCGTGATTACAAAAAAATTGGAAAATGGAATCATTATCGACTATTGCCATATGTCTGCTATTTGACCACCTATGACAACCTACTTTACATCGCTGTTAAGGTGATATTTTCTACCTCCCTTCAAAGTTTTGCTTTTGATATACCTCTTAAAGAAACAGAGATATTGGCTTTGAAATAAAATGTTGACTTTTCTCCAAATAAGTGTTTGCCCATTCCGACGCCTAAATATTATCCGACTATCATCCGACAAAATCAATAGGCTTCTTCATCTGTGAGACCCCCCTTAACCCTCAAATTTTCGTGACGATCCGATCGAAATAGCGACCTGTAGCGTGATTTCCAAAAAATAGAAAAAATGGGATGTGTTACCGACTATTGCCATATCTCCGTCATTTGGTTACCTACGCCGACCTAGTTTGCATCATTGTAAAGACGGGATCTTCTACTTTCATAATGAGGCTTTGGTTTTGGAAAGTTTACAACCAAAGCTGTGATATTCGTCAATTTAATTAAAATCGCAAAAATGAAAATTGGGGTTTTATTTGCGACTATTGTGATATCTTCGTTGTTTGATCACCTACGAGAACCTACTTTACATCATTAGAAAGGTGATATTTTCGACTTTCATTGTCAGGTTTTGCTTTTGGTATACCCCATATAGAAGCTGAGATATTCGCTTTAGAAAAAAAACGTTGTCATTTTATCCACCTAAGTTTTTTGCCTTTTCCGACCCCTAAATATTATCCGACCATCACCGAAATCAATATGCTTCTTCCCCTCCGAGACCCCCATCAACATCCAAAATTTCGTGACGATCCGATCAAAATTGCGACCTCAAGCGTGATTACAAGGTTTAGATGGACAGTCGGACTGACGGACGGACACACATAGCCAGATCGACTCAGCTCATATATAAGTATGGGTCTACGACCATTATTTCGATGCGTTACAAACTTTTTGGCCAAAACCAACTTATATTACCCTCCCCACATAGTGGTGTAGGGTATAAATAGTTATTTACCATGTCTGTAAACTTTCTTTTCTCTTACGTACTTTGTCGCATTTAGGATTTATTATCGTCCATGTCCCCTGTCTTTATCCTAAAGCGATCTAATTATAAAAATTAAAAAAAATGGTAAGTCGAATTCTCCCGCTTATTGAGAAAAATATGTGTTAGTTTTTCATGACTCCTCTGAATTTCTACATTCAGGTTAGAGTTTTCAATTTTCAGCTACTCAAATTTTTGTGTAATGGCAGCAACATCCTCTTTCTTTGCTACATCTTTCAATTTGTCATCCAACATATCACCAAGTTCATTCCAAGAAAACAAATCCAGATTTCTCTCCGAATTTATGTTGTGATTTGGGGAACATTTTTTGAGTGTACAATTCTCATTATCAGGCAATGTCGATAATAATGTACGCTTACTACACATCTGATATGGCAACACAGCTAGTGTAAGTGGGTTATCGATAACTGGCAACATCTGTTTGATTGCAAATCGATAGCATGCAGCAAGTCGGGTTTGAAGGAGCAGCACAGCTGTTGTTTGCCTTTTGCCTTTCTTTGCGTTAGGTGTATGAACAGATTTCTTATGGTTACAAACTTCTACCCCAAAAATTTATTTAAATAAAAGTTAAATACCTTTATTCCGAGGATCGCAATCTAATAACCTTTAGCAGCACAGGATTCTCAAGCAAGGTGGACTATATGAATGACATTTTCGGAAGCTGATACTGTTTAATACGTCAGTTAAGGCAACACACTTGGGAGAAATAGCAACCACGCGACTGTATATAGCATTTTGGACCATGGGACATTCTTGAACATTTTCTAAAAATTGCATGAAGTTAAGTTCAGTAGTTTTGGAAAAATAATGTATTGAAAAGAGTGGGCGTGGTCATCAGTTTTCAAGATATAACATATTTAAAAAAGTGTACACACAACCCCATTGCCTTCCAAAAATGTATGCTGAAACCGATATAATCATAAGTTGGGCCTATACATATAGGGTTTAAAAGAAATGCATAGGGAAGGTATCCCACCTCCTCCGAAATTCATAAAATATTCAATTTGATGGAAATCGGTTCAGTAGTATTGGAAATACAACATATTTAAAAAAGCAGGGGTGGATGGAAGAAGTACCTAGATTGTAGATTAATTAAATGGAGAAAATAACCATATATGCATATTGGAGCAATACCAAAATTAGGACCGATTTTCATAAATGGTTGTAGGATTCGTTTTTTAGCCACAACAATGAACTGGTAAAGTTGTTTCATCGAAAATAATTGTGTCCTGTAGAGCGATTTTCCGAAAATTCGCCTATGGTCCCCATAAAAAGTACTATGGAAGTAAAGATCGGTCTGGGCGCACGGGTTATCGTTAACCGATCGTCATACATTTTTATAGAAATCATTTTGTTGTTATTCAAATACTTGAATACAACAAAATATGGACTAAAGCTGAAATAAACACAAAGATGTAAAATTCTGCAGTCCAACAATAAAAAACGCCAACAACAATAATAGGCATCAGCACGGCCTTGTTGATCAATGCGTAATGCAAAAACAACAACTTTCTCGTTGTTTTACCCCCGCTTATTGAAGCAACAATCCTATGTTCGTATTCTTTGCAAAGCAAAGACGACATAAAAACAGTGGTGGATATGAAATTCTTTAGTTCGACTCAAATTGTAGGGTAATCAGCTTTAGGGCCATATAGCAAATTTCTCATTTTGTTTAATTTGCTGGATGGGCTTATTGACCTGTTTATCGATACAGAGTCGGCGGAAAAGGGAACTGATGAAGTTGTTTGGTGACAACTGAAACTATAGTATTCCCTACCCTCCGCCCGCAACTAATCAATTTCATATCCACAGTAAAACATTTTGTTGTTATTCAAATACTTGAATACAACAAAATATGTACAAAAGCTGAAATAAACACAAAGATGTGAAATCATTTTAGTCACAATAATGAACTGGTAAAGTTTTTTCATGGATTGTACCATAATTACGGCCTTTATAGAATTTACGGCCTTTACATACAAATTGATCGCTAGGTTGTACGGGTTATCGTTAACCAATCGCCATAAAGTTTAATATATAAGGTTTTTGGATCAAATGGAAAAAAATAAGGGGGTAGCAGTTGCAAAAAATTGTTTTTGGGTCACTCTAATATCGGGGCTTCGTATCTCCAAAATTTTAGGTGGAGAAGTTTTTTGACTCCCGGGAATCCCAAATATCAAATTGTATTCGGTCGGAAAATGAATCTAAAAACTTTAAAATACATGAAATCGGATTGTACCGTTATATGGGGGCTATTCCAAAACGTGGACCTACATATGTCCACAATTGTTGGTGGAGAAGTGGGAACTCTATGACAAGTTACAGCCACTTTAGACCGAAAATGTAGATAAAAACATCAAAGTACTTAAAATAGGTTGGTGAACCTATGTCCACAACTTATCAGATAATTAAGATATAGAATTTAGATAAATACTTGAAAACGGGTGCTAACGTTATATAAGGACTACTCCAAACGTAGACCTATTTCCACTATTTTTGGACGAGAAGTTTATGACCATCAGAAAACTAAATGCCAAATTACAGTCAATAAAGAGCAAAAATTTTGAGAAAACGTTAAAGTACCTCAAATCGAATGGTAGCTTTATAGGGGGACTATCCAAAAGGTTGAGCTATGTGAACCATATTTGGTGGATACATTTTTGGGCGACTGGAAATCCTTAATGTCAAATCACAGTCACGCTCGACAGAAAATGCAGATAAAAACTTAACAACAAGTCCTAAAATCTGGCCCTAAAATTTCTCGGAAAATATAGCATACAAATTTAAAATACCTAAAATCAGTCGGTACCGTTATGTGGGTGGCCCGATATAGCCCGTTTTGAAACTTGAGCTCTAGCTAACTAAAGTCGTATCGGTGGAAAATTATAGCGAGCTGCCTTAATTTAGTTGGATTCCCACTGACGGACGGACATGCATATATCGACTCAGAGTTTTACCCTGGTGATACTTATATGTTATAGCTTCGCAAATGACTATTTCAATGCGTTACAAGCGGAAAACACCTTATAATACTGTGGTGGAGGGTATAAAAATAAATTTTTATATATTCCGTATAGACGCAAAAACAGCTAAATCTTTTTTTACTGAAATTTTCAAAGAATGTACCGGGATGACCCCTAGTGAAAACATGCTACATATTTCGTTGAATCGGTTTCAAAATTATTTTCCGAGACAATAGTGGCTGTGTCTCCGGTCCTAGATATTTATTTGGGTCCTAAAGACCCGACCACACAAACTCATTTAAAATGTAACATCTGCAAAAGTACTGAAAATATTTTTATGGAATTCGGAAAAAAAATTTCAATGTTGTGCGGTGGTGATAATATAAAGTATATTTTGAGGAATTTTGGAAGGAATAAAGAACCTTCCTAATGTCCTTTAAAAAAACCTATATATGCAAATCTTTCAAACATATCTTGGCTACTGCCAGATTAAACAGTCACATTTATCCATTTATGACATACGGTAGGCGTACTACTAATGCTGTGGACGTCCGGGGAACGAATTATAAGTTGGACTACTTGCTTGTGGTGACTAAGGTTCACATTCCTCCGCATGGACTCTAGACTTGCAGGAAATAATGTGGAAACACTAAGGGATAGAATCAACCACTATCTGAAAACTTCCTTAAATCAATGCTCTTGAACCAAGATGATGCGCTTAGGAAGCAGTAGAGTCGCCTAGTACTCCAGAGAGAGGTTTCGTGAGCTAATGAGAGTGGAAAACGGCAAAGGATAAACAAGAGTACAAACAACCCATATCAAAAGGAGTCCGAATGGAGTCTGACATTTTTTCGAAAAGTATCAAGCATCAATATAGTGCTGGCATGTCCTTCTGGGTAAAATGGCTATCAATACTAATGTCAACATACAAAGATGTCACTAAATCAATCCAAAAAAAATTTTTAAATTAGTTACCCGCTAGCTATGTTTCTTCCTATTGCAGCAAGAATTATTTTTAAGAGTTACTAGTACAAAATTGACACTTAAATAATCTCCAAGTTAACGAAAAGGTGTCAGTTGCGAATATTAACTTTCAAATAAAAACCAACACTTTTCTACACAACAACCGAAGAGAGGAACGATACAACATTCTGGAACTAGTATAACACCATCATCTATTAATACTGAGAGAGTCAATTGTTTACCCCATGTGAAAGTATACAGTTGGTTGTACAGAGTGGAGTCTAAAGTGGAACTATTTACTGTAATCCTGTGAATTGACGAGTTTTCAGTACCGAACTAGTTCATCTTGCTAGCGGGTAGTTAGCAACATTTCTCAAGAGTAACAAAGAAGACAATCATATGCAGACAATGATCATGAGCCCATTCGCAATATCAAGCATAACACACATGAGCCAGATTTGTCCAGATGTACATATGTCTGACAAAGCAGGTAGAGCGCAGTGCATTTATGATAATACAATTAATATTAAAATTCGACATTAACTAGCACGTGATCCTCATTTAAAACAGAAAAGAGTTTCGCCCAAAAAATCATTACCAATAAAGGATTCAACGGTTCGCACTAAAAAAAAAAAAAAAACAAGTAAAAACGGCATTAAGTTCGACCTGGCGGAACTAAAAATTGGGAGATACCGTTTAATGGGGCTATATGAAGATGTGGATCTGTATCGACAAATTTCAGGTGGAAACGTTTATTCCCCAACGGCAAAGTACCAAATTTCCGCCATTTCGGTTGGATATTGGGGCAAAATCCTTAAAAATACCAAAAATCAGGAGCTACCGTTCTGTGGGGGGCTATATGAAGACGTGAAAATATACCGATAAATTTCATATGGTTAGTTTTATTCCCCAACGAACGCTGAATACCAAAATTCAGCCACTTCAGTGGAAATACCGAAAATCCGGAGGTACCTTTTTATAGGGGCTGTATGAAGACGTGGACCTATACTGACAAATTTCAAGTGGAAAGTAGTACACCTCAACGAAGTCTAAATACCAAGTTTCAGCCATTTTCTGTGGGATATTGAGGACACAACCTTCAAAACACCGAAAATCGGGAGGTACCGTTCTGTGGGGGCTATATGAAGATGTTAACCTATACCGACAAATTTCAGGTGGAAAGTTTTACATCCAACATATAATACAAAATAAATAAATAAAAAAGTAAAATTTTAGCCGTTTCGATAAGATATTGAGATCTAAAAATACAGAAAATCCTTAGATACGGTTCTATGGGTTCTATATGAAAATGGGGACCTATACTGACAAATTTTAGGCGGAAAGTTTTATAATCCCAACGGATATTGTGGCCACAAACTTCAAAATACCGAAAATCGGGTGGTACCGTTTTATGGGGGCTATATGACAACGTGGTTCTATACCAACAAATTTTAAGTGGAAATTTTTATAACCCCAACGAAGACCAAATGCCAATTTTCAGAAATTTCGTTGGGATATTGAGGTCACAAACTTCAAAATACCGAAAATCTGGAGTTACCGTTCTATGGATGCTATACTTATGAAAACGTGGACCTATACGGAAAAATTTTTATACCCTCAGCATTTATGCTAACGAGGGTATATACACTTTCATACGGGCGAAATGTGCCTCATCGAAATAATGATTTTAAACCCCAAGTCTGTTTGGACGAAATCCGTTTTAGACAATTTGGAGTCGATTTAGCAATGTCCGTCCCTCTGTCTGTCTGGCTGGCTGGTGCGCACGATAACTCTCGAACGGATAAACCGATTTGGTCCAAAATTTGGCATTCGTAATATTTTTTCCAAACTTAGTTTAAGTTCGAAGATGGGTTATATCGGTCCACTCCCTCCGGTACCTCCCCCACAAACCTTCGGAAAATTTGTGCGAACGATAACTTTTGAAGTAACCGATTTGGTCCACACTTTGCACATCGTGAAATTTCTACTTGACTTAGATAAGGTTCCAATATGGGCCCAATTGGTCTACTCCTTCGGGTACCTCCCACACAAAATTTCGGAAAAGTTCAGTTTAGGACCTGCTCTAGAATCGTTTTGATTTTGGTTGTAGCAACTCCTATTCACTGTCCCCTATACGACGGTATAAGTTTCATCAAGGGAAAGTCCATATTTCATGAGAAAATTGCCTGAAAGGTATAAAAAACCCATGACACCGTGTGTAGTGGTTGGTGCGTAAAATTTAGTCCAAACTTTGTTTAAGTTCGAAGATAATCCATATGGTCATTCCTTCAGGTACCTCCCTCACATGAGTTCAGTGGTAGTGACCGATTTTGTCGATACTTTACACATACTAATATATCTACCAAATATATATGACGTTCGAATATGGACTATATTTGTCCACTCCTTCGGGTACCTCCCACACAAAATTTTGGATAAGTTCACTTTAAGACCAGCTCTGAAATCACTTTGATTTTTGTTGAAGCAACTTTCATTCGCTGCCTCAATTACGATGGTAAAGGTTTTTTCAGGGGCAAGTCCATACTTCTTGAGAAAACAGCCCGAAAGGTGTAAAAACCCTCTATGGCACCATATGTAGTGACTGGAGATCGCGACAACTCTCGAATCAAATACTGAGTTGGTCCACACTTTGCAAATCGTAATATTTTTTCGAATATTAGATGAAATTGAAATTTGAAGGTAGTGCTTGTATAAAAAATTCGAAAAAATTGCTAAAATGGTACGCGCGATATCTCATAAAGAGACCAACCCGGTTGAGGGTCTGTTCGAGGATCCCTCGAATAGTTTGACCTACTGGTCCTGTTTACAGCGATATTATGTTTTTCGTATGCAAGTACATGCTTTCTGATATAATGGTCCAAAACCTATGAATTATATGGTGACCAACTGCAACGACAGGTGGTTGCGACATCTATCGAGGGGCATGACACCCAAAATATGACTCACTTCCAAAATGGACTATGTCGGTCCATTCCTTTAGATACCTTCCCCGCAAATCTTTTGAGCTTCTATCCAAATCCATATTTTTGTCGGATCGGATTTGAAACCCCCTTAAATATATAGGGTTTTTGGGAAAAATTGTTTCAATTCACACAGGCTGAGGGTATATCTCAGTCGGCAAAGCCGACTGATGCTTTTTTACTTGTTTTGTGCAAAGTTTTATATCCCCAACAAGACTAAATACCAAATTTCATTCTTTTCGGTGTTATAATGAGTCTAAAATCTTCAAAATAATGAAAATCGAGAGGTACCGTTCTATGGGTGCTATCTCAAAACGTGGATCGATATAGCCAATTGTTAATACCAAACATCCTGGGAGTACCTGGACCTTGATTTCTACGGACGCACAGTCGGACATGGTGATTTCGACTTAGAATATTATGCTGACATATAAACTTTTTAGGATCTCCGACGAATATTTCGATGTGTTACAAACGGAATGACAAATTTAATTATGTATAACCTCCGGAAGGAGTGTACCTGGACCCTCGTTAGCCTAATCGTTGAGGTGGCTAGGTGTTATTTCGGACTAAGGTCACATAACAGAAATCGCTCATACTACCGGTGTTACTATATATGTGCGAACAGGAAGTTGAAAAAAAAAATCCTCCGAAAAAAATATGGGCTATCATCATTGAAAAAAAATATTGACGTTGTCTGTACCGCAAGCGGTATAAGTTATATCCAGATAATGACTTACTTATATTTATACCCAGATAATGACTTACTTATATTTACGTAGGTAAGGTCGGGTTTTTGAGAAGAAACAGGGGAAATCGTCCATAGAAAGCTCAAGTGGAGGAAGACACTTCAAAACTTGGTTTCAGTTTATTATACGTTCAACTTTGACAAAAGGCTGTTATTGCCACCTTATTTAATATGATTATCTATATTTAATGCTTGCTTTAAGCTCAGATAAATATTTAAAAGTTGGTTATGAATCTGTCGAAACAATTCAATCTTTAAGAATGTTTATTTTTACAAACTTTCGTTATGTACTCGTGATAGTAATAAACTTTACTTACTTGCATGGGTAAGGTGCAAATGGTAAGTTAAGAAGTTACATACGCTTCATAGTATCATTGTGCTAATAACTGAATATGAGTGAATTGCTATGCATAGTGCTTATTTTTTAATCATGAGAAATATTTCACATTTGCGGTTCCTATAAATTACATTCAACCTTAATTTTATATCTTATTAACCAGCAAACTTTTTTTTATAAACAAACGCGATTTATTGAGATAATTTGGTATGATATGCAAAACCAACCAGTTTAAACCATTCAGTTTAGCGGGGAAAAAATTAAAACACTACACTTTATACATTTATTAAAAAAAAACGGTTTCATCGAAGATACATTTTTTTCTGGTGTACACTCTGTGCCATTAACCAATTTATTTCTTGTGAAATATTAATTTTGTATTTTTCTTGGAAATATTTAGAATCAAAACCGACCCACTGGTAGATTGTATGGTGGTCCTAAAGGCTCATCGAGTGGGAACTTAGGCGGTCAAGCAGGTGCGGAGCCATCTCGAGGTAGCACACCCCCTACACCTGGTATGACACACATGTTCATGATGTTTATTTATTTGTTTATTTTTTAGTTTCTTTTTTGTTTAATTTTTATTTTTTTTTTTTACTTTTTGATTTTTTATTATTTTTTATATTTTTTTTTTTTTGATTTTATTTAATGTTTTAATATTTTTTATTCAAAAAGGATAAAAAGATTTTTTAATAATTAATCTTTTAGTTTTCTATATCTTTTAACTCTTATAAATGTTTGAATATTTAATGCTAAACAACAATATCAACAACAACAACAACATCTAAAAAACGTGTATAAAATGGGGTGTCATTTTGGAAATATTTTCACGGTTACTAAAAAAGAAATGTGCAGCAAGAAACAAATCTTTTCCGGATGGTATCGAATTGAATGCATTGAAATTAAACATTCTACATAAGTCTTTCGATGCATTTTGTAAAGTTTGTCATTATTTTTGGGAATTTTCCAATAAGGAGTTTTTATATACATATCTGAAATTATTGGTTTGGTTATGTATCTCACATAGTTCTCATTATGAATGAAACAAGATATTGGAGATACGAACGATGTGACCTCGGCGGCACATCTCCATTCAATAGTCCAAATTTTGGATGGTGCTCTTGAGTTGTTGCTGGATTATTGACGTACACATTTTCATCCATTGATTTTTTGCCAAGCAAAATAACCACTGTGTCGTTCGCTGTGTGAATAAATGATTGTTGGTTGCTTTACTTTCCCATTTTCGAATGTCGTGTTTTTCGATCTAAGACATTTGCTTCCACTTGAAGCCTTAGCTTTTCAGTTCTACCTGCACCGTCATAGGGCCATACCTATACGCATTTTTAGTACGGTCATCATCGTTCATTCTTTGACAATTTTCGGAAAGTATCGATTGTAGCTCAATATCATTTATCGACATTTTCCGAAAAATTTGCTCTGTCTCAAGGTCAAAACTGCCTGATGGAGTGTTCCAATGGTTTTGCGATGTACTAGAGAGTCTTAATTATTGTCTTGGCTACAATTTAGTATTGGATCAAACATCTCAATGGTTTGGCTGTTATATGTCCAAATATCCAAAAAAAAAAACCTGGATAAAAAATGTCAAGTCCAAATCCAGGGGCTCGATTTTCTCTTAAGACAAATGGTCTATTAAACTTTATTGATCAGTACAATCCCAAGAATCAGAAACTCCAGGCGCCCTTTAATATTTTTTCCTTTCATACAAATCGCTCCGGTCTAATGTCGGTTCGTCCTTGTTTTCAGTCATTTGTATGTAGACGCTGATTCACAGGGATAAAACTGAAGACGAGATTTTTTATCCTTCGATCAACTAAGAACAAATTAACCTGTGAATTCAAAACCCTTTTGAAATTTTTCTCTTGTGATCTACTCACCTCCATTTAGAATTTTTCACCCCCACACACAATTTCGGTTGGGAAGGTATAGTCTTATGGGGGCTATATCAAAATATATACCTATAAAGACAAAATTCTGCAAAGATATCAAAAAAAAATCAAGCCAAATCGATTGGAAAATGTGGTCAAGACCCCCGAAATAAGTAAATTTATTGAAATTTTTCTGGGAAAACCCGTTCTTTCCCCTGGGAAACGTGGATGCCAAATTAGAGAATAATCAAGTGGAAAGCAGTAAGAAAAGGACTAAAGTCGGGCGCGGTCGACTATATGATGGTGTAGGATACCACTGTAAATATGTAAAATTTATATGGGAGCTATAAATCTAGACAGATTTCAATATAGGTTGGCACATTAATTTCTAGACCAAATTCCGTCATAAGTTCCAACTTTCATAAAAATTGGACAGGAAATTGGAATTGAGTGTTTGGTACATCAAATACCCAAAGTCGGCCGAAAATATGGGAAGCTATATCCAAATCTGAACCGATTCCTACCAAAACATAGGGTTCGCCCTTTAAGAAAAACAATTGACTTCCTTAATTTTTATGCCAATGCGACCTGTATTTTGTTTACAAAAATACAAGGACAGAAAGACAGATAGGCGAACATGCGTAAATCGACTCACAAAGTGAATCTGTGCAGATCATCCAAAGACACTATGGGTCTATTTCGTATCTTTTTGCATGTTACAAACTAATGCACTAAGACATAATACCCCTTACCACGGAGTGGTGTAGGTTATGATTACAAAACAATGAAGGAAAACTTTACAAAATGTTATTTTCAATAAATTTCAATTGCAGTTTCGTTCCATATCCGTAAAAGATTTTTTAATTTGAAATATGTTGCACAGTGTCTACCCACATACCAAAAATTGAAGTCATTTTATTTAAATTTCTTTTTGCAAACTTAAAAACATTTTGAGTTTTAAACAAAAAAATTGTTTAATTTAAATAGATGTGTTTAAAAGTGAATGTGAGCGTGAGTGCGTGTATAAACAATTTAATTAAATATTTATTTAAAAAAAAAAAAAAATGAATCAATTAAAAACGGATGTTGAATATGACGACTATCCAAGGTTCCCGCCAAAGAAAAACAAAACTGAATATTAAACAACTGTATAGGACCATGATTGGATATTGATTTGTTATACTTTTACAAGGAGCCACATTGCCGAACATAACAAAAGCAAAAATTATCAAGGAAATTTTGAAGTATTTCAAAAATAAGGTTTTATATAAAATTTTCTTTAATTTATTTTTCTTTTTAAATTATGATTTTGTTTTTAGTTTTTTATATCATCAGCCATCAAAATTACTACCAGAAACCAACAAAACCAAAATAGTTGTCCTCCTATTTGCTGTCCCGCACAACCACACACACACTCCCGTTTTATTGAAACAAACAAATTAGAAATGCTACATAAAATACAATAGTACAAACAAAAAAAAAAAAAAAAAACAAAACAATAACACAAAAACTATTAAGCAATTAAATAACTCAAAATATTTAACAAAAATTGTGGCCAGATAAAAACAGTGTTAATCATATGTTATGCATGATTTTTTGTTGGGCTTTTTGTGTTTAGCTTTTGGATTTGAAATGTTTTTTTTTTATTTTTTATTCTGTCTATAAAGCCAATTAGATGAAGATCTTCTATTATTTACTTTATGTTGTTTAGTTTAGTTTGATTTAATTTGGTTTTAGTTTAATAACTGATATTTTGTTGTTTTAGTTTAGTTGTCTTATGTGAGTTTAGTTTAGAATTTTAGTTAGTTATTGTCTTTAATAATTAATGAACTGTTTCTTATGATCTCTTGAGATATTGAATTCTATTTAATTGTGTTCTTTGATCTTGCACTTGTGTTGAACCACGTTAACTACTACAACTACTACTACAACTGTTGTTTTGTGTAAACGGTAAATTCCAAACAAAACGTTAACTGTTTTTTAATGCACTCCACTGTACTATAAACCATATTTTCAACAACTACAACAACAACACCATCACCACAACTAATAACTACAACAACAACAATACCAAAGATCCTTATAGTACAACACCACGAAAAAAGAAAACCAAAGGTTTGTGTTCGTCTTCTATTTCTTCTATTTTCTTTCGAATATATATTTCTTTGTCTATTTGTTTTTGTCTTAATTTATTTTACTTTACTACTCCCTTCGTCCTGAAAAAATACCCACAAGAAATTTTCCAATGAAATTATTTTTCAGTTATTGTTTGGAAGTTTTTTTTTAAACAGAAATTAATAATAAACAATTTTCTTTTGCACACAAAATGCAATTAACAAACAAACAAAAATACACACTCAAATTGTAAGTTTTGTTTGCGTTTTGAATCAAGAAATATATATGTATTTCCCCCACAAATATTCAACTCAGTTAAACTAGATTAGATGTGTATTAGGCTACAAGTAAACAAGAAAACACCAAATTATATAAAAACATCCTGCTAAAGACAGATTTTCAACACTTTCCCCTAAAAACAAGAAAATATTTATGTACCAACACTTATGTTTAGTCTTATTTTAGTTTAAGTTTTATTTTTATGAACCCCCTTTTCCCTTCTTAATTCACCGTCGCCTAAGCCATATATTTCGCCTCTTTCCATTACCTCAGGGTCTTCACTTTAGTCAAGATGATCTTAAACGTTCGTAACTTCGTGCTTTTTTGTTCGTTTATATTGCATTTAGTTTCCATTTGTTTTCATTTTTTGTTGCCTTACAGAGATAATGCTTGTTATTTTCTCAAATTCAATCGTTAAGGACGAACCACCTTAATATTCAATTCAATCAGTCACCACCAAATACCAAACAATCAACCAATCAATTTCCATTTAGCAAAATTGACACTTATTTTCAGTACATCTTCAATATTCAACATCGTTTTGAAACAAAATCAACACAAAATAGTTGCAATTTAAAATTAAAATAATTATTTTCATATATTTCTTTACGTAGTAAACATTTTAAGCCATTATCATATTTAATTATATTCTGAAATGTAAGTTTTGTTTTATAATTTTAAACGTTATTATGGAAGTTGTTATGGACAACACCACAATTACGTGGTAACAACTGTTGTATTAATAGTTTTATTTTTTGGCCAGGTTTAATTTACGATTCTTCGTCTAGGATACATCAACAGAAACAAGAGACGACTTTTCTCTTCTACTTCACTTCTTCAACAGCAACGAGAGCAAAAGTCGATTTCTTCCATATGACTTTTGCGTTATATCGATTATGCGAAACTGTAATCACAATAAAAAATGTCATCGCTTCGATTTTAAATAAAGAGTCGATTTTTCGGGCTATGAATTTGGCGAGACTAAGTTATGAATTCGGTGGCACCGTGGAGCAATGGTTAGCAATGATCCGCTTTGTACAGAAATGTCAACTTCAGAATTCCGGCAAGATATCATCGCAGCATGTAACTGTGGTTAAAAATTTTCTTGGGAAAGTTCAAAACGTCGTTTGCACTTCGCTTTAAGAAAAAGGTATCGTAACATTACCTAGAAATTGAATCAGTATTGCCGACTGTAATATACAGTCAACCATCGACAGTGGAAGACTTCGAAATATTGATAGATTCAATACTGGCTCCGTGAAATTGTTCGGATTCCTTATCCGAGGAAGTAAGGACTTCCTTAAAAACAAGTAAGAAAGTATTCGTCAGACCTATTGAAATGAAGTAAACACAATACTTCTGACGTCTATAGTTTTTTTTTGAGTTTTTGGGATAATTTCTCAGGAAGTATGATGGACAAAATACTGCACCGTTGTAACTAGGACCGCATACACAACATTTTGCAAAAATAATAATAATAATAATAATAATAATAATAATAATAATAATAATAATAATAATAATAATAATAATAATAATAATAATAATAATAATAATAAAAACGATTCCAGACGAGTCTTCAAACTACACTCTTTCCAAACTTTATGTGAGAGGCACCCGAAAGAGTGGTCTGATGTAGTCAGTGTTCGAACATAATCCGTGTATGTAAAAAATATTACCATGTACCAATTCTGGACCACTTTAGTTGGCGTCGGCAGTATTTTTTCTTTTGAGCTTTTGGACCATTATGGCAGGATATATGGAGTTGACCCCTGTTAAACTGTATTTTTCCAAATTTTGTGTGTGAGGTACACAAAGCAGTATTCCAATTTAGTCCATATTCAAACCTGATCTATGCCTGGAAGTAGTATTACTATATCACTGTGCAACATTTTTAAGGTGATCTTGTGCAAACAATTCGAACTGAGGATTTTTTGAAAGTACAGACCCAAACGACAAGATACCCTAGTTGGGTTTTGTTGTGTCAGATCCAGCTCGGATTTTATGGTCCCATCTAAACATGGTTAAATATTGAGTTTTTAAAGAAATTCGGGGCTATATCTCTGAAATCAATGTGAATCTTCTTCTGACCTCTAAAGCAAATTTGTAGATAAGGACAAGAATAAAATATTTGAAGAAATAATGAACTCGAAAAACTACATTTATTGCCTCAAATTTCAAAATATATGCAAAAATTCCACAATTTTTATACATTTCGCACCGTATCTCCAAAACCGTTAATTTTTTCTGAACATTTTCTTTTGGAAAAATATTCCCCGAAATGTAATACACAACTCTTCGGAACATGTTATTGCTGTAAAATGCCTCTATGCCGTTGTTTTCAGTACATTTTTCAACGACGATTTAATAAAAATGTCAATAATGTAGTGAAATTCGAAATGCGAGAATAAACTCTTGGTGTGAACTGTGTTTGAAATACGTGTTGTAAAAGATATGATGCAAAATACCGCTGAAACAGCATGAAGTAAGAATTTTAGAGTTTCAGAATGTTTTAAACAATTGTTGAGAACTTTATTTGGAAGATTTTTGCAAAAGATTACTTGGTTCAACTCCCAATAGTTTAGCCGATACTGACCAGAATTTCAGCAATTATGTACAATTTTCTATATTTTATAGATTTTGATGCCCTAGATGGAGTTTTTCTTATGTGGTTTTTTCAAAAGATATGTTCTACTAGTTTAGGGCTAAAATATTGCTAAAGACAGCAAGGCCAAATTCCTATTCGTTTCTGAGATAAAGGCCTGATAAATGCAAAAAAGTGTAGTGTTTAAACTTCGTTCAAACAATTTTATAATATGATGAATTGTAATATCCAACTCTGTAAAATAATGTAAATTTGGCATCATTGTATACTTAGTTCTTTGTTCCTTTTCTCATTGTCAAATAATTGTAAATGTCAAATATAAACTAATAAAATGCGGCCTCCTTTACACACGGCCATCAAAGGAACCACATCTCCGCTCTGAAGGGAAGTAAAACTTTAAATTAAATCTTACTTGGTATCTTTTGTAGGTAATCAATAGTCATTTAGATGGGCTATTGTAGCAGCTTTTGGAGGTTGCGCGCCGACTCCCGCTAAGGCAATCAGCAGCATTTGGATGGCTGCTGTAGCTATCGTCCTATTAGGGGACATTGCGTGCCTGGCAAGGTTTGAAGGTTTTCACACCAGAAAGTGCCCTGCCACTTTTATTCATGTAGATTTAGCCCGGTTTAGATGAGGCCATAAAATCCGAACTGGATCTGACAGGACAAAAACCTATTAGGGTTTTTGTAGTCTAAATATGTACTTTCAAAAAATGCATACTAGAAGTTGTTTGCATTTTCATTGTTGCATAGTGTATACAAAGCTATTACCAATTAATTCAGTTATTCCCGTTGGGAGTTATCGTGCGCAACATTTAGCGAACATATTTGAAATTTTGTGGGGGAGGTACCGGAAGGAGTGTACCGATATGGCCTATTATCGAACCTAAAGACACGTAGCAATATGGCTAAATCAATTCCATATTGTCTGAATCGATTTTTGTATAAACATACTTGTACATTTTTGAAATTTTGTAGGGGAGGTACCGCAAGGAGTGGACCAATATGGCCTATCATCGAATTTAAACAGACGTACTCCATGGCTAAATCAACTCCCAATTGTCTAAATCAATTTTCATACAAACATACTCGGGGTCTAAAATCATAGACGCTTTCTGTATCTATATTTAGCCTAAAGGCTAAAGAGACGTAGCAATATGGCTAAATCAATTCCATATTGTCTGAATCGATTTTTGTATAAACATACTTGTACATTTTTGAAATTTTGTAGGGGAGGTACCGCAAGGAGTGGACCAATATGGCCTATCATCGAACTTAAACAGACGTACTCCATGGCTAAATCAACTCCCAATTGTCTAAATCGATTTTCGTACAAACATACTAGGGGCCTAAAATCATAGACGCTTTCTGTATCTATCTTTAGCATAAAGGCTAAGGACATAAAAAGCCTATCGTTGCATTCGGGATTCTAAGGTGTACTAGGATCGTAGAAACATACTTGTATTGTCTGAATCGATTTTTGTACAAACATACTTGGGTCTAAAACCATGACCCTTTCTGTATCATTTTTGAAATTTTGTGGTGGAGGAACCGAAAGGAGTGGAACGATATGGCCAATCATCGAACTTAAACAGACGTACTCCATGGCTAAATCAACTCCCAATTGTCTAAATCGATTTTCGTACAAACATACTTAGGGTCTAAAACCATAGACCCTTTCTATATCTATATTTAGCCTAAAGGCTGAGGACATAAAAAGCCAATCTTTGCATTCGGGATCCTAAGGAGTACTAGAGCGGGAACAAATAAATGAGGTACAAAGCCTACAAAGTACTAAGTGCGTCATTTTGGGCAGAATGTACCATAAGAGGGTAAAAAATTCAAGACAATCCTAAGGCCATTACCTCACAACATAAAAAACGGCGTTAATTCGTCAAAACTTTTGAAAATAACGAAAATCGGGATGTACAGATCTATATCAAACGGTAGACAACTACCGATAATTCTCTGGAGAAGACTATTGATGTACCAAATTTCAGCCATGTCGGTAGGATAATGCTGCTTAACCCTTGAAAATACAAAAAATCGGGCGGTATCGACCTATGGGGGTTATATCAAAACGTTGACTTGCACTGACTAATATCTGGGGATAGGTTTGTAGCCCCAAAACGGACATCGTTAAAATTCGGCTTAAAATTGTATGCTAATCTGGGATATACACTTTATAGGATCCCCGAAAAAAGTTCGATGCGTTACACACGGAATGACTAAGTAAATATACCCTTCATCTTATGGTGGACAAATACTACCCGGATTTTTGTAAATGACCAAATCATTGAAATCAGAGGAAGACATTCGCGATCGCATAAACAAGTTGCAGTCCAAATACCGTGGAGTTATGCCAATACATTGACCAACAATAGTGCCAAGAAATATCTTCGTATCCTATTAAACATACTTAAACAGCGTGAGCACGGGTGAAGCATCAGTCATTATCCATGGTAGCGTCCAGACAATTAAGAGAATTTTGGATGGTGCGCATGACACCTAGAATCAGAATCAGCAGTTATTATTTATCAACTACAACCTCTTTGGTGGTAGTTGATAAATATTATTATTTCTAGAGCATCATCACTAAGGGCTACCTCCGTAATATCAAAGAGCGAAGTGCAATTCTATTTGTAGTACAACGAAATGGAATCTTGAATCTGAAATACTTAAGAAATCTTACTCTGCATTATGCCGAGGAGTTTAACCAAAGTTAATAAAAGTAATGTTATCTTCTCAGAGATTCGAGTTCACGACTTTCTGTATGAAGGACGGACATGCGTACTATTACACCCCGGTGGCACCCGGTAAGCTTCAAATAACAATTATGCTAGCTATGAAGTATATCAATTCGTTTAGTAAATTAATTGAGGTAACATTTTGAAATCCTTTTCCTAAATCCAAGCTAGGCTAAATCACTCTCCACTTTATCTTTCTATTGACTATATTCTTCAGATAGCTTGACGTAGTTTAAAACATTACATTTGAACAATGTCGCTGCTAAATTTCCCTCCACTTGTTTTTTCCATCATACTTCTCTTTGGACGATATTTCTACTCAACGGATGTTGTCATATTTTTGCCGTCAAGGACTCCAAGCACCTGAGCAGAATAACGTCACAGACAATATCTGTGTTTTATATAAACTTTCTCGTTGAGTTTGAACCATGGACATTGTATGTAAAATATATTTTCAGTCTAGTTCTGCTCTGTGTTTTTAAATGTTTTATTTGTGTTGAAATTGAACACAAACAAAATAATTTTCGAAAAATTGAATTTGTGTTCCTTTGTAAAAAATTTCAAATTTGTGAAGGACAAATTTCGAAATAATTTCGAAACAAGCTTATTTATCACAACCTTGAAGACAACACTTGAATGACGGTTTCTTTTTTTCTTGGAATAGACCCAATAAACTGTATTGATAACACCGTAATTAACATTATGGTGTCTAGTTTTCCTTAGCGATATTAAGCTGACGTATTCCTCTGTGGTTAAAACTTTCTACATTGTCTCCTTTTTAATGTACCGATCAAAGAACCATTACAATTTCAATTATTTGTTATGCACTTTTCCAGTCAAAAATCCAAACCAACATCGCGCCGACTCCGATTTTATTGATTTCGCTCTTTTTGCTTTGTCCCGCCGACATACTGTTACCTTAGAATCGTTCCGCTTTGGCGGCATACGTTCAATACCACCTTGGCATTGATTAGCTTCGCTACTACTCACGATGCGCCTGAACTAAATATAAATAGAAAGTGCATACACCTGGGAAGTTTTTGCGGATTCTAAAATTATAATGTTCATAATGAGAAAAATCTAAAAAAATCGCAGGAGGGTTTTTAGGCTTTCACGATTTTGCTTGGAAACCTTTGTATTTGCAGTGAATTCCAAATTCCAATTCCAAACTAGTTATCTACTAGCCAATAACGTATTTTTGATCTCAGTTGATAGTATGTTCGCCATTCATGCTCCCTCAAATCCGTCTCGATTTATTCAAATTTGTTGCATTCCTCTTCTTCCTGGCGAAAATACGCCGCTTCTACAGATTGAAGGCTAGGACCGTTCGGCAGAACAGGAATTCACGATTTATCGTATTATGGATTCTTTGGTAGAGACTTTCGAAGAGTTATGGAAATATATTTTCATTGCGCTGATAAGCTATAACACAGCTTCTTCTAATCTGACCTTTCTTTTCTTCTTCTTTCTTGATACGTATATGATCTATTTTTCATTGGCATCCATTCTTGAAAGTGTGGGTTACTAACATGACGCCTCAATCCAGTTCTCAGTTGTGGTGAAAGAGGGAGAACAGTTCTTATTATGCCCAGGAATCTGTCATGTTAAAGACAATCTGAATTGTTTCTTGGTATTATACACATAGCCATATCAGTTTTCTATCGCTTCCATCTCTATTTTTCTGGGGAATATATGTTTATCCTCTTTTGCGAATATGTATACAACGCGGTAAAATTTAAAGCGCGAACAGAATATACATATATCTTACTTTCCACCACTCATTACATTTGGCTCATATCCCGAAGTAGTTAATATTTATTTTTAAGTATTGGAAAAACTTTCCTATATCGATCGAGTATATCTTTCCTACAATGGTAGAGTTTATAAATCCTGCTTAATAGAAAATTCGGTAAACGCTAGAAAAATATCAAAGATCATTAGAATAGCAAAAAAAGTAATCATAAAGATCCCCCAGAAGCAGTTATCACTAGTATCTCAGATATAAAATTACAAATAATCCCCACAATTATATTCCTGGACCGATAACGCCATAATTATTACAGAGTTTCGTAGCTCTGGAGCCACTATTATTTTATTAAATGGTTGAACGGTTCGAGTGGTGTTTATACCCAAGATAAAAGGCTATTTTACAATACCAGAATGATTGTCGCGGAAAAAACGCTACCTACATAAACTATCATTGGAGTATAAACAAAATACACTCGCTGCTTTCTTGGATGTGGAAGGTGCTCTAACTTGTTGTGGCATGCAGGCTTGTGATTAAAAAAGATGTTTAACATTCATGCCAAGAGTTATGATTATCTCGTGTCTAGCTTGGTAAGTAACGAGATATGAATGCTGCTTGTTGCTTGAATGTACATCAAACGGATATGATTTTACGATTATGCGCACGTTACCGTCGGATCCCCTTAATTTGATACTATATCTGCTACTACCAATTTAAATAAACACAACACAAGACACTACGTCCGTTATGTTGTTGTCACATACCACCAGTATGAACATAAAGCGAAGTAACTTTACATATTTGGCAGTCTTAGAGACTTAAATGTGCAAATAATATATCGGCTACTGGAATCCTCAGCTTCATGGAAGGAATAAATGTAAATGTTAGGACCCACTTACTCATGGACTTCACAGTTAAGAATATTATGTAGAGTCACAACATCTTCGTTCATGTTCATTTGATATTTTTAAGCCAACATTTTTTGGAACATTGTCAAGGAGAATAGTAAACTAAAGCGAAATTGCTTCTGGAAACATCTTCGATGAGGTTTTCTTCTATATAACGACTTTATCTTCCTATAGAATTTCTTTTATTGAACACAATAAAAATACCCTTTGCCCTTGAATACCTTATAGCAAAAGAAAAAAACATAGTGAACGTATTCTAACAATAGTAACGGGTGATTTTTTAAGAACTATAGGAAAGTTTTTCAAGAAAAAACACATAAAATTCGGAAAAATGCATGAAATCTTTATTTGAATCGATAGTACGGTCCATATAATTTAATGTTTGAAGATTATTTCATACAAATGTTGACCGTGACTGCGCCTCAAATGGTCCATCCTCTTAGTCCAATTTTGGCATACTCTTTCCAACATTTCGGCCGGTATCTCGTGAATAAATGCATCAATGTTGTCTTCCAATGCGTCAATTGAAGCGGGCATGTGTGTATGGACATGAGCTTTAACATAGCCCCACAAAAAATAGTCTTAAGGCGTTAAATCGCACGATCTAGGCTGCTGAACACAATTTTTCGATAAAAAAGTGGATCTTCGGCCAACTTTCCAAGAGCCCATTCACCAAAAATTCTACGTTGCGGTAGGTCGTTCGGCTTTAATTCTTGCATTCTTGCAAGCTTTGTTCGTTTGTAAGACGATTCATTGTTAAATTATAGACCAAACTGAAGATGTTTGACAGTGAAACAAAACACGAAACGTGCGTCGGCTGTTTAAACCAGTGTTGCCAAAAAGATAATAGATAAAAAATCACCCGTTATATAGAAAAGCTTTTGAAGGTATTCTGTCTGTAGAAGAGCTTTTAAAGGTATTCGGTCCATAGAACAGCAGTTCAAGGTATCTGTCAATAGAAGAGATTTTGAAGGTTTTCTGTCTATAGAAAAGCTTTTAAAAGTCTTCTGTCTACAGAAAAGTTTTTAAAGGTCTTCTGATTATAGAAGAGCTTTTAAAGGCCTTCAATCTGTAGAAGTGCTTTTAAAGATCTTCTGTCTATAGAAGAGATTTTAAGGGCCTTCTGTCTGTAGAAGTGCTTTTAAAGGTCTTCTGTCTGTAGAAGTGCTTTTAAAGGTCTTATGTCTATAGAAAAGATTTTAAAGGTCTATAGCAGAGCTTTTAAAGATCTATTGTCTATAGAAGAGCTTTTGAACTTATTCACTTTTCGTTATTTAAAGTAGATTTTGAAGATCTTCTTCTTCTTAAGGACTTCTGCCTATGGAAGAGATTTTTAAGGTGTTCGGACTATAGGATAAATTTTGAAGTTCTGCTTTCTGTAGAAAACCGTTTGAAGGTCTTCTGTTTATAGAAGATTGTTCGAAGGTTTTCTGTCTGTAGACGATTTTTTGAAGGTCTTCTGACACTAAAATACCTTTTGTAGGTCTTGTGTTTTTAGAAAAAGTTTTGAAGGTATTCTGTCTATAGAAGAGCTTGTGAAGATATTTTGTCCATAGAAGAGCTTTTAAAGGTCTTTAATACTTCTCTCCACAGAGGAGTTTATAGAAGAGTTTTGGAAAATCATCTGCCCATAGAATAGGGTTTAAAATTCTTCTGTCTATTGAAGACATTTAGAAAGTCTCTTGTCTATAGAACAGCTTTATAAGGTATTCTCCCCACAAAAGAGCTATACAATAGCTTTTGAAGGTTTCCTGTTCACAGAAGGAGTTTTAAAGGTCTTCTGTCTATGGAAGAGCTCTTAAGGGCCTGATGCATGTAGAAGAGCATTTGACGGCCTTTTGTTTATAGACCAACTTTTGGAGGTCTTCTGTCAGTAGAAGACCCTTTAAAACACCTTTTGAAGGTCTTATGTCCATAAAAGATCTTTTAAAGGTCTTCTGTCTTTAAAAGACTTTTGAGAAAAAGAGCCTTTGATGGTCTTCTGTCCATAGAAGAGCTTTTAAATGTCTTCTGTGTTTAAGAGGGCTTTTAAAGGTCTGCTGTCTATAGAATGGATTCTGTCTGTAGAAGGCCTTTTGAGGGTCTTCTGTCTATATAAGACCTTATGAAGGTCTTCTGTCCATAGAAGAACTATTAAAGATTTTCTGTCTACAGAAGAGCTTTTGAATGTATTCGGTCTTCTTTCGATTGTAGGCGTTTTGAACTGCCGCTGTCTTTAAAAGAGCTTTAGAAAGTCTTCGGTCTATAGAAGACCTTTTGAAGGTCTTCTGTCTATAGAAGTGATATTGAATCCTTCTGTATATAGATGAGCTTTTAAAGGTTTTCCGTCTATAGAAAGAATACCCCTCTCCATGCTTATTAGGGTCTTCCGTCTATACAACGGGTTTTTAGGTATTCTGTCAATACAAGAGCTTTTTAAAGAATTCGGTATATAGGAGGGCTTTTGAAGGCCTTGTGTCTGTAGAAGACCTTTAAAAGGTCTTCTGTTTATAGAAGATCGTTTGAAGGTTTTCTGCCTACAAAATACCTTTGCGTTAAATGTAACCTGTCTTTAGAAGACCTTTAGAAAGTCTTATTTCCATAGAAAAGTTTTTTTAAGGCATTCTCTCAACAGAAGAGTTCTTTAGGTATTCGATCAATAGAAGAGTTTTTGAAAGTCATCTGTCCATAGAAGGCTTTTAAAATTCTTCAGTCTCTTGAAGACATTTAATAAGTCTCCTGTCTATGGCTGAGCTTTTTAAGGTATTCTTTCCACAGATGAGTTATAAAAGACCCTTTAAAGGTCTCCGTCTTTAAAAGAGCTAAAGAAAGTATTTGGTCTACACAAGACCTTGTGACGGTTTTCTGTCTATAGAAGCTATCTTGAATCCTTCTGTCTATAGAGGAGCTTTTAAAAGTCTTTTGTCTATAAAATAACTTTTGACGGCCTTCCGTCTATAGAAGACAAAATATTCCTGTCCATTCTTATGAGGGTCTTCGGTCCATAGAAAACGTTTAAAATGAAGAAAGGTTTTTGAGGTTTTATGTCTATGTAAGAGCTTTTTAAAGTATTTTATTTAAATTTTAAGGTATTCGGTCAATGGAAGGATGAAATAGAAGACTTTTCAAAGATTTTCTGTGCATAGAAGAGCTATTAAAGGTCTTCTGCCTTTAGAGAACTTTTTAAGCAATCTCAAGAAAATCTGTTAAAGGCCTTCGGTCAAAAAAGACCTTTTTAAGGTCTTCTGTCCATAGAAGCTCTTTTGAAGGTTTTCTGGCCATATAAAAGCTCACAATAGAAGAGCTTTTACAGATTCTCTACCAATAGCAGAGGTTTTGAATGTATTATATTTACAGAAGAACTTTTAAAAGTCTTCGGTCTATAAAAGAGCTTTTAAAAGTCTTCTGTCCATAGAAAACCATTTCAAGACCTTCAGTTTTCGGTCAACAAAAGACCTTTTTCAGACCTTCTGTCCATAGAAGCTCTTTTGAAGGTATTCTGACTATAGAAAAACTCTTAAGGGTCTTCTGTCAATAGATGAGCTTTTCCAAATTAGTTGTCTATATCAGAGCTTTTGAATGTATAATGTTTACAGAAGAACTTTTAAAAGTCTTCGGTCTATAAAAGAGCTTTTGAAAGTCTTCTGTCCATAGAAAACCATTTCAAGACCTTCAGTTTTCGGTCAACACAAGACCTTTTTAAGATCATCTGTCCATAGAGGCTCTTTTAAAGGTATTCTGACCATAGAAATGCTCTTAAGGGTCTTCTGTCAATAGATAAACTTTTACAAATTTGTTGTCTATATCCGAGCTTTTGAATGTATTCTGTATACAGAAGAGCTTTTAAAAGTCTTCCGTCTATAGAAAACCATTTTAAGACCTTCAGTTTTGAAGGTATTATGTCTATAGAATAACTCTTGAAAGACGTTTGCCTATAGAAAATCTTTAGAAAAGTTATTGAAAGGAATTAGAAAGATATTGAATGTTTTCGGTCTATAGAAAAGCTTGTGAAGGACTTCTGTCAAAAGGAGAGCTTTTGAAGATATTTGGTCTTTGGAGGTCTACTGTGCCTGGAATAGTTTTACATAGTCTTCTATCTATAGTAGAGCTTTGAAAGGTCTCCTTCTTATAGAATAGCTTGTAAGGTCTTTTTTAGAGCGTTTCTATTGATGACTATAATCAATATTAAGAAGAGGTTATTTTTTGAAATTCTGATATGTTTAAAAATCGTCAAGCAGAAATTGTCAAATAACACTATGCATGTTAGAATTAAAAGCATTTTTTTTCTTAAATTGGTAAACTTTACTAATACTTGTAGACAGGCTTATAACGAACAAGGCAAATGAGATAATTCAATTACATAATGAGTAATCTTCTTATAAATTATTTTAAATTCAACTAAATGCAGTTACATCTCTACACTAGTTCCTTCTATGCGTGTTCAAATGTATTATACACAACACCATGGCATTTTCATTTTACCTCCCCCCACACACACAGGAAAACGTTTCCATTCAATTTGTTTTATGTTTTAGCATTTTTTAATTCAAACTAACTGAAATGTGTCCATAATAACGTTTTGCAGATATCACCACTCACTCACTCACCCACGTCACGTACATTTATCACAACCAACAAAAAAAATTGTTGCATCAATAATAGTTTCGTTTCATTTATTGTATCGATAAACGATCGATGATCAATGCAAAATTTCAAATTAGATGCAAATCAAACAGAAAACATTAATTTTTTTTCTCAAATCAACAACAATCAATCAGTCAAATTCAACAAAAAACACCCTTCTTTTCACGATAGTTAAACAAAACCAACAACAACAGCAAACAAACAAAATTATTTATCAAACAAACCAAACAACCAACCAATCAATCAATCGATACGTGATATCGTTTTCATGTAGATGCCCATAAAATCGCTCATTCGTTACCATCTTTCGTCTTTCTTTTTTTTCGTTCTTCTCCCCCCGTTTTTTTCTCTTGCCTATTTCGATGATACTAACTAATCAGGTGATGAATCAGATTCGGGACCAGGAAAAAAAGGAAATCTTGCCACACCGCCCAACAAGGAGAAGCGCAAGCCATTCTTCAAGAAACAGGAGACCGCCTCGCCCTACGATGTTGTGCCATCGATGCGTCCCGTAGTCTTAGTGGGTCCAAGCTTAAAGGGTTACGAAGTAACCGATATGATGCAAAAAGCTTTATTTGACTTCCTGAAGCACCGCTTCAAGGGTCGGATCATCATCACCCGTGTCATGGCCGATATATCTCTGGCCAAACGTTCTATCATGAATAATCCTTCGAAACGGGCGATAATGGAACGATCCAGCAGCCGATCTGATTGTTTGAGCAAAGTACAGGAGGAGATAGAACGAATATTCGAATTGGCCCGGACGTTACAATTAGTAGTACTCGATTGTGATACAATCAATCATCCGTCACAACTAGCAAAAACTTCATTAGCACCAACCGTAGTTTATCTTAAAATTAGTAGTAGTAAGGTAAGTACACAAAGGGTCACTCTTGTGGTGAATTGGATGGACGACGACACCCTCGACGCCGTGTTGCTGCAAACAAAAGTCGGTCCAATTTCCCCCTTGTATGCTAATTTATTTAAAAATCATTGTAGTTGTGCTAAAATAGATTTATTTTTTATTTATTTTTTTGTTGTTGTGGTTGTGGCCCGAAAAAATAGGTTTTACAGCGTTTAATCAAATCACGTGGAAAGTCACAGGCTAAAAATCTTTCCGTACAAATGGTAGCCGCTGAGAAATTGGCTCAATGTCCACCGGAAATGTTTGATGTTATCCTAGATGAAAATCAATTAGAAGATGCCTGTGAACATATTGCTGAATATTTAGAGGTAAGTAAATAATTTTGGTATTAATTTTTTAAAAAAAAGTTTCAAAAATATAAAAGCTTTGCGGTACACTCGAAAACAGATGGATCTTTCACTGGACTTTCTTCCGATATTTTTTTAAAATTTCTTGTTGTTTCACTTGGATTGGTCATTTTTTAACTACTGCAATCCTTATCGTACCACGGGTTTTAAGTGGTGACTTTGGATCCCAATTGAAGACTTTCAAGACGTGTCATTATACATAGGGGACTAAAAAAGTTCCTGGCCTAGGTAAAACGCACTGTTGGCAGACGCCATTTGATTTTTTTGGAAAGTTTGACAGTTTTTAGCCTAAGCGTACTCAGAACAGTTTGACATACGACCATGTGTTGTGCTGTTAACAGTGAATTGAAAAAATCACTTTGCAAAAACAAAATGAATTTACTTGTGAACATTTTTGTCCGATCGCTTTTTCACAACTTTTGACGTGGATAATCATGAAAAGAGTGCATCGATCAAATTAAATATTTGTATATCGATATAGCACCATAAAAACTGGTTTAATGAATTCAATCGTGGCCGCCAGTCGCAAAAAAACGAAGTTCGTGAGGGTCATCTAAAACGACCGTTGTGCCAGAAAAATTAAGCCGTGTGCGAACGGATAATGCAAGACCGCAGTGCTATATACCGTGAGATAAAGGCATCTTGGGCATTTATTGCACCAACTAACATTTGATATTGCATGAACACTTGGCGGCAAAAATGGGGTTATTCACGTTGGATTCTATGTGGCGCTTCAAAAGACTTTTATAAAATGGATCCAGGTGACGAATCATGGAACTATGCGTGTGAACCCGAAAAATAGCAGCAATCGCCAGAAGATGCTGTAAACACGTTCAAATACCATGTTTTGGAGGTGTCTCAATCAAGCCAATGCACAGTGAATCCACCAATTGGCCAAAAATAATGTCAGAATTTTGATACACCATCTGGCAACAATGACAGCTATGACATGGACCTCTTTAAAAATATATTAGTTTTTGATTCATTCAAACGCGATCTTCTTAAGAATGGCTCCAAAAGTCGGAACATTTTACTAATATTTTTTGTTGTTAGTACAACCTATATATTTAGTACAAGTAAATATATTGCAAAATATTATAGTGTATTTTAAAGCAGGTGGTAATAGCTTAATTTTCTTTAAAAAATAATGTTTTAACGTGTTGTGAAATTCCAGTTAGCTGTATGTTTTCTTAGTACATTTTGTAATGCCAATCCGATCATATACATACTTAAATTTGACCTAAGGTTTTAGTCATGATGCCCACCAGTGCCCACCTCGGGAATAATTTTCCAAAGTAGGTCATGGGTTTAAGATTATTCAGTATTAATATCAGCTGTCATCTAGTGCCAGACTATAAATGGTGGGTCGCTGACTAAAGCTGCCCTAGAATAGCGTTTCTATGGATATATTAGCGTATTGGCATCAATGGCAAGGCGAAGAAATCTTCTTCCAAATTTGTGTTATGTGGGCGGTATGTGCCCCCTAGGAAGAACGCTATAATATCTATATTAAAAAAATTTCCAATTTTCAGACAAAAATATTGATTTTTTAATCCGCTAAATTGGTTGGATTTGTTGTTTGTAGTATGTTTTGTTTCCCCATGCCTATTTTTGCATTATATGATAATCGGGACCTTTGTTCACGTCATTTTGTATTAACAGCATAAAAAAGTTCTTACCAGAGGGGAAAGGGGGGAGAATGTTATGCTCGTGGTTTCTTAAAACAATCTTCGCAGCAGCACAAAGCTGTAACCGGCGCATTGGCATGATATTTACACTGGAAATATTTTTGGCCACTTTCTTCATACAAGTGGATCCACTGTGCACTGTAACCAACCCAACACATGGTCGTATGTCGAACTGTCCTGAGTATTCTTAGGCTAAAAACGGTCAAACTTTCCAAAAATGTCAAATGACGCCTGCCGACACTGCGTGTTGCCTAGGCCAGAAGGTTTTTAGTGACCCTCGTATATATACATACGTTTAGAGGCCATATTATGCCAAAGCACTTATGGTGTGTACATGGTGCAATTTTGACATGTTATCTGTAGGGTTAGTTCTTGGATCTGATAAAAATCTCGACCTCATGCATCCAGTACTATTTCTGTTCATAAAAATACCTCCAGGGCAATATAAAACACCTTGTACATTTTGGGTCAACCTTTTTGTCTAAGGGGACAAATTCTATCATCCTTCGACCCGGTGATCAAGAACATTTTAATTTTTAATTTTAATAGACGAGAAGTACTCGGTGACACTACTCTAAAATCAATACCACACATTTTTTTTTTTTTTTTTTTTGCAAAATTTCTAAAAAAAAACATTTTTTCTGGAGATTACTGTTTTCCCAAAATTAGCCTATTTGGGTATACCAGTATCCTTGGTATGTATGGAAGGATTTGTATGAATTTGTCGGTATCAAGTCTAATTTTAACATCTGTTGATGACCTCTGAGAGATCTGCTTAATAATTTGCATCATTATTTCGAGCCCTTCCCGCGAAAAAGGTGTAAGCGACAAAAAGCTAATTTTACAGGAGACGGTTTTTATTGAATAACTTTTGATATAACCAAAATTGTTTATTCAAATTTGGTATAGTTCTGTTATTAAATACTATTTACTGAAAAAATAAAAAAATTGTGGAATATCTTCAATATAACGGTAGTTTGTGTCGCTTACATCTTTTTCGCTGTCACGCAATCAGGCTTTTACTTTGAGAAGTGGCGGTTACATCAAACAAATTATTTGAAACAAATCATTTTTAGAGTAATTCTTATCTACAATTTAAAAACAAACCACACTAATTTTATAGCAAGTATTTATTCGAAGAGTTATAAGATTAAAACGTATTTCTTGTAATATAGTTGAATAACGACATGGTGTGTAAATGTGCAATTTGATGTAAGCGACAATTCGCTGTCACAAACAAATGTACACAAAAAGCAAAAATGGCGCTTACATCAAAATTGTTTTTGCTCTAATTTCGTAACGGTACATGGCTGAGTTCTAAAAATTTGGGAGATGGTGTGTTGGAATATTCTTCATAGATTTCCGTAAAAAAACGAAAATCGAAAAAATGTCGCTTACGTCTTTTTCGCGGGAAGGGCTCGATTTGATTATCCCCTGCAGTAGATATTGTGGTCCATTCAGCTGCTTCCCATCTTATGGCGATTTTAGTACTTTTTACGCGGTATGCAGCTCAATTTTAAATATTGTACTGTTGTTATGTTTATTTTTGGACTGCGTTGGATCCAACATTTTCTGAAATAAACATTTTTGCAAACCCTTGATACGAATTTCGGGCCATAACTTTTGTTTTTCTTAAAAAATTACTGTCTGTCAAAATTAAACATAGACGGGATAAAATGAATTTCTCGTGAAAGTTTTTTGCCCCCTTCGTAGTACAAAAAGCTCATCAAAAATAAAGTAATAAATATTCGAACCACGGAGTTGCAAGTGTTTTGAGCAGGCTGAAACACGCGATCCTCCGATATTTCACACATTAAGTATTAAAAACTGAATAATAACTGTTAAATATTGTGAGTAGGGTCAATAATGAATCAATATGCAAAAGAATATAATGCAAAACACAAAATGTCCCTGAAAATAGTTTAAATGTGATATAGGCATCTGAATTGCAAATGTTTTGAGCAGCACTGTATACCGTCCAATGAGTCGCATGCCTTTCTTGCGGGGGCATATATATCCATTCTTTTGACTTGACCCATCCAAAAAAATCGTTGTAACTCGATACGTTTTACTATATTACTGTCGATCGGCTGGTGCACCATTGACGCATATTCGTCCATAAATCATTCGAAGAATTTTCCCCTCAAACTCACAAAGTTCTACTGAGGTACATTAAAAACTTACATTTGTACTTTTCTACGTCCTGAATTTGTCCGAGTCTACTGGACGTCTTTTGTGTTGATACCATAAACTAGGTCTTATCGCCGTTTAAGGCCTGACCCACTTTGGAAGACTCTATTTACAATTTTCCCAAGGGTGGGTGTAACACTCGTTTTGAACGACCTATGATGTCAAATGTCATCTGGTTACGCCAGTAACATTATTTCTTAATACCCTCCACCATAATATGGAAGGTATAATTAAATTTGTCATTCCGTTTGTAACACATCGAAATATTCATCAGAGACCCTAAAAAGTATGTATATTCTTGATCAGGTCAAAATTCTAAGCCGATATAACGATGTCCGTCTGCGCGCAAGACACAGCTCGCAAATTTTAAGATAGATCTTTGTTATTTGGTGTAGAATTTTATATTACTCCTAGAAAATTGCAAATGGGCTATATCGGTCCACGTTTTGATGTAGCCCCCATAGAACGGTACCACCCGAATTTCGGTATTTTGAAGTTGTGGCCACAATAATCCACTGAAATGACTGAAATTTGGTATTTAGTCTTCATTTGGAATACACAACTTTCCATATGAAATTTGTCAGTATAGGTCCATGCCTTCATATAGCACCCATAGAACGGTATCTCCGGATTTCCGGTATTTTGAAGTTTGTGGCATCAATATTCCACCGAAATTGTTGACATTTGGTATTAAGTCTTCGTTGTGGGAACTTAACGCCGTTCTTACTTGCTATTGTTCTTACCTTTATTTGTCGTTGCTTGTGTACACACGATAGAGTGTCACCTTGTTCGAACCCCGTTTTGTGTTGAATGTCTCCTATCTTAACTGCTGATCGACTCGTAGTGTCAGTTAATGTTATTCTGCATAATCTTATTAATACAAGCTCAGGTATATCTTGGAACACCTTTTATGTTATTGGGCTGGCGAAAGCTGCTATATAGCCTACAAATATATATTTTGTCTGTCGATTTGTTTTTCATGGGTCCTCTCTATATTTTGCGTACGATGATGGTTTGGTCCACTGTAGATTACCCAGGTCTAAAACCGCATTGGTGTGACCCGATTATTCCACTGACTATAAGGTTTGGCAATTCACACAATACTCCCGAATGTACATTATATGCTATGGGTAGGAGAGTTATGCCTCTGTAGTTGACACGAACCGTCTTGTCTTCTTTCTTGTGCACGGGGCATAGCAGACTGATGTTCCAATCGTTGGGTATGTATTCTTCTACTCTACTCATAATCCTTATAAGCATTTCGCCACCGGTCTAAAACAGATCGTCAGGCAGCCCATCAGCTCCTGCTGTCTTATTGCTTTTCAACATTTTAATTGCTTCCTTGGCTTCAGTTTTGCTAAGTGGCAAAGACTTAATGCCGTCGTTTGGGATTGGTTCTGGGTTATCTTAATCGCCACCATTATTCGATGCCAAAAGCTTGATGAAGTGCTCCTTCTATATTCTCAGTACGCTATCTGTATCAGTTACCAGGTTCTTTTCATCATCTTTGCAGGAGAATGTGCCTGCACCATACCTTCAATTCTGGTGTTTTACACTTTTGTAAAATTTTCTGACTTCATTCCGACTCCTGTACATCTCGGGTTTCTAACTCTCACATTTTTCTTGTTCTTTCTTCTCTCTCCTAAAAGTGCTCTTTCTTCTTTCACCAGCAAATTTGTTTCTCCTCTTCTGCCGATAGTTTTCCTCGGCACTTTGTGTTGCTACTGACTGCAGAGTTGCTCTGTATCCCGGGTTCTTCTCTTCAGTATCCTTATGACACCCATGATCGTACCATGGATTTTAGTGGCCGTTTAAAACAAGTGGGTCATTCTTTTCCACTGCGCGTCAACATTATTGGGACAATGAGTGCCGTCTTTAAGCATGTGAGTCAGTTGAGCGGAGTCAGTCAGTTGCGCTATCTGTTGTGTTTGCAGCAAATAAATAAAATACTTAAACAATCTGGTTTCTTATTTTCCCATCTGGGGACGAACATCCAAGTGGCCTTGTGTGTCGAGGTGTTGGAACCCGCTGACTACCATGTTTTTTTGCCGTTGAGCCTCATGCCGTTGTCGGATTTTATATCATGAAGGCTGATCTTTCCGATCGTGAAGCCAAAGATATTGTCCTTTCCAAATCTAGCATTAAAATCTCCTAAAACAATCTTAATGTCATGAACAGGGCAGCGGTCATATGCTCTCTCTAGGTGCTTGTAGAATATATCTTTGGTCTGTTTGTCTTTCTCTGTGGTCGGGGCATGGGCATGAGAACTTTGTTTTATACGGATTGCGGTAATTCTTTCATTAACCGGAGTGAAACTGGATATCAGGTTTTTATACCATCCACCATAATATGGGGGGTATATAAAATTTGTAATTACGTTTGTAACTCAGCATCAGCTTGCAATTCTACATCGATACAGACTTGTCCGTCCGTCTGTCCATCTGTGGAAATCACTCTAGCGTCCGAATGGATTGAAGGAAGAGGATACAATTTTGGTAAAATCTATTGAAGTTACGTAGAATTTTTAGTATTGAAAATTGACTATATAGGTCCACGTTTTGGTATACAAAGTGACGCGTGACTCGTCGATGTTTAAGGAACTTTGAAGATATTTATCCCATTTGACCACCGAATTAGTTGTAATTTCGTATTATGAGTTTTCAGAGGCTAGCAAACATTTCTTCCAAACACTGTTTATATAGGTCCACGTTTTGGTATAGCCTCCATATAACGCCCCATATAAAGTACGCGTCACTTTAAAGTATGTTGATGGTATTAGTCCCATTTGACCACCGAATTGGTTGAAATTTGGTATTTTGTGTTTCCAGAGGCTAATAACCATTTCTACCAAAAATTGGTGGATATAGTTTATTATATACAGTCGGACCTCGATTATCCGTGATGGTCGGGACCGGAGGCATTACGGATAATCGATTTTCCCGGATGATGGAGGCAATACTTTTAGGCAGTTTTTGAACATATTTTTAAGTGAAAATAGCATAGTATTGTACAATAATGTGAAAATTTGCAATTTTTATTAAATTTGTTACTGTAATCCACCAAATTTTAGAAGGATTCATAATATCATCATCCTCAGTTTCATCTGAATTAACTTTATTCCATGGTTTATGTGATACCATAAATACACAAATTGTATAATATGAGAGAATTTCCAGTTTTCGGTTGTTTACTTTTTGTTTGCTTAATCAAATTAATTGGAAAGTGTGCTTTTACTCTCGGGTAATGAAGTTTAAAACGAAAAATAGAGGAAATGGAAAAAATGCCAACATTTTTTTCTATCACGGATAATGGAGGTTCCCGGATAATCGATTCACGGATAATCGAGGTTCAACTGTAGTTGGTTTATGTAGGTCCACGTTTTGGTATAGCCCCTTTAGAACGGTGACTCCCGATTTTCGGTATTTTGAAGGTTTTAGCCTCATTATCATACCGAAATGGCTGAAATTTGGTATTTAGTCTGCTTTTGAACAACAAAACTTTCCTCTAAAAATTTGTCGGTATCGGTCCACGTTTTGATAGAACGGTACCTCCGGATGTTCGGTATTTTAAAGGTTTAGCATTATCTTTCCGAAATCTTTGAAATTTGGTATTTATTCTTATTAAAAATGCCTACAGAGTATTGGGACTATAGATGCGCGTTTAATTATAGGCCCCAAAGAAGATGTATAGAGGGTTCTTAAATTGGAGGACACTACAATACCGCTCGCTGCGAAGATTTTTAAAGGATTACACTACTGTAGTGATTTCAACTTTGTATTTCGGATTCTCAATGGGTAGAAAACCTCGACACTGAAATTTATCAATATAAGCTCATAATTTGATATATTCCCAATATGAAGGTGACTCCAGATTTTACGTAGTTTAAAGATTGTACAGGCATCGTCCAAATGGAATGACTGTAACATGATATTTTGGATTGTGAAGGGGTAGACAATATCGACATCTCATTGTTAGTAAGCCTTGGTTAAAGTACGTGATATCCTTCAGTTAGCGTGGCCGGAGAGCTTAGTACTTTCATAAACGAAAGGAATATAGTTGTTCCATTTTACTTCATTACAACTCTTGGTGGAGGGTATAAAAAAGTTCGGCCCGGCTGAACTTAACACCTTTCTTACTTGTTAAGTCTCCGATTTACCATAAATCCAAAACGTTTCATGGCTGCAATAACACAATACCCGATTCCATACTACTTCCTGCAAGACGATGATATCGATGATTTGTACTTTGAGGGGATCGTCATTTTTAGAGGGGATTGTTTTTCAACCCATTAGGGTTCCCAGTGGCATTTAGTGTTTCCAGTGATAAAAAAAATAAATAAACAAAAATTGTGGTAATAAGTCCACGTACCGTCCATATACCATATACCGATACCGCCCGATGCTAGGTATTTTGATGCTTTGATCGCCGTTTTCGATCGAATGTGGCTGTAATTCGGCATAAAGAGTTTCCAGTGGTCTCTGTTAAAAATTGCGGTAATAGGTCCAAGTTTTGTTATAGGCTCCATAGAACGGAATCTGGCATTTCGAAATTTTCAGGTATTTTGAAAATTTTAGCTACATTTTCTGACCAAATTTAATATAAAAGGGCATTTAGAGTTCTTAGCGATCAAAAAACTTCTCTACCAACAATTTTGGTAATTGTACACGTTTTGGTATAGCCCCCATATGACGGTACTGCCGGATTTCAGGTAATGTGAAGTTTTTAGCTAAATTTTCTGATTTCTTTCCCAGTTATCAAAAAACATCTCCATCAAAAAGTGTAGACTTATGTCCTCGTTGGCAGTAATTTGGCATTAAGGGTTTCCAGTGGTCAAAAACTTTCTCCAACAAAAAATTTTGTAATAAGTCCAAGTTTTGATATAGCCCTCATTAAACAGTACAACGCATTTCAGGTTTTTTGAAGATTTTTATCTACTTGTTCTGACCAACTTAGATATAATTTGGCATTTGGGGTTCATAGTGATCAAAAACTGCTCTACCAAACATGTTCGTAATGGGTAAACTTTTTGGTAACCCCATTAAACGGTACCACCCGATTGCAGGTATTTTGGAGTGGTTAGCTACATTTTTGGACCGAATTGGATATCGTTTGGCCCTTATGGTTCCTGGTGGACAAAAAACTTATCTACCGAAAATTGTAGACATATGTAGGACCATGTTTTGGAATAGCATATAATGGTACTGGTGGATTGCAAGTATTTTGATGTTCTTATCTACATTTTTAGACCGACTTGGCTATAATTAGGCCTTTATCCAACAATTTTGGATTTGGTACCGCTCGATTTCTGGTATTTTCAAGTCTTTAGCTGACTGAATTAGCAAAAATTAGATATTTTGGGTTTCCATTGGGCTAAGAACTTATCCACCCAAATTATTTCATATTAGTGGTGGTGGGCCAAAAACTTCGGCCTGGCCGAACTTAACGCTTTTTTTTACTTGTTATGATTTTAGCCTTTTCGTAGGCCCGCGTTTTGTATATCCTCACATTCAATTTAAATCATTTTCACCACGGCCGATTGAAATATGGAACAACAATATTATCCTTCCAAACTTGTTATCATAATTAATCATCGAATCTATGCGGTTCGCAGGCTATACATTATTTCGCAAGTTTATACAAGTTTATGGATATGGTGTCATCACATTTCTTTTTTGAAACTTTTTTAGTGTTTTGCAACTTTTCTAGTCCTATAAGAAATTTAAACCTAACATAATTTTTGGTTTCCCCTTTAGACCTATTGGAGAGCCACACATCCAGATATAACAACGGCTCAATCCATACCTAGACCAATACCTCAGGAAGCTTCACCTACCACAGATCAGGCCCGTTTGGGTCCAACGCCACCAGGTAAGTTATGTGACAAATGGATGGTTTCTATAGTTTTTTTTTATTTATTTTTCTGACTTCATGCCATTAAAAAGTCATTATATGATGAGATATTAATATTAAAAAATAAAAGTTTAGGCATATTAAAAAATATAACTAAATTCTTAAAAAATAGGACAACCAACAAATCAACCACCCACCTTCGCTCAATCACACACAGAAATAAAATAGAACAACATTTTCCATTAATTTTAAGTTTAAATTATTTATTTATCAACTATACTGACACTAATTTAACAACTTTTTGTAAATTATGTTTATTCTACTTTTTTATTGTTTATTTTCTTATAATTAAAAAAATAAATAAATGTTTTATAAAACAAAATAAAACCGTACCAATGACAATCGAAACCATCTTACTCGTTCTCTCTTTAATTTAAAAAAAAAATATATTTAAAAAATACAAAAAAAAAAAACAATAAAATTTCACACATTTGCCGGCTTACGCGTTTCAATAGTTGACGGGGGCGAAGATGAACGGGAATATCGCATGGGCTCAATAGAACGTGAGGGTAGTCGTGATCGTGATATTGGAAGTCGTGAACGCGAACGAGACGAAGATTATGAACGCGACTATTGGGATAATGAATTCACAAAAGGTCGAAGAACACCGCGCGAACGTCAACGCGATCTAGAATGGGAACGTGAAAGGGCCCGCGAATGGGAGAGAGAACGAGAAAGAGATTGGGATAGAGAATTCGATTGGGACCAAGGTAAACAACATAACAATAGCATAACTGAATTTTCATACTTTTTCAACTTTTTATCACAAACATTTTATGAATTTTCAAAATTTAAAATAAATTTTTTTTTTTGCCAACAAAATTCATACATATTTCGTTCAATCGAAAAAAAGATTAAACTGTTGATTGTATAGTGCTTTTGATTGACAATTGGCATAGAACAATTGGCGAAGATTTTGTTTTTATTTTACTGTCTGTTTTTGTATTTTGACTTAAATGTGGAACGAATGAAAGCCATTCAAGTATATTTAAAGTGATTTTGTAAATCGAAAGTAGATGGTTTTAGAGGCCCTTCCTTATAAGTGAGTATGACACATTGCCGAGATGGAACCTGTCTCTGTAATACCAAAATGTAATTCTGTGGTAAATTTTGATTGTTCGGAAGAAAGAATATAAAAATTTTCACAATGAAAGAAGGAATCTGAGGCACTTATTACACTGTCATGTATCCAAAAACGTATACTTTTTAGCCATGTCTCTTCTTCTGTCTATCATTCTGGCTGGCTGGTGTGGGCGATAACTATGGAACGGCTCAACCGAGTGACAAGTTTATATCAAACTTTACACATCGTTAACATTCTTCTAAACGTGCATCAAATTCCAAGAAGGTCTATATTGTGCAACACCTTCGGGTACCTCTCTCACAAAAGTACAAAATTTTCACTTAAGTGCAGTTTAAAAGCTGTTCGAGGATCGTTTTGAAATTTTTACCGAAGGTGGTCTTTGGGGTGGTCGCGTAGTGGATGAATGATACCAAGCAATAGCCCTGTAGTGCGATTCTCTAACTCATTTTTTGAGTTACCGACAAAAATCGTTAATTATTACTAATTATCACGTAAAAGCCATTGCTAATTTTGATAGTTGTTTGCTGAGAACATGCTAAAGGTTGCTAGAGAAATTTTTCCTAGCAACATTTAGCAAGTTCGATCAGCTGCTCTTTAATCATCTGTTGATGGTCAGTTGGTCAATGTTTATTTGATATTTGTCGAAAAACAGTACGAATATTGCGTACTGTTTAACTGTCATTTTGCTAATGTTTACTAAATGCTGTCTTTTTACTTTTTCTATTTTTATACCTCCACCATAATATGGAGGATATAATTAAATTTGTCACATCGAAATATTGATCGGAGACCCTATAAAGTATATATATTCTTGATCAGGGTAAAATCCATGTCCGTCTGTCCGTCCGTCCATCTGTTACAAGATACAGCTCGCAATTGTAATTTGGTATAGAAGTTTATATTACTCCTAGGATGTTTGGTATTGCAAATGGGCTATATCGGTCCACGTTTTGGTATAGCCCCTATAGAACGGTACCTCCCGATTTTCGGTATTTTGAAGGTTTTAGCCTCATTATCATACCGAAATAGCTGAAATTTGGTACTTAGTCTTCGTTGGGGGTACAAAACTTTCCCCCAGAAAATTTTTTGTATAGTTTCACGCCTTCATATAGCCGCCATAGAATGGTACTTCCCGATTTTCGGTATTTTGAAAGTTGTGGCCACAATAATCCACCGAAATGATTAAAATTTGGCATTTGGTCATCATATGTGGTATTAAACTTTTCATATGGTATTAAACCTTCATATAGCCCCCATAGATCGGTAGCTTGTGGTCACAATTATCCATCGAACTGGCTGAAATTTGGTATTTGGTTTTCATTTGGGATATTAAACGGTATATGTCGGTATATGTCCACGCCTTCATATAGCCCCCATTGAACGGTAACTCCCGATTTTCGGTATTTTGTAGATTGTGGCCACAACAACCCACCGAAATGGCTGAGATTTGTTATTTAGTCTTTCATGGGGTTATAAAATGTTCCAGAAAGAATTATCACTAAAGGTCCACGTCTTCCTACATGTCCCATAGAAGCGTACCTCTTGATGTACGGTATTTTTAGGTTTTTTATTTATCTTACTGAAATATCAGAAATTTGGTATTTAGTCTTTTTTGAGTCTACAAACTTTCCGTAAGAAATTTGTAGGTATAATTCGACGATTTGATATAGCCCCCATGGAACGGTATCTCCCGAATTTCGGTATTTTGAAAGTAAGCCAGATTCTACAAGTTCCAAAACAGTCGAATGGACTTGTAGGGGCTCAAATTCTACAGAGTAGATTTTGAACCAAAATTATTGTTGCACAAAGACGAACAACAATATTACCTTTTGCAAACTACAACAAACACAATAAGTATTCTGACGATACTTACGTTTTGTTGTCGGCAAACAAAAGAAAACACTTCACACTGAATTAAACTTCAAACAAATTGACACTGTCGGTCAAATTTATATATTTTATTTTAATTCAAAAAAATAGGTGTTTATACAAAATTCAATTGATCAGACGATCCGCACACTCGAACTTTAAGAAGAAGAGTAATTTTCCCCTGCAAGAGATGGGAGTATCGGCGATGATAAAGACTTATCGAGTTCGATAAGATCCACATCCATGTCATCGAGGGGGTTGGGTCGATTCCCAACACAGATTGCTTTACCGAACTCGCTGAAATTCTTCTTCATAAACGAAAGGAAACTAATTGTTCCATTTTACTTCAATACAGCTCGTAGTGAAGGGTACAACAAGTTCGGCCAGGCCGTTTTTACTTGTTCGGTATAATTATTCTTACTCTCTGAAAACAAGTTACTGAGTAAATCTTACTAAAATGTAAAAAGACACAACTATTTTCACCTTACAGTAAGTGTAATGGAATCGGGCAGACGTAAAGATCACAAACGATTACGCACTGTATTACAGCTGCCATGAAACGTAACATGAGCTACACGCAGAGAAAAAATATTTTTCGCTTTTGTTGGAACAAAAATATCTGTTTTGGTTCCAAAAATGTATTTGTTTTGTTCAAACATTGTGATCCAAATCCAAAAATACCATCTTTTGTTCCAAACATAGAAAACAAAAACAACTTTCGAATTTCCGCAATATTGTAAAAATCGATAACAATACCGATTGTAGGAACTATCATAATCTAATTTTGTTTACAAAAAGTATTGTCAACCCAGAAAACAAGCCCAGAAATTTTTGATTTAAGTGTATATACTTCTCATATACACTTTTCACATAACTTGGATATAAATGCGCGTATAATATTGCAATCATTGATGAACACAATACATGGTTTGCTGCATTGGCTGACAACAAAGACAAACAAAAAGCCACAAGCACCCACCACAACATAAGGAATAATTAAACACCATAACAAACTTCGGTATAACACCAAACCTCAAAGCACAATGAAGATAGAATAATGAAACAAAACAGAAACAAATAAAAACAAGTAAGAACGGCGTTAAGTTCGGCCGGGCCGAACTTGTTATACCCTCCACCACAAGTTGTATTGAAGTAAAATGGAATAATTAGTTTCCTTTCGTGTATGAAGAAGACTTAATACTAAATTTCAGCAATTTCGGTAAAACAATGTGAGGCACCATTCTATGGAAGCTATTTCAAAACGTCGATCTATACCGACAAATTTCTGACGGAAAGTTTTTAGGCTCAAAGAACACTAAATACCAAATTTTCTATATTTCGGTAAGAGAATCAAGAAGTACGCTTCTATGGGTATATAGGAAGACGTGGACCTATACTGATAATACTCTTCTGGAATATTTTATAACTCTTGGAAGACGAAATAATGAATTTCAGCCATTTCGGTTGGATATTGACGTAACACTCTTCAGTATTACGAAAATCGGGATGTACCGTTATATGGGGGCTATATCGAAACGTGGACCTATACCGACGAATTGTAGTCAGAAATGGGGCAATATGAAAGCGTGGACCTGTACAGACATGTTTCTGGTGAACAGTTTTATATCACATTGAAGACTAAATACCAAATTTCAGCCATTTTATGTGGAATATTAAAGGCACGACCTTCAAAATACGAAAAATCGGGAGATACCTTTCCATGGGGGCTATATATAGGCGTGGACCGATACCGACAAATGTAAAGGGGAAGTTTGAGTACCCCCAACGAAGTCTAAATACCAAGTTTCAGACATTTCGGTGGAATATTCAGGTCACAACGTTCAAAATACCGAAAATCGGGAGGTACCGTTCTATGGGGGCTATATGAAGGCATGGACCCATACCGACAAAGTTCCGGGGGAAAGTTTTATACCACCAACGTAGACTAAGTACCAAATTTCAGCCATTTCGGTGTGATAATGTAGCTAAAACCTTCAAAATACCGAAAATCGGGAGGTACCGTTCTATGGGGGCTATATGAAGGTGTGGACCGATACCGACGAAATTCTGGGGAATAGTTTTGTACACCTAAAGAAGACTGCGTACCAAATTTCAGCCATTTTGGTAGGATAATTAAGCTAAAACCTTAAAAATACCGAAAATCGGGAGGTACCGTTCTATGGGGGCTATATCAAAACGTGGACCGATATATCCCATTTTCAATACCAACCATCCTGCAAGTAATAAAAACTTCTGTACCAAATTTTGACTCTCTATCTTTTAAATTGCGAGCTGTATCTTGATTTCAACAGACAGACAGACGGACGGACGGACGGACAGACGGACATGGTCAAATCGACATAGAATTTTATGCTGATCAATAATATATATACTTTATAGGGTCTCCGACGAATATTTCGATGTGTTACAAACGAAATGACAAATTTAATTATACCCTCCATATGGTGGAGGGTATAACAAGAGTCTCATTGTTGGTATACATACACACAAAAACAAAGATAAAGGCATCATGTCATACAAACAAAACTCACCATAATTGTTTTTTTCAACACGGCATCGAATAGCGAGAGAAGAGAAAAAATTGTCGAAGAAAAGAGAGAACTATTGTCCTGTTGACAAAAACTATTTTTGGATTTAACAAAACCCAATTGTTGGAATCACAACACTACATTTGGAATTTAACAATATCTTTATAATACATATTTTGCTCTTCGAATATTGTTGGATCAATCATATTTTTTCTCTGCGTATAGGTGTAGGATTCATGGTTAATCGGAGACTAAAAATCTCGTCTCCAGATATCCACAGATGGGAAAACAAGACACCAGATTGATAATGTTGTGATAGACAGAAGACATAGTTTGTTAGATGTTCGATCGATTCGAAGAGCGAACATCGATTCGGACAATTTCCTTGTAGAAGCCAAAGTACGCACTCGTCTTAATGTTGCGGCAAAAAATGCGATATAACACAGGGCGGAAGCTGGATGTCGAGCAACATAACGGTCACACGGTCGGCAAGTACAGCCTTCATGAGGTAACATCAGACAACAGATTGAGGCTGATCGATTTTGCAGGGGCAAGGTGGATATCCGCAGATGGGAACGCAAGACACCAGATTGATAATGTTGTGATAGACGGAAGACACAGTGTGTTAGATGTCTGATCGAATCGACTAGCGAACATCGATTCGGAACGTTTCCTTGTAGAAGCCAAAGTACGCTTACGTCTTAATGTTGCGGCAAAAAAGTGCGATCTAACACAACACGAAAGCTGGGTGTCGAGAAGCTGCAAACACAACAGATATCAAGAGCCTACTTAGATCAACTGACCCACAAGCTGGAAGACGGCACTCCTTGCACCGATAATGTGGAAGCGCAGTGGCAAAGAATATCCCTGTCTCTTCAAACTGCAGCAAAATCCAAAAAACACCACCTTAAAATTTTTACTACGATCAGAAGTGTCGTAAGGTTACTGAAGAAAAGAATGCGGCTTACAGTTCAACCTTGTATTCATTAGCAACACGAAGCGCAAAGGAAAAACATCGGGTGAAGAGCAGAGCGTGCTTTCAGGATAGAAAAGAAAGAGCAAGAAAAACGTGAGCGTGTGAAACTCGAGATCTTAGGGAGTTAGAATGAAGTCCGAAGATTTGATACAGATAGCGTACTGAGGTTTTGAAGGAGCATTTCATGAAGCTCTTAGTATCGAAAATGGGCGGCGAAGATGATACCCCCGAACCAATCCCAAACAACGATTTTGAATGTCTACTACCTAACCAAAGCGTGGTCATGACAGTAATTAAACGGCTATAAAATCATAAAGCAGCAGGAGCTGATTGGCTGCCCGCCGAATTGTTCAACACCGCTATCGAAATGCTGATAAGTTAATAAGCGAAATTTAGCAGGAAGATAGCATACCCAACGATTGGAAACTCAGCCCACTATATCCTGTACACAAGCAAGGAGACAAGACTGTTTATGCAAATTACAGCGGCAGAAGTCTCCTACCCATCGCATACAAAGTGCTGTCGAGCATACTGTGTGAATGTCTAAAACCTATGGCCAATAAAATAACCGGGTCATACCAATGCGGTTTTAGACCTGGTAAATCAACACGAAATACAGATCGACAAATACCACTTGTTAGTCGGCTATAAGACAGCATTCGACAGCCCAAGTAGATCAAAGCTCTTCCAAGCCATGCCAAAACAAATAAGATAATGCATTATGACATTGTCTGACACAAAATCAGCAGTTAAAGTAGGAAATAAGGTATCCGAGCCTTTGAAAACAAAACGAGATTTCAGACAAGGTGACAGTCTAAAGTGTGACATATTTAACATCCTGCTGGAAATGGTCAGAGATACAAATATCACTATATAAAATAAAGATATAATGTTACTGCCCTACGCAGATGATATTGACATAATAGGTCAATATTGAAAATGGGCTATATCTGTCCACGTTTTGATATAGTCTGCATAGAAGGTTTCAGCCCCATTGTCAGAAAAAAGTGACTGACTTTTCTTTCTTTCTCCCAGAAGTTTGTCATTACAGGGTTCAGTTTTTGCTAGGGGCATAAACTATTACAAGAGAGAATTTCCGGATTTTTTTTTAATTTTTAGACCCCTACCCATGTAGACAATTGTCGGTGTTTAGAAGGAGTTTACAACATTATCGATCCAACATGGCTTAAATTTGTTACATAGTCTTTTGGTATGAGACCACGACTTAGTATAGTCCCCATATAACTGCACGATTTTCGGTATTTTGAAAGTTATTACCACATTATCTTACCGGAATGACAGAAATTGGGTATTTAGAGAAGTGCGGGTATAGATGCAATGTTTTATGCCCGTAATTTCTACGCGTAGTTATATATGAGTTCATGGATATCCCCAGTGAAAGCAAAATTTCACAATTTCAATCCATAGGTAACGTTACCGGGTCGAAAACGGCAGTGTTACTTACACCAAGGATTTTGCCTGGTTGATCGTTGCCAATGTGTTAAAAATTGTAAAATACTTATATGTGGCAATGTTTTTACGAAATCATGAATGAAAATCACCAATGTTACCACATGTTTTCAAAATATGCACGCCTCGGTAAATGACACGTAGAAATTACCAAACGCGTAGGTAAAGATAACTAATAGGTAGCTACCTACCCGGTTACCTAGGGCTAGAAATTACGGGCATTAGTATAGCCCCCATAAAAGAAGTACATCCGATTTTCCATATTTTTTGGAGGATTTTTGCAATATTGAGGATTTTTTTATACAAAAATAGCAGTAATTCGACATTTAAGGCTTTAAAATTTCTCTAAGAAAAATTTGAGCCATATGCCCACATTTTGGTATTACCTCCATATCATGGCGACCCGTGAGTTAAGCTAATTTGAGGTCTTCTATAGATTTATAGTCAGAGGAGGTCTTCTCTAGACAGAAGACCTTTTGAGGACTTCTACAGACAGAAGACCTCTTGAGGTCTTCCATAGGCAGAAGACCGCTTGAGTACTTCTACAGACAGAAGACCTCTTGAGGTCTTCCATAGGCAGAAGACCTCTTGAGGACTTCTACAGACAGAAGACCTCTTGAGGTTTTCTATAGACAGAAGACCCCTTGAGGTCTTCTATAGACAGAAAACTCCTTGAGGTCTTCTGTGAATAGAAGACCTCAAAAGCTCTACTGTCTATAGAAAACCTCAAGAGGTCTTCTATCTATAGAAAGCCTCAAGAGGCCTTCTGTCTATAGAAGACCTCAATAGGTTTTCTGCCTGTAGAAAACCTCAAGAGGTTTTCTGCCTGCAGAAGACATCAAGAGGTCTTCTGTCTATAGGAGACCTGAAGAGGTCTTCTGTCTATAGAAGGCCTCAAGAGGTCTTCTGTCTATAGAAGACCTCAAGAGGTCTTCTGTCTATGGAAGACCTCAAGAGGTCTTCTGTCTATGGAAGACCTCAAGAGGTCTTCTGTCTATGGAAGACCTCAACAGTTCTTCTGTCTATAGAAAACCTCAAGAGGTCTTTTGTCTATAGAAGACGTCAAGAGGTCGACTGTCTCTAGAAAACCTCAAGAGGTCTTCTGTCTATAGAAGATCTCAAGACATCTTCTGTATATATAGAAGACCTCAAAAGGTCTACTGTCTATAGAAAACCTCAAGAGGTCTTCTGTCTATGTACAGAAGATAGCTTTAGTTTTTTTTTTGCCATGGATATATTGTCATTTCAGACCACAAGGAGAGTACCCTCATCTTGCTTCTCCTCTGAAATATTTCCAATCTCCCGACGAATGACTTCGAGCATGTGTTCCGTCTTGAACTTGTTGCCCCAAACTGTGACAAATGCAGACTCCTTAGTCAGTTGATGAACTTGATCTTTCGTCACCAGCTCGAGTTTGCCGCTTTCGCATGGACGTATTATGCTGCAGACAATATCTTTGAGGGCGGCAATGTTTGCATGCCGGGGAAATTGGAACATCATCATGTCACCAAAATTGTACATGGCAATATAGCTTATTCAGCTCGTGATATGTATTTGAATACATATGTAGGTGAATCGACACAGAACGTTTGTGCTGTAAATCGAAGTAGGAATAGATTTCCAACCGCACCGATCTTTCACCTTGTCACTACAGTTTAGAAGATATTAGTTGTGTACTTTTACTTACCTAAGGTTACCATTTTTAACCTGCAAAGCGTTCCTTATCCCCAAAAAATGGTAAAACTTGAAGCATTTTTTAAGAGAGTGAGAGAGAAGAGAGAGCAAAAATGCCTCTCTCTTCTACCACAGGCAACCATACAAATTTCTTCAGGTAAAAAATGGTAGAACTGATTTTTCAACATTTGTTTGACTTTTATTTGACAATGAAGAAAAAAATGAACAAAAACAGAAGAAAAAGGCGAACGCTGACAAAACAAAATTAAAACCTGTGAAATAAAAGAAGAAATTTGAATTTTCATGTTTCTTGATATTGTTACCAGATGTACCATTTTTGGTTCCTTTACTTTTCTGGTAAAACTGTTCATGAGAGAGCAATTTTGACAGTTTTCTCTTTTACCACTTATACAGTTAAAAAGTAAAGGAACAAAGCTGTCGTCTCGAACTCGTATTTTACCATCGCAGAAACTATGGAACTATATTGTGGAACTAGTTCCTTTTGGAAAAATAAACTGGAAAGATCGATCCGCATCGGGAACTACATTGACTAAATATACTAAAGTCTACCATTAAAAAAAATTTTTTTGACATACATACATAATTCCACATACTGGCAGATATACTATTCCGACTGAATATCAACATAGTGGGTAGCGTAGTAATTTTAGAGTAGTCAGGTTCAATTTTGGCTTTAGGTCAATTCAACAAGTAAATACGTAATACATCTTCAGAAAGGAAGTAAGAGTATATATCGGAAATCTACTTACATTACTGTCTTTCATTCTCCAAAGTCCCGTTCGAAATACAAAAACAGACTATTAATTTTTCAATATTTTTTTCATTTGAACTCTTTTTTAATTATATTTGTTACAATGAATTATCAACATATATAAATATACAAGTTTTTATTATTAATGAAAAGAATATACGTACATTTTATTTTATATACTAAAGTATTGTATATTATTACTAATTAGAAAGGCTTATTGTTGTATCAGAGTTATTTATATACTAGAACCCCCTTAAGAAATCTGGTTATTTCCCAATTTCCCTTTTCCGAAAAATAATATCGATATTATTTATGTGCATATTTTAGATGTTTTATTAAAAAAAAAATAATAAAACAGAAAATGTAAAAAACGCTTTTAAATATTACTACCATTTTTTGGTTTTACACGTTATTTGTCAATTTTTCCTTTAAGTTTGTATTATTTTTCTTAATTTTATTTTTGATTTTATTTTTATAGCTTTTACTGCCCGTGGTACATTGTCGACATATAGTTAAATTGTAGAAACTACTACATTCAATTGCAATTGTTTTTCAAAATTTCCAAATTCGATTACAACTCTGAAAAAAATATTAAAAATTGTTAAACAATAAAAGACAACTCTAAATTTAAAACATTTCTAAATTTTTTAAAACCAAAAATCTACCCAATTTGAAGCAGTCACATATATTTTGTTGCAAGAACATGCCTTCCCACACCTCTACAATGAGTATGATATATATTTTTGATTTTTCTATATTTTGAATTTTGATCTAAGCCTGTTTAACACTGTCGATAACACCTTACTAAATAAATACAGAGTTGTAACATGACAATGATGATAGTAGTAATGTGATCGTAGAGTGAATACACTAAACTTTGTCGTATTTTTGTGATAATCAAAAAAAAAAAAAAAAAACAAAAACTAACAGAATTTAGTGGTCATAATAATTATTATTAGTATTTATGTATAATTGTACTTTTTATTTGATATCTATTTGTGCTTTTTTACTAATTGGTTGTTGAACAAATCTTAGTTATTGTCAATATTTATTTGTATTTTTTTTTTCCAACTCAACATCAATTTTTCAGGAATTAATAGTTACCCACGCTCTTGCTTAACTAGGTCAACTTCATCCCGCAATTTCTGTCCCTTTGTGCGATTAACAGTATGTTTTTGGGAGCCATTGCAAAGTAATCCAAACAAGTTAACTTTTGCATTGTCTGTAGGCTGAAAAACATGGGTCATTTCGTTAAAATGTTATAGGGGCAAATAATTACACTGTACAACAAAATCGAACTTTTTTTCAAAATTACAAGAAACCCCGCACAGATTATGTAAAAGGGCCGAAAAAAAGAAGACACGTGTATCGGCGTTTTGAAAGTTTACGTCGGAAAGTAACCTAAATAGGCGTGGCAACTTCCGCCCATTTCTACAGGTTTTGAAATATTCGACATCAGATTCCTTGGTATCCTTGCATTTTAGGTATAAAGTGTGTTTGGCAATATTACTGACAACAATGCGGGGTATCTTTTTATGAAAAAAGTTAACCCTCATTCGAGTCACTAAAGGGGTCTTTCTGGTCCGTTTTTTCAAAAACGTTTAAAAACTCCTTTAAAATTTGATCGTATGAGATCAACATATTCTACAAAATTATTTGTCATAACATTTTACTATAGTTCCCCGAATACACTAAAACTCTAAATCGTACATAAACGCCAGGAATCTGCCAAAAGTAAAATTACGTTTTTTGTTAATGTTGTACTTTTTCTGAGTTTATTAAGTTTTGTCCCACAAAACTTCATTCTACATAGAAGACGTCAAGGACAAAAATAATCTCCATCAAATTTCAATATAAGTCGCCGAATAAATGAAATATATATTTGCAATATATATCAAGAAAATATATACATCAAATTTGCCAACAAAACACACAAATATTTTTTGAATAAATTTGTTTTGTTCTTTTTTCGAGTTGATGCATGAAAGTAACATGAAATTTAGTTTTAGATGAAAGGTGTTAAAAGAAGAACTATTCTACATAAAATTTCATTATAAGTCCTAAAACAATCTAGATATCTGAGTAAAATTCTTTGTTATGAAAATGACGTTAAAAAATTTGATATAATAGGTAGAAATTATTTGTTAAACTTTTAGACTCTTAATTAAAATTTATTCCATACTGAGTCAAAATCTCCTAAAATACCTCACTTTTGGGGGGTTGTGTTAAAAGAAGAAATGTTCCAAATTAAATTTCATTATGAGTCACTGAACAAAAGAAATTTGTAGCTATAATATTTAACATCTCCAGAAGCTTTCGCTTTTTATATATGATTTAGGACCATATTCTAACGTTTTTATTCACATTTTCGTTATCTGCGGTCACAAAATATACTTTATTGAAGTTTTTTGATAATAAATTCTTTCAGAAGATTATGTGTGCTCTATTCAAACTGTTTTTGAATTAGATTATGTGTGCTCGATCCAAACTGTTTTTGAAATATTTATCCTGATGACGTTATTTTAGTTTATAGTACTAAAATACGTAATTTTTAAAAGTCCGATCTGGGTTATAAATATTTTCCCTATATATTTTCACCATAAATATTTCAAAAACAGTTTGGATCGAGCACACATAATCCTCTGAAAAAAAATTTTTATGAAAAAACATCAATAAAATATATTTTGTGACCGCAGATAACGAAAATGTGAATAAAACGGTAGAATATGGTCCTAAATCATATATAAAAAGCGAAAGCTTCTGGAGATATTAAATGTTATAGCTACAAATTTCTTTTGTTCAGAGACTCATAAGGAAATTTGATTTGGAACATTTCTTCTTTTGACACAACCCCCAAAAAGTAAGGTATTTTTCGAGATTGTGACTCAGTATGGAATAAATTTTAATTAAGAGACTAAAAGTTTAACAAATAATTTCTACCTAAATTATCTAATTTTTTAACGTCATTTTCTTAACAAAGTATTTTACTCAGATATCTAGTTTATTCTAGGACTTATAATAAAATTTTGTGTGGAATATTTCTTCTTTTAACACCTTTCATCTAGAACTAAATTTCATGTTACTTTCATGCATCAACTCGAAAAAAGAACAAAACACATTTATTCAAAAAATATTTGTGTGTTTTGTTGGCAAATTTGATGTATACATTTTCATGATATATTCTCGTATTGCAAATACATATTTCATTTATTCGGCGACTTATATTGAAATTTGATGGATATTATTTTTGTCTTTGACGTCTTCTATCTAGAATGAAGTTTTGTGGGACAAAACTTAATAAACTCAGATAAAGTACAACATTAACCCAAAAACGTGATTTTACTTTTGGCAGATTCCTGGCGTTTAGGTATGATTTAGAGTTTTGGTTTATTCGGGGACCTATAGTAAAATTTTATAACAAATAATTTTGTAGAATATTTTGATCTGATACGATCACTTTTTAAAGGAGTTTTTAAACGTTTTTGAAAAAAGGGACCAGAAAGACCCCTTTAGTGACTCGAATGAGGGTTAACTTTTTTCATAAAAAGATACCCCGCATTGTTGTCAGTAATATTGCCAAAGACACTTTATACCTAAAATGCAAGGATTCCAAGGAATCTAATGTCGAACATTTCAAAACCTGTAGAAATGGGCGGAACTTGCCATGCCTATTTAGGTTACTTTCCGACGTAAACTTTCAAAACGCCGATACACGTGTCTTCTTTTTTTCGGTCCTCTTTCATAATCTGGTCGAATTATCTTGTAATTATTTTTTGTGTTGTGCACTGTTACTAAAGAGTAAACAGTAACGGTGGCACAAGTACTAAGAGACTTATGAGTTCAACAATCACCGTCGGAAAACATCCTTTAAACCCCTCCGCCATACTGTGGTATAGGGAGGGCATAATTATATTTGTCATTCTGTTTTTATACCCTACACCACATTGCACAGTGGCAAAACCAAAAAATTGAGGACATCGTTCTAAAAATTTAAAAATGCAAATCGCTTCAAAACATTCCAAATTTTTTGAAACTCAACCATCCAATTTTAGTTCTTAAGGAGGAAAAGCCTCTCAAACATTATTAATTTTGAAGAAAAAATTGTATTTAAAAATAAGAAAAAATGGTTATATTCTAAGCGAATTTATAAAACAAGGGACTATTATTAACGCCTTAACTTAAGTTGAATCATTTAGCAAATTGCCTTTGCTTCATTTTTCTAGTTATGAAAACTCTTCTAAATTTCAAGGGTTGCCAAATATTTTGGTTATATTATCGGTCAAAATGAAAATATTTAATAGAGATGTATGGATTTCCTTAAAGTAGAACATTGGTGGCGTTTATTTAATTGGGATAGCTGTTACAATTTTGATTTTTCAAAATAGTCTGGCTTAATCCCTTTTGTTGTTTTAATATTTAAAACAACAAGTTTATTAGTGGAGAAGGTTTGGCATTGTTCGCCAAGGGGTAAGGCAAGGAAGACTAGTTTCGATCCACGCCACTGGATCTCATCAGTTCCCTTTGTTTCTTGTTTGTGGATATTCTCCACCGAAGTTATTTTTCAATAACTTCTTCAACAAGAAACTTTTTATACCCAAACATCAATCGTCAGCTCGAAGTATAAACGTAAACAAAGAAAAACCTTCAATGAGAAGTTTTTCTTTGGTAACCTAACACAACTCCGGCGAAAGTGTTTACGAAACAAAGCAAACCTTCTTCCACTCGTATGTGTCGTTGATTATTCAACAAATGCACATACCCAAATGCTGTTTGGTAGCTTATATACAACGACACATACGAGTGGAAGAAGGTTTGCTTTGTTTCGTAAACACTTTCGTCGGAGTTGTGTTAGGTTACCAAAGAAAAACTTCTCATTGAAGGTTTTTCTTTGTTTACGTTTATACTTCGAGCTGACGATTGATGTTTGGGTATAAAAAGTTTCTTGTTGAAGAAGTTATTGAAAAATAACTTCGGTGGAGAATATCCACAAACAAGAAACAAGGGGAACTGATGAGATCCAGTGGCGTGGATCGAAACTAGTCTTCCTTGCCTTACCCCTTGGCGAACAATGCCAAACCTTCTCCACTAATAAACTTGTTGTTTTAAATATTAAAACAACAAAAGGGATTAAGCCAGACTATTTTGAAAAATCAAAATTGTAACAGCTATCCCAATTAAATAAACGCCACCAATGTTCTATTTGAGAAACACTGGCACGGTTTTGTGTGTTGTTGGTATATAAGCTACCAAACAGCATTTGGGTATGTGCATTTGTTGAATAATCAACGACACATACGAGTGGAAGAAGGTTTGCTTTGTTTCGTAAACACTTTCGTCGGAGTTGTGTTAGGTTACCAAAGAAAAACTTCTCATTGAAGATTTTTCTTTGTTTACGTTTATACTTCGAGCTGACGATTGATGTTTGGGTATAAAAAGTTTCTTGTTGAAGAAGTTATTGAAAAATAACTTCGGTGGAGAATATCCACAAACAAGAAACAAAGGGAACTGATGAGATCCAGTGGCGTGGATCGAAACTAGTCTTCCTTGCCTTACCCCTTGGCGAACAATGCCAAACCTTCTCCACTAATAAACTTGTTGTTTTAAATATTAAAACAACAAAAGGGATTAAGCCAGACTATTTTGAAAAATCAAGATTTCCTTAAAGTTTAAGATACTTTCCAAAAATTCGGAAGAATGGTCACTAGTACAGTTGATTTCAAAACTGTATAGACTTTTTGCGGAAATTTGCGGTTTTGACAGTTATGACCAAAAGTTAAAAGGAGTTTAGTTGCTGAATTTATATTTTTTGCAATATTTTTAAGTAATTTTACTATCCTTTCTTACATTTAGTTTCAATATGTTTTTTGTGCTATTTGCGATTTCTATGGTCATGGTACCGTAGAACTGTAATGAAAACTCGCGAAAGAAAAAAGATTTGGGGGTATTCACTTTAACAAATAACTTATTTTATTTTTGGGACACCCTAATGTTGGAACACGCTAAAAAGTGGAGATTTTCCCCGCACTGAGAACCAAAAAAAATTATTACAAGTAATTCTGCAGACAAATGTGGTTAAATCTTATAAAGTAAAAAAGGATGGTAACCCTATATGGAGGCTGTGGTCAAAAGTGGACCGATATCACATTTCTTTAAAAGATGGTGTTCTGAAGCTTGAGTTGATTATAAGAACATATTCGCTTAGAATATTTGGTTGACATCTGCCTAAATAAATAAATAAAATCATATAGGGCGTATACCAAATAATAGACCAATACTGACAATTTTTCGCAGGGAGGTTTACTATGCAATAAAAACTCTTGGTACCGGATTACAGCAAATTCGGTTGAAACATTTGTTGGTAACAGTAACATACTTCAATTCAATGATTCATTACATGGCAACCACGCGAAATTTTGGACCTAGGACCCCAATATTTTACTTAGAGTGTTTTTAGACCACAATGGCCCATTGATAACAATTTCAGTTCGATATATTACACTGTGCAACATTTTTAAGGTGATCTTGAGCAACCAATTCGAACTGAGAATTTTTTGAAAGTACAGACCCAAATGACAAGAAACCTTAGTTGGGTTTTGTTGTGTCAGATCCAGCTCGAATTTTATGGCCCCATCTAAACATGGTTAAATATTGAGTTTTTTAAGAAATTCGGGGCTATATCTCTGAAACCAATGCGAATCTTCTTCTGACCTCTGAAGCAAATTGTAGATAAATGTAGATAAGGACAAGTATAAAATATTTGGAGAAATAATGAACTCGAAAAACTACATGTATTGACTCAAATTTCAGAATATATGCAATAATTCCACAATTTTTATACATTTCGCACCGTATCTCCAAAACCGTTAATTTTTTCTGAATATTTTCTTTTGGAAAAATATTCCCTGGAATATAATACATAACTCTTCAGAACATATCATTGTTGTAAAATGCCTCTATGCCGTTGTTTTCAGTACATTTTTCAACGACGATTTAATAAAAATTTCAATAATGTAGTGAAATCCGAAATGGTGTGAACTGTGTTCGAAATACGTGTTGTAAAAGATATGATGCAAAATACCGCTGAAACAACATGAAGTAAGCATTTTAGAGTTTCAGAATGTTCTAAAGAATTGTTGAGAACTTTGGAAGATTTTTGCAAAAGGTTACTTGGTTCAACGCCCAATAGTTTAGCCGATACTGACCAGAATTTCAGCAATTATGTAAAGTTTTCTATATTTTATAGATTTTGATGCCCTAGATGGAGTTTTTCTTATGTGTTTTTCAAAAGATAAGTTCTACTACTTTATGGCTACAATATTGCCTAAGACAGCAAGGTCAAATTCCAATTCGTTTCTGAGATAAAGGCCTGATAAATGCAAAAAAGTGTACATTATACCGGTTTAGATGAGGCCATAAAATCCGAACTGGATCTGACATGACAAAACCCTACTAGGGTTTTTGTAGTCTAAATATGTACTTTCAAAAAATGCATACTAGAAGTTGTTTGCATTTTCAGTGTTGCATAGTGTTATTTAGAAGTGTTTTTCCCACTTTCCCATGTAAGTGCCACCACTGTGCATTCTGGTAAGAGGTATTATGTCTTTGTACATTTGTATGTAACATGGAAAAGAAAACGCGATAGACCCATAGTTCCTTTGGAGATATACATAGAACCACTTTCTGAGTCGATTTATGCATGTCCGTCCGCCCATTTGTCCTATTTGTGTTCGCAACGTACATGGCGCTTTTATAATCCGATTCAGCTGAAAATTGGGGAACATAATTTTTAGTCATAGTAAGAACGCTATAGCTTTTGGTGAAAATCGGTTCAGATTTGGATATATCTTCCATACATATTCTCGGCCGATTTCACGTATTTGCTGCACCAAATACGCTATATATGTCCGATTTCAATGAAATTTGGAATGTGTGACTGAATTTAGTCCAGAAATAGATGTGCTAAGTTTAATCGAAATCGGTTAAGATTTGGATATAGCTCCCAAATATATTTTCGGCCGATTTCACGTATTTGCTGCAACAAACACGCTATATATGTTCGATTTCAATTAAATTTTGAATGTGTGACGGAGTTTGCTCTAGAAATAAGTGTGACTAATAATATCGATATCGGTTCAGATTTTTGTATATCTCCCATATATATTTTTGAAGTATTTGCGCACGAAACACGCTACATATATCCTATTTCAATGAAATTTTGAATGGCCTAGAAATAAATGTGCCAAATTATATCGAAATCGGTTCAGATTTGGATATAGCTCCCATAGATATTTTCGGCCACCGAAATAGCTGAAATTAGGTTTTTCGTCTTTTCTGTGGCTATAAAACGTTCCACCTGACATTTGTCGGTATAGGTCCACGTCTTCATATAGCCCCCATAGAACGGTACCTCAGGATTTTCAGTATTTTGAAATGATTGAAATTTAGTGCTTAGTCTTCGATAAGGATATAAAACATTCCACCTCAAATATGTTAATATAGGTCCATGCCACGAAATTGCAGAAATTTGGTTTTTAGCCTTCGTTGTGGGTATACAACTTTCCACCTGAAATGTTTTGACACAGATCCACGCCTTCATATAGCCCCCACAGAACTGTACCTCGAGATTCTCGGTATTTTGAATGTGGTGGCCTCAATATCGAACCGAAGTGGCTGAAATTTAGTCTTTAGTCTTCGTGTGGGTATAAAACTTTTCACCTGAATTTGTCGGTATAGGTTCAAGTCTTCGTATAGACCCCATAGGACGGTACAACCAATTTTCGGTATTTTGAAGGATGTGGCCTCAATATACCACCGAAATTGCTGAAATTTGGTTATTAGTCTTCGTTGTGGGTGTAATTTCCTCCTGTAATTTGTTGGTATAGGTCCACGCCTTAATATAGCCCCCATAGAACGTTACCTCCCGATTTTCGGTATTTTGAAGGTTGTGACGTCAATATCTCACCAAAATAGCTGAAATTTAGGTTCATCCCGATTTTCGGTATTTTAAAGGGTTCAGGGTTATTATCAAACGAAATGGATTAAACATGGCATTTAGTCTTTTATGGGGCTTCATAACCTTCCCCCAAAAATTTGTCAGTATAGGTCCACGCCTTCATATAGACCCCATAGAACGGTACCTCACCTTTCACCCACACACTATTTCCCTAAATGGCTAAAATTTGGCATCTATTCTTCATTGCAGCTTCTGAACTTCCCCTCAGAAATTTGTCAGTATAGGTCCACGTTTTGATATAGCCCCTATAGAGCGGTACCTCCCGATTTTACCCTAGTTTGAAGGTTTTTAGCACTTTTTGGCACAGTAATAGCTGAATTTTGGCATTTAGTTTTCATTGAAGCTTCTAAACGTTTTGATATAGCCTCCACAGCACGGTACCTCACGATTTAGGGTATTTTAAATGTTTTAGCCATATTATCTTACAGAAATGGCTGAAATTTGGCATTAAGTTTTCATTGGAGCTTTCGAACGTTCCGTCACGTTTTGATAAAGCCCTCCCTAGAACGTTATCTGTCGATTTTCGGTATTTTGAAGGTTTTATCTACTTTATCTTACCGAAATGGCTGAAATTATGTATTTGGTCTTCCTTGGGGATACAAAACATTCCCTACGGAATTTGTCAGTATAGGTCCATGTTTTGATATAGCCCCCATAGAACGGTATCTACCGATTTTCGGATTTTGAAGGTTGTAGATGATTATAGTACTGAAATGACAGAAATTTGATATTTTGTCCAGAAATATACCCAGAAATTTTTCGTTTTTATATAGCCTTATAGAACGTTAACGCAGATTTTCGGTATTTTTAAGTTTTAACCGCATTATCCTAGAGGAATGGGTAAAATTCTTTATATAGTCCTCGTTGGTGGTATAAAATATTTCTGCAAAAAATTGTCGGTGTGGGACTACGTTTTGATATAGCCCCCCATACAACGGTATATGCTTAGGCGTGGCGAAACTGAAAACTGATGTTGAGTCCAATTAAGTCGGTTCACTTCGACTGATTAATAGTAATAAAAATATATGTTTACTAATTTCATTTATTAATATTTTGTGTATTTTTTTATTGATTTTTGTGTATTTTTAGTTACTCCTGGGATCGTACGTTCTTAAGTGGCATTTTTCTAATTTTGTGTTGTGTATTCTTTCTTTCTCTTTGTTTTTGTGTTATGTTAAATGTCAAAGAACAAAAGAAAAAATAATATAAAATATTAAAAACATATAAACAAACAGAAAAATTTTTAAATATCTAAATATGTGTTCCTTAAACAAAAAAGAAACAAAAAAAACATAAATGTTCACTATAAACATACATTTTCCTGTGATACTTTTTATGTTCGTCTACTTCTACTTCTACATGAACTTCCTTCTACCACTACTTCGTTCGCTACCACTTAATAATCGTACCTACTATGTAAATGTTTTGCGTTGCGCCCGCCATTCAACTAAAACAAAAAAAATCGTTGCCAAATAAAACCAAACAAAACTACCAAAAATAATCTCATCATCACATACATACGAATACGACTCTTACTAAATGTGTATGTATGTGAATGCATATGTGTACGTGTTGGTTTTAACTTTAGTGAGTACAATGTCATTATGGTAAAATGATGTTGAATTTTCTGTTTTGATATATTTTTAATTTATTTTTTTTATTCCCAAGTTTTGCTATTTTTTATGATTTTTATTTTTAATGCTTTCATTTGTTTCTGTTTTTCCTTTGATTTTGTTTATAGTTTTTTTTTTGTTCAGTTTAATTTTTGTTGATCCTTTATCACTTTTTTCCCTAACATCCGCTATACAAAATGTTTGTATTATAAATAAGGTAAACCATATTTTTACCAGTCAGTATAAGAATACAAAGTGTAAAGTTGAGTGTTGTGTTTCGTTAATATGTATATGAATCGCTATCTGAAATCATGCAATAATACTAAAATAAACGAAGAAAATGGATTTGTTAAATACTATAAATTTCGAATGCTTCCAAAAACGCTTTCTGATTCATACACGGAGAGAACATTTTTTTTCGCTTTTGTTGGAACAAGAATATCTATTTTTGGTCCAACTATTTATTTGTTTTGTTCAAGCATTGTAATTGCAAATCCAAAAATACAATTTTTACTCCAAACATAAAAAAATAACTTGCAAAATTCCGAAACATTGTAAAAATCATTAACAATACCGATGCTAGGAACTATAATGCTCCAACTGTGCATTTGACGGTGCCTAGGTAGACGAAGTTTTTTACTACTTCAAAATTTTAGGTACCAACATTCACAGTTAGTGCGAGATCTGTGAACGTATTACGCGTCGATATCATCATGCTGCCTACGTTTTTCACTGTAACTCAGGGATGTGGAATCGGATCCAATCAAGCTTCCATCGTGAACTTCAAGACGGTTCCCCCTCCATCCTTGAAGGAGATGACCAATTTACAGCTGCCATTTTAAAGGCCTCTCTTCTGCTACCGAATCAGTCTCAACATCTCTACCACATCCGAATCTGGAAGTGGCACCCATGTTGAGGCTACAACTCTGAGTGGGATTTCGGCAGTAAGTATCGCGGTTAGCTTGCAGGCCTCCCAAAGTGAGCACCATTTATTGTGAAATCTTTCGATTCCCTATCCTGACAATTAATTACCTTGACATCATGAATACTGCGCCCTTGCCAAAACCAGTCGTCCTACAGTCCACCTCGTCAGAAGTTATGACCTTCCTCAGACAACTTTCCACCAGGAACCAATGATCATCTGGGGCGACAGCATGTCGGATGACTCTTGTGCATTCTTACCAGAAGTATTTGGAGGTTTTTAGCCGGTGCTATCTTTGCAGGCATCGCATACGAAGCCGCTTGACTGCTCAAAGGATGTTCCACCGTGCCTTAGGACATGGCTGTAGATCCTCCGAAGCTCTCCCACATGCTTGTTGTGAAGAGGTTGTCTTCTGTCCATTCGCTTGTTTTGAGGTTGATGTGTCCGTCACCTGACTTACCGCAGTATCATCCTTCCTCCTGGAACCTGAACTAGTTTTCCGCGAGGGGTTGGGTTTCTTCGTTTCCACCGAGTTTGCAGCTGTCCATTTACCATATTTCTGCAATTTCGGAGCCCCGGAACCCTTCAGCTCCCGTTTCCTCTAGCATCTTCAGCATCATACTTCCTGCTCGAACCCGAACTAGTTTTTCCCTAGAAGTTGGACTTGTTCGATGCCACCGAGTTTGCAGCTGTCCATTTGTCATATTTCTGCAATTTCAGAGCCACAGAAACCTTCCAACTCCTGTTTCTCTCAGCAACTTTAGCAGCATTCACAAGCGGAGCTGTCACCATAGCTGGGACCTTGTGTGTCTGCGTCTGCCCCTTCAACTTCTGCGACTTCCGAGCGGGTATGTTCCGACCATGTTGTTGGGGCCGATGGGATCATGTGTGTCTGCTAGAGTTGTGTAGTTGCGGAACGAACTAGTTCCAAGGAACTATTCCGGACAAGGAACTATTGGAACTATATCCGGCTCTTGCATTTATATAGTTCCTTTCGTTCTTCTCGTTCATAGATCATTCGTCTTTGCTGTTATTTCGCCGCAATTTATGTATTTCTATGTCATTCATCCACCAAACCATGAAAACATTTCGGTCTCGGAACTATTTGGAACAAAGGAAACAAAAAGAAAAGAACGAAAAGAACGCTGATAGAGAAAGTTTTCTTGAACTATATCGGTCTCGCAACTATTTGGAACAATGGAACTATATTTGGGAAAATGAACTAGAATGATCGATCCGCTCCGGGAACTAGATTGCCCAACTTCTGCGACTTCGGGGCCGATGGAATTAAGATGTTCGGAACTGCCGCAGACATCACTTGGGTACGCATAGAATCCGAACGGCTTGAGGCCACCGGTTTTGCGAACTTGACTGACTCCTGTGTAGTCAACGTAGTCTTTGGATTGGGGGCTACCTCCGAGTCTGGGAGCGAAATCCATTCGACAGGTAGCGAACGCTTCTTAGCCTAAGGTTACTTCCTTTCGAAGCGCTTCACCTAGAGAAGCTTCAACCCTATCTTACGGAATTCCGCTTGCGAGATTTCATGTCAGTGAAAGACAGGTCTGTCCGCAGCGACCGACTTTCTCTTCTCTAAGAAGCCGACCCCCTGGTCACCTAGAACACTCTATCTGTTTGAATGATATGAAATAACCGTGGTATCCATTTCATCGTTCCAGTCGCTTACAGGAGAAATTTCCCGACTTGCACCTTGAGACACACTTTCTCTAAGGAGAATAATTCCCTGGAATTTTGTGAATGGTCTTCCATTTCCACGAATAGAACTTGGAAACTATGCGTCCAGTTATCAACGATGCTCCCTTCTATTACAGTCGGTACGTTGACTGCAAACCGATGGGCACGTAGTCGCCTAACACCCCTGTGTTAGGGCATCCCATTTTTAGGTAGGAGGTCACTACCCTATATATGCCGCTTGTCCCAAAGGTACTGCAAGATACTCAGTCCACCTTATTGGTTCGCGACAATGTCCCTCCTTCTTCCTCAAACGGGCTTGGGATCGGCTTTGGCGGAGTTACTGCATGATCAGAATATTAAACCTTTCCTGTTGCGTATTTTCTAATACGAGGTGAAAAATCCGGTGAATTGTGAATTTTCCAGACCTAAAGATGTTCTGGAATGTATCAATTTGTTTATTTAACTGATTGTGCATAGATCTGGGTTCGTTTTTCTTAATCGAATCTTGACTTATCAAGATACAGCTCGCTATATTTATGTCCGTCTATCCATAATAAATTGTAATGAAACTCCAGGCCGCAATTATGGACCAATTATCTCGAAATTTTGAATTCAGATCGGGTTCAGACCAGAATGGAACCCTATTGTTATTTGTAATGTTCCGAAAATATTAGTGGGTGAAATGGACCAAATGCAGAATTTTTATCCGACTTTGTATCCGACTTGTATCTCTGCTCTGTAGGGCGCAATAATAGTCCGATCCCCTCCAAATTCTAAATAAGGTAAGATTATATGACGAAGAAAAACCTCTCAATTTGGACCGAAACTTTTGTGTGAAAATTCAAAAAAAAAAAAAAATAATATTCAGCTTATATCTTTATTCCTGAAAGACAAATCCCTGTAAGAAAGCCACATTTGGACAAAGATTTCTTGACCTTTCCATGGATGCCAATTATGTTGATCTACGTGATCAGATAACAGAGTTACAGCCTAATATATCCAGTTATTTGCTTGTAATTTAATCATAACCACGCTATATGTCGCAATTATAGTTCAATAGTCACGAAATTTTGCCCCAGGTGAGAGTTTGGGTAAAGGAAGATGCATACAATTCCGGACGATGATCTGATATTATTGAAATTGACCATACTTGTGTATAAAAAGTATAAAAATTTAATTTCTGGTGGATGTTTTAATTCGAAAGGGGTAAATTAGCTTTGTGCGAAAAAAATAACTCCTGACTTTCCGCTGATGCATATAACAATAATATGTCGGTTAGATAACGAACCTAATGCCTAATATGTAATGGACTCATTATACCCTACTCCACATCGCGGGAAGGATATTATAGTTTTTTGTTGCTAAAAAAAAATCATGTAACACAGCGAAATATTCGTCGAGGAAATACAGGGATTTAGCGATGTGTGTCCGTCCGTCCGTCTGTCCATTATAAATTTTAATCGAACTCCAGGCCCCAATTATGGATTGGCATTTTTTATTTGGGATGGCGACTTCTATTTTGTTTTTCAAAATAGTCAGGCTTAATCCCATAGTCGTTGTTTTAATATTTTATTATTTTCCCACTAATAAATTAAAGTTGGTAAACATCGCCAATTTTTTCCCAGTAATAAATTAAAGTTGTTTTAATAAAATATAAAAACAATGACTATGGGATTAAGCCTGACTATTTTGAAAAACAAAATAGTAATGTAACAACTCGAAATATTGGTCGTGTTTCATTGGTCGATTCGGTAAAAATCAGCAAAAGCTATTTCTAAAAGTATTTTTATATTGTTTTCTTTATAATATGTTCACATTGCCCATTATAAAATAGTGAAACTAGCAACTTATGTTTCCAATAATGACGGCGTATGCATGTGCTATATCTCTGGTATGTTATCATGTCTATATGTATATGACCGGAAGGCTAAAATACTTCGCAATCATACGAAGAAATTCCGTGGAAAACTAGTGCTCACAGGTAGTGGAGTAGGGTATCATATTGTCGGACCTGTCCGACTATAACCCTCTCTTACTTGTTTTTCTATATTTTATTCAAATAAAAAAAACTGTAAAACAACAAGAAACACACTCTCAATTTTATGATGTATCCCTAAAATAGATTAACTTGTTTGCAAACATTTATTCCTTTCCATTATTATTCTCCTCATCCCATCCCATGGCATCCATTCCTGTGCCATTATTTTTGGAAACCCATTCAACATTATTTTATTTGTACTCATAGTTTGAGCTTGTGATGAACAAAATTAAGCCATCAAACAAACGCTTATTTATTTCACCAGTCTCTACATTTCTTGTTGCCTTTCATAACAATCATTCGCCATACGCTGACATCAGTGATGGAATTGTGTGTAATTGTAATTTTCCATCTCTGGCCAAACATACAAAACTCTTCTTCTTCTAGAGCAATATAGACCTGTAAAACACTCCAATAACAGAGTTATGTCCCAATTAATAATTTTTAAATACATATCTTGACTATTAGTTTTGTTTGTTAGAGTTTGTGTTTCTGTTAATTCATTCAATATTTAATTGTGTTTGTTTAATTAATGTTTTTTACTTAACAGTGTTTGTTTTTCTTTATACAAAGAATTTTATTAAACAAAGAAAACAACAATAATTATACGTACGTAATAATAAATACTACTACTACTGCATTTTATGAATGCTTGAGTTTTTTACCTAATAAAAAAAGAATTAAAACTCCCCAGCCCTGAGAACAAAAAATACGTTAACCCCCCTCCAAATTATTGTTCCTTGTTTTGGAAATCAAAATCCTCTAAATTATCTTATTTCCATTAAATATTAACCTCAATATTGTTGTATATAATTTACAGGAGGTACTTCCTATCCACATCCACGGCGTCCGGCCTCTGGTGGACATCATGATCGTGGCTATGAACGAGATCGCTTGGAAAGAGAACGTGAACGAGATCGTTATGAACGTGAACGCGAACGAGAACGTTTGCATGCACGTGAACGGGATCTCATGCACTATGATTTAAACAATGAGGAGCTATTGGATGAGCGTAGCTATGCAGCCGATTATCCACCACATCGGGGTGCAGTGGGCGGTAGTGTTCATGGCCACTTGTCACGTGGTAGCCGTCTAATGGATGACAGTGATTTATTGCACATTGAACGCGATGAAATGCGCAGTGGACGTTATGTCAGTGGTCCATCGGGTCGTGTGATCGATCCCAGAGATTTGCCACCCTCAGCGCCAACGGCTAGACGTGGTGCACCCATTGTTGATCGCGATGAATACAGTCCGCACCGAGGCGGTGGGAGTAGTAGGAGAATGCTGAATGCCATGTAGGAATCGTGGATATAGGGGTGGGATCAGATCGATAGTAAAGGCGCGACGATGTTGGCCAGCGGTGCCACAGCGTCAAGGGTTAGAGAGCACAAGGAAACTTCAAATAGTACTAGTAATATCGATCGCCAATATCAACATCAACAACAACATCCGCAGCATCATGAACACCATCATCATATGACACAGAAACAATCACAACAATCCTCGAAATCACGTTTATTGTCCTCCTCAATAATAACTACCTCCTCCACAACCTGTGACCAGGGCAGTAACAGTAGTAGTAGTGGTAATATGAGTAGTGGTAGACGTATTAAATTAAGTCATGCACGTTTCTCTCATATCGATCCCATTCTATCACCGACATCACCACAATCACCCCTAACATCACAAAGATCATTATCGCAACAACAACAGCAAATGCCACCCGCCACACTGTCATCACTGTCCCCGTCACAACAACCACCGCCTAGTGCATCTTCATCAGATGTTATATCCCTGCTACCCATGCAAGATAAAACGGATATATTCCATTTGCATCATTCTTCTACTTCATCCAATAATGATCAAGTACATTCCTCCTCCACATCTTCCGCCCATAATACCAATGCGCCGTCGACGTCGTCGTCACATCATATGAAATCACAACAACAGCAACAACAACAGCCATCATCACATAGCCAACAGCAACAACAACATTATCAAATGCTCAGAGGTCGCCATAAAGACTCAGATTCAAGTGCAAAGACCGACTATGCCACATCTTCCTTTACCAACATGGATGATCTAACAAATGCCATACGCAATAAGGTTATTGTCGAAGAAGACGAAGAGGACATATTGAGCAGTGATAATACCTATTTATATTAAAGAGATTTCATGTGATTATCAGCTAGTTTAAATATTTGTTATTGTTTTTTGGAATTTTTAGTTTATAATTAAACATTTGAACCATGGTACAAATACACAGGTAGCCGCATCTGCAATTGTTGGTAACATAAGGTGTCAAAATTTGACATCAATTCAATGCAGATGACACATTATGTTACCATCAGCTGGCATGATAATGCTACCTGTATTATTGTACCATGATTTGAACATAACAAAAAAACAAGAAGGAAACAACATTGGAGATTGCTTTACAGGGCAAAAACTTGATGCGGAAAATGGTAAGACAGAGAGAGAGAAAGATAGAGAATAAAGAGAGTTTTTTTTTAATTATAGATAATGTTCAAAGAGAAACAAAATTTTGATATTGGATCCATGTCTTCCTTCGTTCCTATAAATTTCAAATTAATATCGAGGAAAAGGCTCGGTTAGGCCCAAATATGGGTTTTGAACGTTTCAACAACATCTTCTGCCGACGAAAACCGTCGACCTCTAAAATAAGGGCTGTACGGCGGATGATATATTCATTCCACGTTTTGGCTGTCAAAAAGTCAATGGTTTCAGCCGATGCACAGTGGTCGAAACCACTGATCTAGCGGCGCGAAATTACTAACTTGCAAACGAATTGAGATATGTTACTGAAATTTTCCACAAACTCAGCCTGTGTCTGTGGGCCGAATATGAACAACATCGGTTAATGTTTTGGCATAGCCCCCATATAACGGCACCTTCCGATTTTCGGTATTTTAAGGATTTAAGCCGCATTTTCGTAGCAAATTTGCTGTAATTTGGTACTTAGTGTTCCTAGTGGCCAAAACACATTTCCACCAAATATTATGGACAAATGTGCACTTTTTGATATAGTCCCCATGTAACCGTACCTCCCGATTTAAGGTATTTTGAATATCATGAAAACATTTTTCAACCGACTTGGCTGTAATTTTGCATTCCGTGTTCTCACTGCGTGTAAAGTATTCTTACAAAACATTTTCAATGCGGATTTTTATTTCGATGTAGCCCCACCGATTCGTTGAATTATTCCTTGTTATCCCATATTAATTAACAGATTTAGTAATATGGTAATAATAATATGGTATTTTAGTGTGCCCGGTGGTAGAACTCCTCCTTGCAAAAATTTCTCAAGATAGGTCCATATTTTGATATACAGTATCGGCCAAAACTAAAGCACCCCCTCAGTAAATTTTTTTGAAATGATAATTTTTTTATAAAAACTAAATTATAAATTTATTTTTTATTTTTCTTTTTATTTATTTATATCTTTATAATTGAAAAATACAAAAATAAGAATACCAGAATTTAATAAACAAAAGTTAAAATTCAAAAAACATTTTAGGTCGCAAATATAAGCGGACAAAACTAAAGCACCCCCCCATTTGAGGTACAGCAAAAACTATTGAAATCAATATTTCGTTACTTATCCTCTATTCTGGATGACATAATCACATCTTTCAGGCATGAAGGATACTAAATTATTAATTATTGCAGGCGAAATAATCGGTTTTCGGAAAATTTAGCTTAAATCCTCAAAATACTGAAAATCGGAAGTTGCCGTTATATGGGGGCTACACACAAACGTGAACCCAGGTCCACGATTTTTGGTAAATATGTTTTGTGACCACTAGGAACCGTAAGTACCAAATTACAGCTAATTTAGTAGGAAAATGTGGCTTAAATATCTGAAATACCGAAGATCGGAAGGTACCGCTACAAGGGGGCTATACCAAAACATTAGCCGATATTGTTCATATTCATCCAAAAATGATGCTACAGCATTCTCTGGTCAAATACTAAATCCCTTAGGTTTAAAAATTAGCAAAAGAACGAATTGCAAAAGAACGGTAGACGCCGGCTTATTCAGTCGACGACCAGCAAAAAACCTTCCGCCTCCATGTTTTACAGCGTCTTTGCAATATTTAGGATTTAACGGTTGCTCATTTGGTCCAAGCCTTTTACCATCTGAATACTTTAAATTAAACATAGATTCGTCGGAAAACAGTTCAAATGGGTCTTGGCGAATGCCAGTCTGGCTCCTTCATTTTTAGTCGATACGAAAGGTTTTTTTTTTTGCTGGTCGTCGACTGAATAAGCCGGCGTCTATCGTTCTTCTGCAATTCGTTCTTTTGCTAATTTTTAAACGTTAGCGTATTGTATTTGACTAGTGGATGCTGTAGCATCATTTTTAGATGAATATGAACAATATCGGCTAATGTTTTGGTATAGCCCCCTTATAGCGGTACCTTCCGATCTTCTTTATTTCGGATATATAAGCCACATTTTCCTACTAAATTAGCTGTAATTTGGTACTTAGGGTTCTTAGTGGTCACAAAACATATCCACCAAAAATCCTGGGCCCACGTTTGGGTATAGCCTCCATATAACGGTACCTTCCGATTTTCAGTATTTAAGGTAAATTTTCCGAAAATCAATTACTTCGCCTGCAGTAATTAATAATTTAGTATCTTCTATACCAAAAAAATGTGATTGTGCCATTCAGAATAGAGGATACGCAACGAAATATTGATTTCAATAGTTTTTGTTGTACCTCAAATTGGGGGGTGCTTTAGTTTTGTCCGCTAATATTTGCGACCTAAAATATTTTTTGAATTTTAACTTTTGTTTGTTAAATTCTGAATTCCTTATTTTTGTATTTTCCAATTATAAAGATATAAATAAACAAAAAGAAAAATAAAAAATAAATTTATAATTTAGTTTTCATAAAAAAATTATCATTTCAAAAAAATTTACTGAGTGGGTGCTTTAGTTTTGGCCGATACTGTAGCTCCCATACAAATGCACACGTAAATTTGTATTAATTTCAAGCAAAATCGCATATTTTAAAAGTGCAGAAAATTTGCAGCTCTAATGTGGTTATTCCGTATCCAGAGAGCCCAATTTAATTTCCCAAAAAAAAAAATAATCAAACCCAAGTTCGGCCAAATTTACAAGATGCGCCCTATGGAATAATCTCGTACAACTCATAAAAACACTATAAATATTGATTTTTTATTGCTAAATAACTGTGTACCTCCAGACCCCAAACAATTTATCAATTAAAAATAAACGTTGTTCAGTTTAATTACGAATTTATTTAACATTTCAACAAATATGAAGTTAATTTCTTAGCAAATTTTTTTTCAATTTCTTGTATTTGATTGTGAATAACTGAGTGAATATTTACATCAACAAAAATAAAAAAATTTTGTCATTAAAGTGTCTGTAATCGATACAATGGAATTTTATAATTTTATTTTTTGACTTTCGCGTCGCTAGATCAGCGATTTCCACCAGTGTGCGATGTTTCATTGTCATGGTGCACAATTTCTAGTTCGTTTTTCGAATTTCTTCGAAAACTTCAGGCAAATAAATTGTGGTCGCCACATGACCCGTTTTGCCGATGAAACTGGCTACCAATTGATTCGAAGTGCTTCTTCCACTAATAACGTTCGTTGAATTTGGCTCGTCTTCGAAGTGTCACACCCTCGATTGCTGTTTTATTTCGGGCTTATTCGGATATATATCCATGATTCGATAGCTCTGACGATATTATAAACTTCTTTTGAAGCACCGCGATCGTCTATCTATCCTCTTGAAATGGCCCAGCCGACGCAATCGTTGTAGTTTGATACATGGATATCGGTCGTCTGGTACAGCTCGGGGTTTAGACGACGCCGGTATTCACCGTCAACACATATTGGTCCATAATTCATTCAAAGTAATTTTTCTCTCAAACACATAAAGTCAGGAAAGTATCGGAACCCGAACGAACAAATGCGGTGCAAATATCAAAGCTTTCCAAGGCAAGACCTTAAACTGCATCTAAGCGGATTTCCATACCATACACCACTATTTGGGGAGGGTATTACAAGTTGGTTTTTTCCCAAAAGTTTTGTAACGCATCGAAATAGACCTATACTTATATATACCAAAATGAATGTCTCGACGCGCTAAGTCGATCTGGCTATGTGTGTCCGCCGGTCCATCTAATCAAACTACAGGTCGCAATTTTGATCGGATCGTCACAAAATTTTGGGGATTGATGGTGGCCCTAGGGGGGAAGAAACCTATTGGTGACGGTTGGATAATATTCAGGGATCGGAATGGGAAAAAAACTTATGTGGAGAAGAAATCAACGTTTTATTCTCCTCATATATCAGGGGTACACCAAAAGCAAAGCCTGATAATGAAAGTGGAAAACTTCACCTTTACAACAATGCAAAGTAAGTAAGCTCAGGTGGTCAAACGACGGAGATGTCGCAATAGTCACTAATCCAACCCAAGTTTTAATGTTTGTGGTTTCAATTGTAATGCCGAATATTACAGCTTTGGTTGGGAACCTTTCTAAGGCACAGCCTGACCATAAAAGTAGAAAATTCTATCTTTACAGTGATGCAAAGTAGGTGGGCGTAGGTGGTCAAACAACATCCCATTTTTCCATGTTTTTTTTTTTTGTAATCGCGCTACCGATCGCAATTTTGATCGGTTCGTTACGAAATTTTCCAGAGAGGAAGAAGCTTATAGATTTTGGTAATGATTGGATCGTATTCATGGATCGAAATGGTCAAAAAAACTTATCCCCGCTTCTAGTAGGAAAAAGAAAAGATACCCTTGGCATTAATTCAAAATAGGTTGGCGTAGTTGGTCAAACAACGAAGATATTTTTCCATTTTGTTTATGTAATCCCGCTATAGTTCGAAATTTTTATCGGTTCGTCACAAAATTTTGGTGGTTATTGCGGATCCTAGAGAGGCTTCTGAGTTTAGTCATGGTCGGATAATATTAAGCGGTCGGAATGGCAAGAAGAATTCAAATTTTTATTCGTATGCGAATAACTCCGCTTCTAGTAGGGGTATTACAAAAGGAAAGCCTGTCAATGGAAGAAGGAAAGATAGTCGGTAATACATCTTATTTGCCATTTTTTTAATTGTAATGCCGAATATCCCAGCTTTGCTTTTTATTACTTTGTTTCAGTTAGCCCTAAGTCATTTGGTATAAAAGTCAGGGTGCCTGATAACTTTAGTATTGCCCTAAAAAATGTTTACAAGTGAAAAGCTTATGCACAGGGTTGTGGTGTAGGGTATCACATAGTCGGCCCCGTCCCAACAATAGCCTTTGCTCTCTTGTTTTTTCATGTGCGGGAATAAAAAAAGCCATTGGAACAGCCATTCACGTTTTGGCTGTTCAAAATGGCGCTGGTTTGATGCTATGTGTGAGAGCTCGCATAGTCATGGTGCACAATGGTTTGTTTTTCGAATTTCTCTGAAAACAAATTGTGGTGTAACTGTCGGAATTGAACGTGCCACGTTGCTCAAAAGGAACAGTTGCCACATGATCAGTTTTACCAACGAAACAGAAGGCGTTGGATTTGGCTCGTCTCCGAAGATAAGTCCTTAAACACTATCTAAGTGGATTCCAGAAAAACTGGACCAAAGGATTCCTTCGGCAGATCAAATTCCGTAAATCAATTTCCGAATAAAAACATGCGAAAAAAGTCCTTAATTTGCAACGAAGAGAAAAAGTTGTCAACTTTTGTTGAAAGGTTACCCGATAAGGTCATACCGCCCTATTTTAGGCATTTTAGAGTTTTAATTCACATTTTAATGCCGAATAGTCTCTAATTTGGTACTTAGTGTTAAAAAAATCTCCACCAAAAACAGTAGACATAGGTCCATGTTTTGTAATAGCCCCCATAAACAGGCAGTTAACGTTCAAAGTCGTCTCCAGTAAAAAATATGGACATAGGTCTACGTTTTGAAAATAGTCCACATATAATGGTACCGCCCGATTTCAGGTATATTGAGGATTTTAGGTAAAGTTTTTGACCACACTAGAGGTAATTTAACATTTTAGGGTACGAGGGGTCACAAAACTTCTCCACTAAAAATTGTCAACATAGGTCTATGTTTTGTAGTTTTACATAAATTGCCAACTTAGGTCCATGTTTTGAGGTTCTTAGTGGTCATACAACTTCTCCACCAAAAAATTATCAACATAACGCTACCTTCTGATTTTGAAGATATTAGCTACATTTTTGATCACACTACCTGTATTTATTGGCGATTCAAAGTGATCACACAAATTCTCCACTAAAAACTGTCAACAAAGGTCCGTCCACGTTGTGGTATGGTCCTGTAAAACGGTCTCGCGGATTTCAGTTGTCTTTGTTTTTATCTACAATTTTGGGCAAGATTTAAGGATCCCTGGTTAAAAACTTATACATGAAAAATTTTGAACCTGTTCCCACGTTGTGGTATACCCCCCATATAGCGGCACGACCCGATTTCAGATGTTTTTAAGTTTTTGGCCGAACTAATTAGCTAAAATTAGGTATTAGGGGTATTAATCCTAGAGGTCAAAAAACTTCTCCACCTAGAATTGTAGGCATTGTAGCTTCGTAACGGTAAAAAAATTGAGAATATTCCATGGTGGAGACTATAAAAATTTCGGCCCGGCGGAACTTAACGCTTTTTTAATTGTTTAAAGCGTACCTGTATTGTTGAAATCACAGCCTGAGGCTGTGAAGTGAAAACTTTTATAAAGGAAAAAAACTGTCAAATGAAAAACATTATAAAAGAAATATTTTTAATTTCAAATATTTATAGAGTTAAAAAAAAAAAAAAAAAAAAAAAAACAAGAATCCAGCTCCTGCTGTGGTTGGAATGAATGTTTTAGCTTAGGGTAGTTTCCTGGCCTGGACCAATGGATCCTAACATTTTACCTAACCTAATATTCTATCACTTTACTTTTGTGAAGAAAATGTTTGAAATGTTTTAGCCCTTGTGAACCTGGTTACAACCATGGCGTAAGCAGTAAAATGTTTGCATGAATTACAACAACTAACAGTTTTACAATAACAACATGGTTTTATGGGAATTAAATGTCATGGCAACATTTGAATAAAAGGGTATTTCCAAAATAGTTCAGAAAAATTTACTGGAAATAAATGAAAAGATTTAAAATGTTATTTTAATTAGCATCGAAATTACTCTATACATAATATGATACATTATATTTCATATATTTATTAAGCGGCACTGAATAGAATAGATTGGAAATCTATTTATTAAATTTTGGAATATTCGGGGTAGATTCTAATATATTCTGACAATTCAGTTTATAAAAAAAGTTCAAACCCGTATTATTATCACTTACACCATGGTTACAACGACAAAATTTTTTGACTTCTCGAGATATGGTCGAAATTTCTAAAACCCTACCCTGTAGCCACACAAAATTGTTTTTTTTTTCATAAGGAAATTCGTTGTTATTCCTTTAACTGTTTCATATATCAGTCGAAGATCAATCCCTTTGAAAGCTTCCACACTTTTAAGTTTTTTATTTAAAATAATTTTTAAGGGTTCGAATTTTCGGCTTTCCCTTTTCACTTGCAAAAAATCTTCCGTCATTTAGCTCCACTCCAACGAAAATTAAAATTAATGTTAAAATTATCTTCGCCCTAAAAGCAAAATTTTCCGAACTTCCGAAGGCTGAGCTAAAAGCTTTTGTAGTGGAAGCCAGGTTGAATGATAAAAAAGCTCATGACTCTAAAAAAACAATTTGCATTTGAGAAATGAAAAGTTGGATGACAGAGATGCATCTCCACAGTCGATTTTTTTTTTTTTGATGAGCTGCTACCAACAGCAAAACCGGTCACATAATGGCGGTTGTGTGGGTTCGAAACTTCGACTTTCACTTGCAAAAAATCTACTCTCATTAAGCTGGACTCCAAAGAGCAATTACTTAAAATTAATATTAAAATAATCTTCACCCTAATAAGCAAAATTTTCAAATATAAAAAATCGTATTTCTCTTTGAGCAAAAAAAAAAAAACATGCTGTTGTCCCTCCGTCTAAAGATCATAAACTTAACTCCATTGTTTCATATTAAATTAAGATCGGCTTTAAGGGTGATTTCAAAGTAAATCGTAAAAACATTTTAGAACTGTCCCAATTAAAAAGAAAAAAAAAAGATAGGAGAGTTGGCATTTTTAATTTGGGATGGCGACATTTATAATATATTGAAACAACGACTATGGGATTAAGCCTGACTATTTTGAAAAACAGAAAACAATTGCGTTTTTTTTTTTTTGATGCGCTAAAAATTCTCTCTTTCTCTTCAATTCACATTTGCCTCTCTGTCTTAACTACCCTAAAAATATAATGGCAGAAAAGTTGCATACAGATTATAGAACGTGTGAGAACAATCATAAATATTGTTAGGTTAACCTTAATACATACATTTAAAAAATCATAATATTTTAATTTGTTATTTATGATTTTATTATAAAAATGAAAACGCATTTTCGTAAAGTGCCAAAATTACCTTTTTATTTAAACTTTTTACGTATTGTTGTGTTTTATCTCCTCTACTAAATTTTTAAACAACAAATAGCAAAGTTTTCAAACAAAATACAAAATTAAATACAAAACAAAACAACTCACAACAAATTTAAAACAAAAAACCCACAAAGAATATTTCGGTTTCTGTTGAGTAATTTTTTTGTAAATTTTTATTATTAAATCCACAAGAAAAAAAACTACAAAATGAGTTATTTAACGAATGCTGCAAAATATTGTTTTCTCCAATAACGTTTTTCAACGTTATGGGAAAAATAATTTGAAAAAAAAAAAAATAAAAACGCTAAGAAGCCTAATGTGTCTTAAATTTTAGCTAAATATATTTAACAAAAACTACATACAAAATAAATAAATGAACTTAATGAACAGAAATTATACTTTAAACATTTTTTGTATAAAATAATGTGAAGTAAAAACAAGAATTTTAATTTAAGACAACTACGAGACATGTTAAATGTCGAATTTGTAAAAAAACAACAACAACAAAAATAACAAACAAAACAGTAACTCAAAATATAGCAAACAAAAAATTGTGTACTGGATAAGTGTCAGCTTTAATAATTTAATGAATAGTATATATTGACAAAAATAAAGAAATAAAAAACATAACTCTAAAACAAACAAAAAAATTAAATTAAAATAACTATTTTGTTTGATATAACATTTTTCAATTTATTAAAAACAACACTCCTGTAAATTTAAGTCACTTCAACAAAGTAAAAATAAAACTCTAAACACTTCTATTCTCTTGTTTTTAGAAAAAAATATTTATTGTATATAAACAAATAACAACATGATATTATGTTAAATTTAATTTAATTAATTTCATGAAATCTCTTTAATATTTTTTATTTGCAAAATCAAATTCATTATCACTTTGTTTGTAGATTAACAAAAGCTTAATAATTTTAATCTTAGTTTAGTAGAATATTAAATATAGATTTAATAAATAATTTCATATTCCCCTGTAGTGTGAATGCTAAAACTTTTGCCGGCTAGTTGTTGTGGATTTCTTTGAGCATTGCTTGAAAAAAAAATCAAAAAAAGATTTTTAAATTAAATTCAACAAAAAACTTTGTATTTTATTTTAAATGATTTTTGGAAACAAATGTTGTTTTTTCATAAAGATAAAGCAACAAAAGTAATATATATCCGAATGTTTATGCTAATAGAAATTCCACAACACCTACTAGTTCCACATTTAAAATTTGAATTCTTTAAAAAAAGGTACATTAACTTCCAGCTCATTTCATTTAAACAATATTATCCTGAATTGAAATATCAAAACTCATCTCTTTAAATCATCGAAAAAAAACATATTCTTCAAAAACTTCAAACTATAAAAAACGTAATTTGTTAATCTGATTGATCTGATTCTATCCTGGCAAGCAGTCTTTTACAATTCCAATCGCCGTTCAGTACTAACCCATTTGCTAGACCCACAGAAAAGGCTCTCGGCATAACAAATATTTATTTAAAAGTGCGCTGGATTCAAAGTGATCAAACAAACAATTGGATGAAAGTTGTTAGTATCTCGTCCCAAAACTTCTCAACTTGCTAATCTATAAAATATTTTGTGAAAATAATATAAGAAATTAATTAAATAATTGATTTGTTTTTAATTTAATAATAAAAAAATTGTGGCTTGATATATTAAATTAGTAAAGATTTGTTTTTGGTTATATATTAAATATTTCAAAACATAAGTAACTAAATTTTATATACAGGGTATCCCAAATATATTTCTTATATATTCAAATTAGAAAAGTGCGTTTTTGATTCTTTATTTTGTGTAATTTTTTTGCATTGCTATCTGTCAAACTTAATGAGTTACAGCTTATTTACTAGGAGTTGGCATAAAATGACAGGAAAACTTTCTTACTTTCTTGTGTTTACTGAGCACTAAAGCACTTCAAATCATGCTTGATCTTACATAAACATTTTGCGCTGATATCTGGTTAAATCCTTGCAAAAGATGGCCCAAATAGTTATTTTATGTTTGAAATTCAAATTCCAATCTGCAAATTAAAACACGTTTTTCTCGAAACTGGATGTTTTGAAATTTCTTTGAGCGATATGTAGTAAATATTTACTAAGCTAGCAACAACAACACTTGGTTAAGTTAATGTTATGTCGGACATTTCATCGTCATTTTTCTTCGAGACATATATCAGGTTCGAATATGGACTTATTCGGTAAACTTCCACACAAAATTTCAACATTTTTCGTTTTGAAATTTTTGCAAGAGGTTGTCTTTGCTGTTCAATTTATTGGTGGAAAAGTCCACCCTTCCCGAGTTAATGGCTCAAAGATCTAAAAACGCCTGCCGGTACCCAATAGGATGACTTGTGAGCACGATAACTTACAAGCTGTGTATCCGGTTCAGCCGATATAAACGGATATAAGGTTTCAAGCAAATTTATATCGGAAAACTCAAAACGTTCAAAATTTTCGTAATTAATTGTAATTTAAAGGCTATTTGGGGATTGCTTTGATATTTTCATCGGAGGTAGTCTTTCCGATTTTGATTACAACGATATACAGGTATGTGATGAATTTCGAATCGTTTTGGAATGCAAACATTTGTGTTCTTATTTTTTTGGAAATTTTGGAAATTCTTGTCCTACTACATGAGGAGAAACAGTAGCTTTGTTCCAGAACTAAAAAGTTTTAACAATTTTTACGACTTTTACACATTTTACCAGAAAACCCGTTCCCATACACAAAAAACTTGTAAAATGTTCACTTCTCTTTAAACAAAAATGGCGCTGAATGACGTTCTCTTTAAAAACTTTTTACTCGACAAATTTGAGCGTGTAAAAAATAGTAACATGGATGCCGGCGTCTGATTGGCTGGTACGCCGACTTAGACATTTGTTCCAGCTTTTTGACGTTTTTTCCATTTTTGCGTTCCCGAACTTTTTGAAAAAACTTTTATGTGACAACAAAATTTCTTTCTTACTCTCTTTTACGAGTTTTACTATTAAAAAGTACAGGAACAAAGCAAGTCTTCAACACTTTGGATAAAACAAACATTATAAAAGTATATTTCCTGATCTGTGCTTTTTATCGAAATATTAAATATTTTCGTAACAAAATAGGCCGAAAATGAGGAAAATAAATGTAAATTTATCTATTCCACATCCCTGTTTAAATTTAAGGCTTTTTTCCTAAAAAATCTCAAATTCATTACATCGTTTATAAATCGACTACAAAAATGTGACCGTTTTCAAAACGAGGAAAAATAAACGATTATCGCGTTGCATCACACGTTGTTTTGATCAAGTTTTCCATAGAGCACAATGGCATTTGAACCCGATATAGAACACATTGGTGTTTATTGAGCTCTGATCTAGGATGTTCTCCTCTGTTCGAGCTAAACAACAAATGTCGCAGAGGTAATAACTACGAGAGAGTAGAAGGGGTAATACTGAATGATGTTACAATGTAGAAAAATAATTCGACTAAAACTGAAGAATCAAAACAAATATGAGAACACGAGAGATTAAAACAAAAACAATAGCAAAATAAACACGAAAAATAGTGAGTGAAATTCTATACAGTTCTTGTTGTTGTAAAATTAATACATATAAAAGAAATGCTTAATAAAAATTTACGATACAAATGAATGTTTTTAATTAACGGAAATTCGTCTAAATAAACTTAATCGACCAGTTGTTTTTATACCCTCCACCATAGTATGGAGGGTATATTAAGTTTGTCATTCCGTTTGTAACACATCGAACTAATCATTTGCGACCCTATAAAGTATATATATATTCTTGATCAGGATAAAATTCTAAGACGATCTAGCCATGTCCGTCTGTCCGTCTGTCCGTCTGTCTGTCCGTCTGTTGTAATCACTCTAGCGTCCGTAATAATTGAGATAGAGTGCTGAAATTTTGCACCCGAGGGTCTTTTTTCCATAGGCAGGTCAAGTTCGAAGATGGGCTATATCGGTCCACTCTTTGGTATAGCCCCCATATAACGGTACCTCCGGATTTGAAGTATTTTGCCGTTCTTCGCCATATTTGCAGACCGAATTAGCTATAATTTGGCACTTAGGGTTCCTAGTGATCAACAAACTTATATCCCAAAGGATATGGACATAGGTCCATGTTTTGGTATACTCCCCATATAACGGTACCTCCCGATTTTCGGTATTTTCAGAATTTTAGCCACAATTTTTAACCGAACTATCTGCAATTTGACATTTGAGGTTCTCAGTGGTCATGAAACATCTCCACGAAACATTGTCAACATAGGTCCATGTTTTGGTATAGCCCCCATATATCGGTACCTCCCGATTTTCGGTATTTTGAGAATTTTAGCTACAATTTTTAACCGAACTAGCTGTAATTTGCCATTTGAGGTTCTCAGTGGTCATGAAATATCTCCACCAAACATCGTCAACATAGGTCCATGTTTTGGTATAGCCCCCCAAAACGGTACCTCCCGATTTTCGGTATTTTCAGAATTTTAGCCACAATTTGTAACCGAACTATCTGCAATTTGACATTTGAGGTTCTCAGTGGTCATGAAACATCTCCACCAACATCGTCAACATAGGTCCATGTTTTGGTATAGCCCCCATATAACGGTACCTCCCGATTTTCGGAATTTTGGGAATTTTAGCTACAGTTTTTAACCGAAATAGCTGTAATTTGACATTTGAAGTTCTCAGTGGTCATAAAAAATCTCCAACGAAACATCGTCAACATAGGTCCATGTTTTGGTATAGCCCCCATATAACGGTATCTCCCGATTTTCGGTATTTTGAGAATTTTAGCTACAGTTTTTAACCGAAATAGCTGTAATTTAACATTTGAAGTTCTCAGTGGTCATAAAAAATCTCCAACGAAACATCGTCAACATAGGTCCATGTTTTGGTATAGCCCCCATATAACGGTATCTCCCGATTTTCGGTATTTTGAGAATTTTAGCTGCAATTTTTAACCGAACTAGCTGTAATGATCGGTATTTTGAGAATTTTAGCTACAATTTTGTCTATTCCAAAATAATCGTCAATATAACTGTACCTCCCGATTTTCGGGAATTTTCAGTGGTCACGAAATTTCTTCACTAAAATTCGTCAACATGGGTCCATTTTTGAGGGTCTACATTGTTTTGATGAAACTACCCTCAATTTGACTCTTGAAATTCCCTGCAGCTATAAAACTTTTCCGCGAAAAAATTTAAAGATAGGTTGACTCTTTGATATAGCCCCGTAGGTGGTACCTTTCACCCAGCTGAACACATTTTTTTAGATTAGATAACAATGTGCAAAAAAATGGAGATGAAAGTCTGGGGCACGGAAAATTCCACTTAGGGAAGAAAGGCCTTGGTGAGTATATTATGAACCCCGAAGGACAGATCCGCCGTGAGTCGAACTTCCGCGTTATAGCGTGATGGAATTTTTGTTACAGACCCTGTGGGCCATCAGGAATTAGCGTTATATCTTTGTTCACTGTTGCTTAAGTGCTCTACAAAAACAACAAACAAATATATAATGCTAATTCCTGATGGCTTACCATATAACGGTACCTCGCGACTTTCGGTATTTTTAGGATTTTAGTTACAATTTTTAACCAAACTATCTGTAATTTCGGGTGCCACCGTGGTGCAGTGGTATGCACGCCCGTCTTGCACGCTGAAGGTCGTGGGTTCGGTTCCCCCGGCCAAGTTATTATCTGTAATTTGACATTTGAGGCTATCATCGGCCACGAAACTTCTTCACCAAAAAGCGTCAATATAGGTCCATGTTTTGGTATAGCCCCCATATAACGTCACCTCCGAATGTTTTGTATTTTGAAGATTTTAGCTAAAAATTTTAGCCGAACTAGCTGTAATTTGACATTAGGGAACCTGAAATTTAGTGGTCGCAAAACTTCTCTACAAATACAAGACAACATAGATCCCTGTTTTAGTAGCCTCCATATAATAGTACCTCCCGATTTTCTAAAACTTTCTCACAAAGATTTTTAATATAGTTCCACTTACTTGTATACGCCCCATTTAAGCGTACCTGCCGATTTTCGGTATTTTGATCATTTTTTGCTGTATTTCTAGACCGAACTTGCTATAATTTGACATTTGAAGCTCCTATTGGTCACAACACTACTGCACCAAAAGTTGCCAATATAAGTCCATGTTTTGGTATGGACTCAATATAACGGTACCTTCCGATTCACATTGTTTAGGGTTTTAGTAAGATTTTTGATGGAACTGCTCGCAATTTAGCATTTGATGTTCTCTACAGTCACGAAATTACCCAACCAAATATTTTAAGCACAGGTCTATGTTCTGTTCCACCCCCTCCCCCCCCCCCCCCCTAAAACGGTACCACCAGTTTTTCGGTGTTTTGAGGGTCATTGCTACATGGTTTGACGAAACTACCCGTAATTTGGCATTTGAGGTCCCCTGCAGTCACCAAACTTTTGTACCAAACATTTTAAACATATGTAGGTGCACACTTTGATATAGCCTCCACATAAAGGTACCACCTCACAGAGGATCCATCCATTGGCTAAATATAAAAAAGTGAATGTCAAAATGTTGGTACAACATCTGGCAACTCTGACAGCTATGACATGGACCTTTTTAAAAATATATTACTTTTTGTTTCACTCGAACGCGATCTTCTAGCTTCAAAAGTCGGAACATTTGACTAATATTTTTTGTTGTGAGTACAACTTATATTTTAAGTGCAAGTAAATATATTCAAAATATCGCGAAACTAATACATATAGCAAAATATTATAGGGGATTTTCAAGAAGGAGGTAATAGCTTAATTTCCAATAAAAAATAGTGTTTTAACGTGTTGTGGAATTATAGTTAGCTGCATATTTTCTTAGTATATTTTGTAATGCCAATTCGATCTTATACTTAAATTTGACCTAAGGTTTTAGTCATGATGCCCACCAGTGCACACCTCGGTAATAATTTGCCAAAGTAGGTTATGAATTTAAGATTATTCAGTATTAAAATCAGCTGCCATCTAGTGCCAGACTATAAATGGTGGGTTGCTGATAAAGCTGCCCTAGAATAGGGTTTCCATGGATATATTAGCGTATAACTCTGTTATCTGACCACGTACATTAACATAATTGGTATCAGTGGCAAGATGAAAAAATTTTCTTTCAAATTTGTCTTACGTTGGCGGTACGCGCCTTCCAGAAAGAACGCTGTAAGATCTATATTAAAAAAATTTACCCATTTTTAGACAAAAATGTTGATTTTTTTAATCCGCTATATTGGTTGGATTTTATGTTGTTTTGGCGATTGGTTTTGTTTCCCCAAGCCTATTTTTGCTTCCTAAGATATGTCATGTAATTTTGTATTAACAGCATAAAACAATTCTTACCGTATACCCCCTCCAGCGGGGAAGGGGGGTGAATGTTACGCTCGTGGTTTCTTAAAACACTCTTCGCAGCAGCACAAAGCTGTAACCGGCGCATTGGCTTGATTTGTACACTCTAAATATTTTCGGCCACTTTCTCCATACAAGTGGATCCACTGTGCACTTGATTGAACACATTTTTAGATTAGATTAAATAATTTAGGCATTTGGGGTAACCGTGGTGGATAAATTTCACCTAAAATTGTGGCCCGGCTGAAGTTAACGACTTTTTACTTTTTTGTATTATATTTTTGTACAGTAATAGTTTGCAATTATCTTGATGTGGCTAAACCCGACTGGTACTTTTTATACCCTTCACTATAATATGGAGGTTATATTAAACTTGTTTTTCTGTTTATAACGCATTGAAATAATCATGTGAGACCATATAACGTATATTAATATATTCCTGATCAGGGTGAACATCAGAGTCCATCTATGACCCGATTTCAGTTCTTTTGACGAGCTACTTATTCCGGCCAAATTAGCTTTAATTTGGCATTTAAGATTTAGCTGTAATTTGACATTTAGGGCTTCCAATGGTCAACAAACTTCTCCATTAAAATTGTGAATATATGTAGGTCTACGTTTAGGTATAGCTCTCATATAACGGTATCGCCCAATTTCATGTATGTTGAAGTTATTATGTAAATTTTCGGTATAAATTAATTGTAATTTGGCAGGGGTAAACAAACGTTTTCTCAAAAAGTTGTGGACATAAGTTCATGTTTTGGATAAGCCCGCAAAAGACGGGGTAAACAAACGTTTTCTCAAAAAGTTGTGGACATAAGTTCATGTTTTGGAAAAGCCCGCATAAAACGATACCGCCCGATTTAAGGTATTTGCATGTCGCTCGGCATTTAGGGTTTAAAGTGCTTAAAAATATCTCAAGCAACAATTGCGTTACTTTCGTAAGAGAAAAAAAAAAACAAATATTCCATATAAGTTCAAAATATTTTAAAGTAGAGGATATAAAAAGTTCGGCCCGGCACAAATTAAAGTTGTTTTATTTGTTAATGTTTTATCCTCGTTATGCCACCAAAATATCTGAAATGTATTAAGTTGCGAGTAAAAAACATTCCTGTATAAAATTTTTAGATAAAAGTCAACGTTTTCATATAGCCCCCATGGAACGGTATCTTCCAATTTTGGAATGTGGGCAATATGGCTATCCTACCGAAAGGGCTGAAATTTGCTCTTCCTGCAGAAAATGATCGGGGTAGGTGCATATTTTAATATAACCCTCATAGAACGTTACCGAGCGATTTTCGACATTTTTAAAGTTTTAGCCACATTATACAACTACTACATTTTTCTACCATAATAAGCGTTACTTGGAATTTTAGATTTTCAATGGAAAGAAAAACCTCCATGCTGAAAGCGATGAATATACCCTATATGACGTTGCATCCCTATTAACGTATTAACGTATTTGAAGGTTTTACACTTAAATGGCTGTATTTCGGCTTCCTTTAAACTTGCAGGACTTAAAAAATATGTTCATATGTTAATGTTCCAAAAACTCACACCGTAACCCAAAAAATCATAGTAACTCGGACATTTTTTCCGAGGCTCTTTCCAATTAATTCGCAGCTACTCAGCCCGTTAGCACTTAGCTTTGTTTCCTTTGCAAATTAGCTTCGATCCATATCTTGTACATGCCATACTTTGGGACGCCCTGTATAGTCAATGAAATTCTTATTTTAAAACCGTGCTTTTAAAATCAATATTAGACAACTGAAATAATTGTGAAATTATTATTTCTCTCTATGTAAGCTTAACACTAAAACTCTAATCTAAAAATTATAATTTTTTTATTATTCACAATATTGGAACAGATTAAATCCAAAGTTTATCGAGTTTATCGATTTCGAAAATATTTTGCTTGTGTGTGTTCCTTCTAACTAAAACAGGATATCCTGGCACCAAAAAAAATCAAAATTTAATCGCTTTTAATCTTTATAATGACAATTTTTAATTATTTCAACTTCTTGATTTCTATAAGCTTTCTGTAACTCGATATGCTTTGGGTTTACCTGAACAAATATTCAGAAAAAATATTAAAACTGAAATTAGGAAAACAAAATTAGGCATCCAATAATTTTGCATTATGTTATTATATAAATAAACTATATATATATAAAAAATCTCTAAAACCTAATAATAATCATAAATCCGTAAATAAAATATGCAGGTTAAAATATTTATAACAAAAGAACTTTAAGAAAATCACTGATACAAAAACCAAATGAACTTATAAAAGAAAAACCAAAAAAAAAAACTTGTCCTCAATATAGGAAATAATGTTAATAAATAATATAAACTAAAAAATATTTATAAATAAAATATGAAAAATTAACAAAAATATTTCATATATATTTTTTTGATAACAGGCAAAAAGAAAAATACTTGAAGTATTTTTTTCGCTAAACCTACATAAATAAAAAATACCTTAAAACTCTTTCTTTTCAAAAATTTCTAATACAATTTTTGCTAAAATACAAAAACAAACAAAACCAATTTTTTACAATTCATTTTGTCAGAAAACAAAGCAAAAGCTATTTTCATATATATAAAAATGCAATTATTTTCTAGCATTGCAAATGTTATTTAAAAACAAACAACCAACAAAAATAAACATAATTAAAGACAACAAAAAAATTGCTAACAAAATTAAATAAATAAATTTGAAAACCAAAAACATTAATATTATTAATTAATAATATAAAAATTATTATTACACAAAACTTAGGCACGAACAAATAAAATTTAATAATGATAAAACAATTTTACTACAACAAAACCAAAAAAATGAAATGACAAAACAAAGCAACCAACAACAAATATATAGAAACAATTGATATTTTGTTTAAATTATAAAATTATCTTTAACAAAATCTAAGAAAATCCCTTAAATAAAACAATTCAACTTCTGTAAAATACATTTTAGTTTAGTAACTAATATAAACAGAAAAATTTATAATAAATTTGTTTTAAATTATTTCAATTAATTTTCGTTTTTATTGTAAATTTTATGCAAAAGTAACAATAACAACAACTTTATTAGTTATTGTTTTTATTCTCAACTTTCTTCTATCACACATCATCTTTTTCAATGCTTAAACTAAAACTAAAAAAATCCCTAAAATGCAAAAATGCCGAATAAAACAAAAAAGAAAATAATACATTTATTCCAAATATGTTAAAAATAATCTTTTTTCAATAAATTGAATAAAAAACAACTTGTAAAAATTATGTATCATGTTTTTATTTGCAAAATTTGCATTGGAATGGTAAGTTTTAAAGCGGTCTTGTCTCAAAGTGGATAGGATATTATAAATGCGTTATAGATACGGTGACCAACCGTACTCTATCTATTACAGAGAACGGTACTCTATTTGTGACAACGTGCTTTGTTGTTATACCCATTGACCAAAAACCCAAAAACGATATATATGCAATTTTATGTCGATCGGTTAAGGTTAACCCGTGCCAACCTAGTGATCTTTGTTTCCATAGTAATTTGTATGGGGCCAACGGTGCATTTTCACGAAAAATCTCTAAATGCCACAATTATGTCCCAATCACTTTACCAGTTCATTGTTGTGGCTAAAAAACGATGAATAAATCAGTGTAAAATAAATGCCCAATACATGTTATAATTGGAAATTATACAATTGAATCAAAAAAGTGAATGGAAATATTTTATTGGACAATGAAGAAATCGCATTTAATATTGGTAATTACATCAATACATTTTTCATATACATAGGTTAGGTTAGGTTGATAAGAGGGGTGATCCTAGATCACCACATGCCCATGTGGACATACACTTAAGCCATAAGTAGGCCTGTTGTGCGCTCTAATTTTGGGTTATGGAGGATTATCTTTTTTTGACTTAGTCTAGGATCTCTGTCCTATTTACATAGTCTCTGATCTTTTTGAACTCGATTGTCTTAATTTGGTCGAGTCCTGGTATAATGTCATTCCCTAGTAACTGGGTTCTCAGATTTGTGAAGGCTTGACAATGGCAGAGGTAATGTTCCAACGTTTCGTCGTCCTCTCCGCATGCTCTGCATTCACTGTTTTCTGTACAACCTATTTTGTGCAGATGCGCTTTTAGACCTAGGTGACCTGTAAGGATTCCTGTCAGTCTACTAATATCTTTTTTACTTAGTAAAAGTAATTCTTTTTTTTTTTGTCCTCGTCTGGGTTTCCCCATAGGATTTTTGTGTTTTTTCCCTTCTCTTCACTACTCCAGAGGGATACATGTGCATTTTTTGCCCATGTCTTTAGTTCTAGTCGCGTAGCTTTAAACGGCTTAGCGTTTTCTAGACTTACCGTGGGTTGCTCCTTGGCTTGTTTTGCCAAGGAGTTTGCTATTTCATTACCCCTAATCCCGGTATGCCCTGGTACCCACATAATGTTTACCTTACCGTGTTGGGAGTAATTATTTATATATTTAATACATTCCAAGACAGTTCTAGATTTCACTGTCTTGGTTGATATAGCTCTAATGGCTGCTTTGCTATCCGTAAGGATATTCACAGTGGTAGGCCTTGTGTGAGTATCAAACCAAAGCAGACACTCTGTTATCGCCCGGAGTTCCGCCTGCAGGATCGTGTTATGATCCGGCAGACGGAGGGAGATTTCCGTTTCCGGTTCCATTATATAAAGACCCAGTCCGGTTCTCCCCCCTAGCACAGCCCCATCAGTAAACCCACAGCTTCCAGCGGGAATCTGTGCTAGAGCTCCCCCGATCCACATGTCTCTGTCAGGTATTGACACTTCACACAAGGCTACTTCACTAGTTTCAGGTATACGGTCAGATACTACCTGATTTATAGATTCACCCGTTGTGACCTTTAATATGTTTTGGTGGTATGTTTGGTGGCTCTTTTCGATCCACTCGCTCATCGACTTTAGCCTTACAGCTGCGATGGCTGCCTCATACCTTACCTGAATATCTATTGGGTGTACAAACAAAATTGTTTCTAGAGCCCTAGTCGGTGTGGCCCTCATTGCTCCGCTAATGCTTAGGCAGCATGTTCTTTGGACCTTTTGCAATATTTCCACATTGCATTTTTTGACGCGTACGTTAGAATTGGTCTAATTACGCTTCTGTATAGCCAGTGTATCATCCTAGGATTGAACCCCCATTTTGAGCCTATCGCCCTTCTGCAGGTTGACCAACATATTTGGGCCTTGTTAGCCCTTTCTTGTATATGATCTTTCCATTTAAGTTTCCTATCCAGAATTACTCCTAGGTATTTAACTGTACAGGAGATATTTATTGTCTTATCTAGAAAAACTGGTTCCTCGTAGGGTCGCATTTTCGTTTTTCTAGTGAATAGACATAATTCTGTTTTTTCCGGGTTGACGTTCAGACCTCTCGGCCTGGCCCAGTTAAAAGCAATTTTTAGAGCCGTTTCTGCTCTTCGACAGAGTTGATTCGGATTCTTTCCCCTCAGAAGTATTATAACGTCGTCTGCGTAGCAGACTGGGTCAAATCCTTCTTCGGTTAGGGTCCTCAAGAGACTGTTTATGGTGGTAACCCACAACAGAGGTGAAAGTATCCCTCCCTGTGCCGTTCCTTGTCCAACTTTGTCTCTTATTTCCACGTCGCATAGCCCGCAGCTTATCCATCTATTCCTTAGCATGTGGTTTATCCAGTTCCTTAAGGCCCTGTCTACCTGAAACTCGTCTAAGGAGTGGATAAGTGTCTCGGTGCTTACGTTATTGAAAGCGCCTTCGATGTCGATGCATACAGCAAGTGTGTACATTTTCATTTCGAAGGTTCTTTCTATGTGGTGTACTACCTCATGCAATGCGGTTTCCACTGATCTGCCTTTAACGTATGCATGTTGTTTGAATTTAAGCATATCGTTGGGGATCTTACTCTTTATCATGGTGTCGACTGTCCGTTCCATTGTTTTGAGTAAGAATGAAGTTAAACTTATCGGTCGATAAGATTTTGGTGTTGCATAACTTGCCTTGCCAGGTTTGGGTATAAAGACTACCCTTGCCTCCTACAGGCTATAGGAGTGTATGCAAGTTTTAAGCATGCATTGAAGATCCCGACCAGTTTGGACGTAATAAAGTCCACTTCCCTCTGCAGTAAAGCCGGGAAGGTCTGATCTGGTCCAGATGCTTTATATGGTGAAAAGCTTAAAATGGCTTGTTGGACCATTAAGCTGTCGATCTTTGGTGCCCCCTCCGATGAGTTAATACATTCCGTCGATGCCTCAGTGTTAACCATGGTATTCTGCGGGAAGAGCGTTTTCATCAGAAGGCCTAGAGTTTCTTCTGTTTTTTCAATCCTTTTTCCATTTCCATCGACCAATTGCTCGGTCTGTGTATGGGTTTTAGATAGAAACTTTTTAATCTTTGAAACGTCATTTACACTGTCCACCTGTTCGCAGAAAAGCTTCCAGGAGTTTCGTTTGGCGTTTCTTGTTATTTTGTTGTATTCCTTTAATTTTGCCTGATAGTTATCCCAGAATACAGCTGCTTTTTTACGTTTGGCCCTATTATAAAGTCTGCGGACCTCCTTGCCTTTATTCCGAATTTCCCCTGTCATCCAGGGTTTTTCGTAGGCGGATTTCCTCTCTCGAAGGGGACAACTTTCCTCGAAAGACTTTACTAGTGCCTCAGTTAACTTAAGGACATCTCTCTCTATGTCCTCCTTACTTAGGCATTCCTCATCTGGTTGCCCAAGTCTTTCTTTTACTCGTTTTCCGAACTTTGTCCAATTTGTTTTGGATTTGTTTCGGAAGGTTATCGGGTTAGGCGATGGCCTAGCTATTATAAATCTAATATACTTATGGTCTGAGAAGGAGTGTTCCTCCAGGACCCTCCACTCGTGTACCTCGTTTATTAGATTTTCTGAACATATCGTTATATCTAGTACTTCCTCCCTAATTATATTAACAAAGGTTGGCGTATTCCCGGTGTTAAGTGTAATCAGGTCGTTAGTATTTAAGTAATCTATAAGGGCTTGACCCCTTTTGTTAATGTTAGTACTACCCCACGAGATGTGGTGAGAGTTAGCATCGCTACCTACTAGTACTTCGTTACCTGTTTGCTTTATCCTTCTCACCAGTTGCTGCAATTCCGAAGAAGGTGGTAATGTCGGGGAGTCGAACGGCAGGTATAAAGATGCTAGGTATATGTTACCTACGATGACAACTCTGGAGAAAAAAGAAAGCATAAGTTTTTGTGGCATATAATGCAGGTCCTCTGTCGGGATCCCGTATTTGCGTAAAAAAGTTGATAATTTATATGGTTAAGTCCAGAAACCTTGTTTTTTATGGTCCAAGGTTCTTGGATTAAACCAATATGTATATTACCTTTAGTTATTTTGTCCATCAGGGCTAGTGTTGCCGTTTCGCTCCGATGGAGGTTGATCTGGATGACCTCAATCATTGGTTCTCCAGTAGGTTGGCTTCTTGCGAGTCGCTAATTTCGTCTGCTCCTCCCTCCTGTAAGCCTTTTGGTAGGTTGACCTCTTGGTTGTTTGGTTTGGCAATCTCCTCCTCACCAACTCTTGCCTTTCTAATTTTGAAGCAGACCGAGTTCGAGACGGAGAATGCCTTGCCCTTGGTTTTGACGAGCCCGGCTAGCAGGAGATCGTCGATCCCCATCACAAGGAGAGTGCCGTCTTCCTTCTCCTCCCTGTGGAAGACCTCCCATCTTTCCACCTTTAGGGCCTCGTTTTGTACGCCAAAGACCTCGAGCATGCGCTCCGTCTCGAGCTTGCAGCCATACCCCTTGACGTACACCGATGCTTTGGTTTGATGAGGAATTTTGTCTTTCCTTACCAGTTTTAGTCTGCCACCTTCCCATGGAGTTGCTATACTGCTGACTACCTCCACGAGAGCTGCAGAGTTTGGGTGTGAGTCCAGGTACAATAGGAGGTTCCCCCTTGGCTCACAGCAGTTTATTTTTATTGAGACTCGTCCTTGCAGGATTTGTTCCAATATTTTATCGTTGATCGATTTCTCGATCTCCGATAAGTACTCTTTGTGTAGCCTTCCAGATCCTTTACTAGTGTCGATTACTGCGTAGCACAGATCGTCCTTGTAGTATCTCTTGGCTACATTGGCGTAAATCGATGGCGGCTCCGTTCCGGTTTCAGCGTCCATCTTCCTCTTCTGGGTGGAGGTAGGCTTCTTTACTGAGTCCTTGGCCACCGCAGAAGATTCCGACGTCGCGCTCACCTTCTTTTTGTCAGAACTCGCCTCTTCAGTATCATTTGAAGGATACTTTTGGCAGTCTCCTTGGCTTTTGTCCTGACGAGGTTTGTGCTGGGCAATTGAAGGTGGGAAGCTCTTTTTCTTCTTACTGGGTTTTGCCACGTTCTGCTCCTCAGGAGACCTTGTCCTCTTCGCCGCTTCCGAAGAAGTGGAGGGACTGTCTGTGGTAACCTTTGAAGCAGCCAGCTGTTGTTTCTTCTTTAGTTTAGCCTGGTTCCTCTTATATTTCTTCCTTTGGGCCCCAGACCACTGCACTCTTTTCGTCATGAGGTTAGCGATGCTCTCGCTCACTTCCTCTACCATCTTGTGGACTTCCTCTTTCAAGGGATTTTCCACAACGGTGGTGTTCGTTTTGCCGCAGCTATCGGATTCGGAATCAGGGTCGCTACCATCATCAGATAGTTGGGTCAAGTTAATCCTCCCTCTGTGCTGCCCTTTATCCTCCTCCGTTTTTACACTAGGTTGTGTGCTTGTAGCATTACCTTCGACCACAGATGCCAAGGCACCCACATCTATGGAAGATTGCTCACGATCGCATGATATCGACGGGGTGTGACTCGTAGGCAGATCACTGGTCCCCGCCGGCACTGGGTTTATTAGGCCCTGCACCGTAACTTTTTCTTCCTTTTTTCCTTCCATATTTGTTTTTTTTTTTTAGGGGAACACCCCCATAGTCAGTTTTTGTCCGCGGGAAACTCAAGGTTTCCAGAGGTGGATAATCCCACCCCTCTGCCCCAGACCCACCATGCAATAGGTATTGGACAGAGTGGTACGACCATCCTCCTCCCCCTATCCGCCGGTGGGGACGCGCCCGGTAGTAGAACTAACAAAACTCCCGCGGGTTCATATACATACATATGTATATTCGAATTATGGAGGTACCTAATTATTACGTTATAAAATGTGTTTTATTTCACAACTACGTAGAAGCGTTTAACGATGTTTCTATATATTTTTATACCCTCCACCATAAGATGGGGGGTATATTAAGACTGTCATTCCGTTTGTAACTACTCGAAATAATCACTGTAGACCCCACAAACTATATATATTCTTGATCAGCGTGCAATTCTACATCGATATAGCCATGTCCGTCCGTCTGTCCGTCTGTGGAAATCACTCTAGCGAACGGATTGAAGTAGGTGGATGAAATTTTGGTCAAATCTATTATATGTACGTAGGACTTTTGGTATTGAAAGCGTGCTATGTAGGTTAACGTTTTCTTATAGCCACCATACAAAGTGACGCGTGACTCGTCGTCGTTTTAAGGAATTTTTAAGATATTTGTCCCATTTTACCACCGGATTGGTTGTAATTTCGTATTTTGTGTCTCCGGAGGCTAAAAAACATTTCTACCAACGTATGTTTTTATAGGTCCACGTTTTGTTGTAGCCCCCATATATAGTACGCGTCTCTTAAAGATATTTTGAATGTAATAGTCCCATATGATCACATAATCGGCTGTAACTTTGTATTTTGTGTTTCCAGAGGCTACGAAACAATTCTACCATCAAATGTTTTTATAGGTCCACGTTTTGATATAGCTCTCCGTAGGACGATATCTCCCGATTTTCGGTATTTTGAAGGTTTTAGCTTCATTATCACACCAAAATGGATGACATTTGGTGTTTAGTCTTCGTGGGGGGATAAAACTTTCCCGCTGAAATTTGTAGGTATAGGTCCCAAGTATGTTTGGACGAAATCTGTTTCAGACAATTTGGAGTCAATTTAGCAATGTCCCTCCGTCTGTCTGTCTGGATGGTGCGCATGATAACTCTTGAACGGATGCACCGATTTAGTCTAAAATTTGGTCCTACTAATACTTTGTCCAAACTTAGTTTAAGTTCGTAGATGGGCCATAGCGGTCCACTCCTTCAGGTGTGCGAAAGATAACTCTTGAAGGTAGTAACCGATTTGGTCCATACTTTATACATCGTAAAATTTCTATCAGGCATAGATGATGTTCCAATATGGACTTTATCGGTCCACTTCTTCGTGTACCTGCCACACAAAATTTCGAGAAAATTCAGTTTAGGACCTGCTCTCGAATCGCTTTGATTTTTGTTGTAACAAATTGTATTTGCTGCCCCCATTACGGTAATACAAGTTTTATCATTGGCAAGTCCATACTTCCTGAGAAAAAAGACTGAAAGGTGCAAAAAAACCCTTATGAGACCAAGTGTAGTGGTTGGAGCGCAAGATAGGTCTCACACGGATCTGCCGAACCGATCCAAAAGTTGGCCTTCGTAATATTTTGTCCAAACTTAGTTTAAGTTTGAAGATAGACCATATCGGTCCACTCCTTCAAGTACCTCCCCCACAAAAGTTCAAATAGGCTCGGAAAATTGTGCGCACGATCTCTCTTGAAGGGAGTGATCGATTTGGTCTATACTTTACACTTCCTAATATATCAAACTGATATAGATCAGGTTCGAATATGGACTATATTTGTCCACTCCTTTGGGTACCTCCCATATAAAATTTCGGATAAGTTCACTTTAAGACCTGCCCTCGAATCACTTTGATTTTTGTTGAAGAAACTTGCATTCGCTGCCTGCATTACAACGACAAAAGTTTTTTCAGGGGCAAGTCCATACTTCTTGAGAAAACAGTCCGATTAAACAGCCCTGTTCGAAGATCCTTTGGAAATGTTGTGGTCCTTTTTACAGCGATATTATGTTTTCCGTGGACAAGTCCATGCTTCCTGGCATACTGGTCCCAAAGTTACACGACGACCCACTGAAATAACTAGTGAGCGAGATATCTATCGAAAGATATGCCAAAATAAGATCCAGGACTATGTCGGTCCATTCTTTCAAGTACCTCCTCCGCAACACTTTTCAACTTTTATCCTAATCCGCATTTTTGTCGGCAAGTTCAAATGTCCAAAAAGGGCCACAAACTTCTGAAAATACCCTAAATACATTCAATCTGTCCATAGATGATAGTTTCAATTCACATAGGCTGAGGGTATATCTCCATCGGCAAAGCCAACTGATACTTTTTTACTTGTTCGGCCCGGCCGAACTTAACGCAGGTCTTACTAGTTAAAATGTTAAACATTTTTTTCCTTTATAAATTTGTCAAAAAAATCAAAAAAGTTGATTATTGCCGGTTCTGGAACAGACAATTTATTTTCAAAGAAATTACAAATTACAATTATGGCAAAATGTCGAAAAGATGGTGATTGGTACTATACAGAAGATAAACCGCTGCCGTTGATAACAACAACCCATGAAATGTTAGAAAGTGATGATAAAAATATTTCAAAGCCGAAAATCATTGGACGAAAGCAATTAAATTTCCAATCATATCCTGTGAATGAGTAAGACTGCCTCATTTTACTAATCAATTTTCAACTTATTAAAGCCATATTTCGCAGTTTTCGCTTTAATTTGATGAGATTCAATGAACCTGAATTATTACCGCTAACCACATCATATCGTCGTGATTATGCAGCACCTTTCCCATCGTATCCATGTAAACCAAAAGCCGTTGAAGAGAATATGCCAGATCCGTTATTTAATCGTAAGCCACCAAGCGAATTTGGTATGCGGCAAACTTCTAAATTTAAATTTATGGATGATCAATTTGTAAATTTATCCGAATCACGTAAAAAAATTAATTTCATGCGTCAAATGAGGTAAGTTGTGGTTTGGAATCGAAGATTACGTTATGGGAAACATAATAAGGCCGTATCTGTTTTCTAGGAACGCTCATTTTAAATTTGTTTAACTGTCTATTGAGTTGCATCAAAAAGGTAAAATACATGGATATTTTTTTTTTGGAAAATCCGTATAGAACAAAATAGCTCTGTTCCTTTACGTGCAAGAATCTTCAAGTTTTACCACTTTTTACTTGAAAAGCGTTCCTTTACAGTTTGCAACTTTTACTACTTTTGCCGGTTTTACCATTTTGCATTTAAGGTGGTTAACTTGTACAAGGCAATGATTATATGCACGAGTATGTAAGTATTTATGAGAACTCCGCAAATCGGGTGTTCCTCAGAGATGGCCCGTATTACCATTGTTTTTAGGTTTCAGCCTTTTAAAATAAAAAATGTCAGTGGAAAACTTTAAATCGTCGTGATATCCCACATAGCGCGCCATAAGCCAATGTAACGATGGTTTTATGCGTGTTAATGACGGAGTATTACCCACTACTACTTTAGTTTTATTTAAGTAAAATGGATTATTTAGTTTCCTTTCGTTTATGAAAGTTCTAAACTCCTTCTACCCAATGAGAATCCGAAATACCATATTACATTCACTCCAGTGTAAAACCTTCAAAATTCATTTAATCGGGAGTATTCCCCCATTGCCTTAACTTCATCATTACTTTCTTTACAGAGAGTAATGTTTACAAAAACCACTGACAGCCAGAGATGGTCTGTCTGCAATTATGACGTATCTGACATACATTTCTGACGTATATTACATACGTCGGAAACGTCGTAAACCTAGCCAAACAGACAAGGTTTTTGACAAAATGGACAAACGAATTGTATAACCTATAAATCGATGTTTTTAGTAGTAATAAAACCCATTTTATTATTTTTATACCCTACACCACTATGTGGAAAGGGTATTATAAGTTTGTTTTGGTAAAAATTCATGTAAATATTCGTCGGAGACCAATCAACCAATCTTCATATCTCCACGAGATAAAGCGATTTTGAGATGTCTGTCCGTCCGTCTGTCCATTATAAATTGTAATCAAACTCCAGGCCGCATTATGGACCGATCGTCACGAAATTTTGCATGGAGGTCGGGTTCAGACCAGAATAGATCCCTATTTCTGTTGGAGATGATCGTGAAATATTTAGCGGGTGCAATGGACAAAAAACATAATTTTTATCTAATTTTGTAGCGCTCTGTAGGTCGTAATAATAGTCCGAAATTTTAAATATGGTAAGAGTATATGTCAGAGTAGTAGCTTGCTATTTGAGATGCCGATCAGATAATACTTAGAGGGTTAAATAGACCAGAACTTTTATGTGAAAATTGTGAAAAATTTTAATATACAGCTTATATCTTTCTTCCTGAATGACACATTCTTCCCTCGTGAGTTATATTTGGAAGACGATCTCTTGACCTTTGCACTGATGTCGATTACGTTGATGTACGTATTCAGATAACAGAGCTACAGCCTAATATATTCAGTTTTTTGTTTGTAGTGTATTAATTAACACTCTAGAGGTCGCAATTATAGCTCAATAGTAACGAAATTTTGCACGAGGTACGAGTTTAGGTAGAAGAAAATGCTTATAATTTTGCATGATGATCTGATATTATTTAGCGGGTGACATAGACCATTACTTTTGTATGAAAAATATACAAATTTTATTTTTGGTACATATTTTAATTCCTGGAGGGCATGTACCGGCAAAGTAGTCTACATATGGAATAATAGCTACTGACCTTTCCCCTGATTCAAATTGCAATAATGTGTCTGCTAGATAACGGGCCTACTGCCTAATATATAATGGGTTTTGTGTAGAAAACCACAATTTCCTCCCATGCTACAGATTGCCTCTATCATGACAGAGAAATTTTCAGTTCAGTTGTCAATTGGATTTTTTATACAAATATTACAACATGGGTTCGCCTCGACACCTATTTTACAGCCATACCTAATTTAAGTCGTGACGTACAAAAAATATTCACCTACCTACCACAACAACGCTCTCTGAGCGTCCGTATTACCCTAATACGTTGAATCCGAAATCCCATTTAGAACACAAAAACCGCGACTGAAACTTTATTAAATGTTTTCATTCGTAAAACAAAAATTTTTCCTTTGCAATAAATTGTATTTCATGTTTTGTTGGGCTTTTGTTTTCAAAATACAAAACACACACATACATACATACAATAACATAGTTGAAAATGTTCAACTTACAAAAAGTATTTCGGTAGTTCTCATAAGAATACATGTGTTCTACTTTTTTCACCACACACGCCCTGGGAATACGTCGTATTTAGGCATATCAGTTATACCTCTGGATTTAGGGTAAAGGGGATACAAACAAAATACAACCAAATATGTGTCTCATCGAAATATTGATTTTAGACCCCAAGTATGTTTGGACGAAACTCGTTTCAGACAATTTGGAGTCTATTTAGTTAGCCCTGTCCGTTCAACTGTCTCTCTTAATGTCTAGCTGGCCGGTGCGCACGATAACTCTCGAACGGATCTACCGATTAGAACCAAATTTTATACTTCGTAATATTTTGCCCAAACTTTGTTTAAGTTCGAATGTAGGCTATGTCGGTCCACACCTCCCCAAAAAAATTGTTTTCGAAAAATTGTGTGAACGAAAACTGGCAAAGTGAGCAATCGATTTGCTCCAAACTTTCCATATATTATTATTCCTTTCAGAAATAGATCGGTTAAGACAATATCGGTCCACACCTTAGGGTACCTCCCACACAAAATTTGGAAAAGAGAAATTTAAGAGTCCTCTCGTATCGTTTTGAATTTGTTCAGCAGATTGTACTTGCGCCGCAAATCCGCAAGATAACTCTCAAGGGGATTTTCTGATTGGTCAAAACTTTACACATCATATTATTTCATTCAGTCATGTATCAGTTTGAATATGGACTATATCGGTCCGTCCTTCGAGTACATCACACACAACAAAATTTGGGATCTATTTTATTATTATTTTTTTTTCTTTGAAGAAGGTTCTTTTCACGGTCCCTATTCTGGTCCCTTTTCTAGGGTAAGTCATACTTCCTGAGATAGTCCAGAAGTTCTAAAAACCCCTGCCGGCTCCAACTAAAATTACAAATCTGAAAAATAAATTCTCAATCTTTTCCAAAACACAGAAGTTAGTTTACTAAAATTGATTTGGTATAGCCCCATATTACGATACATACTGATCCCACGTATTTTGAAGCAAACTCGTGTTACAAAATAAATATATTTTTATAGGGCAGAGGCTGAGGGTATATTACCGTTAGCGCATCTGACTTATACTATCTTCTTTGGAGTGTAATGGAATATGAATAATTTTGGGATTTATAAATTTGTTTGCATGCAAAATTTTTGAATTTCTATTCATTGTTAGTTATTTCTACCAGTATAAAATATATTTTTGATATCACAATATATGCCCACAATGAACTATTTTCGAAGCATATGTGAGGTATAAGTGCACAATTTTTGGACGATAGATTTTCAATAAACTCGCAATTTTCCCAATTATCAAATATACCAAATTGCATGGTATATACAGTATAGTCTCGATAATCCGGACAACGCGGTAATCCGGACACTAGAATTTTTTACATTGTAGACTCGGTAATCCGGACGTCTCACATTTTTCGTACCTCGACAATCCGGACATCAATATATTTATCCTATCTTGAGCATCAGATTCTTATTTATTTCATTGACGTTATCGTTCTTAGCAGTAGCAATTGATGTATAAATAAGAAAAATTAAGTTTTTCGAAGTTTTCGGTCAACATCTCGTCTTTCTGGCTAGCCACTGCACAGTGGTCCCACTTGTATGGGAAGGTGCGACAAAAATATTTATAAACGTCGGATCAATCTGATTTTTTCAGTATATGCTAAAAATAAGTAAAAAATACTATAGCCAACAAATCATCACTACGGATCCAGTTTTTCCTATAGCCCCCATATAGCGGTACCACCCGATTTCAGGTATTTTGAAGCTTTTATCTACATTATCGGCCCTAATTGGCTGTACTTTGGTACTTGGGGTCCCCAATGGTCAAAAACGTTCTGCGCCAAAAATTTTGGTCTTAGGTCCACGTTTCGGTATAGCCCTCATATTACTGTATCTCTTGATTTCAAGTATTTTGAAGATTTTATCAACATTTTCGGCCCGAATTGGTCGCAATTTGCCATTTGGAGTTATCAATGATCAAAAACCTTCTTCGCCGAAAATTGTGGTCTTAGGTCCAGGTTTTGCTATAGCCCTCATATTATGATAGCTGGCTATGATAAACAACAGTATTTTAAACTTTGGCTAACCAAGTTATCTTAAAAATCGATGTTGGGTGTTCCTTTCCTCTAAATGAATTAGTTCAATAGGCCTCCAATTAGCGAGAAAGTCCCTTGGAACTGGGCCTAGAAATGTTTAAAACATTTAAAGCGTTGAGAATAATAACTTAGTTTTTATATATAGTTTTTATATATATTTTTATATATATTTTTGAGTTACCGACAAAAATCGATCAAATTAGATGGAAAATTATGAATGAAAAGTTTAAATAAAATTTGACAGCACTATTGCTATAGGCGGAACTTAACGACCACTTTTTTTGTCGCCAATTTACTGAAAAATGTCGTTAATTACCGAAATTATAAGCAATTTATGTTTATCGATTTTTTCGGTAACGCAAAAAGTTAGTTGGAGAATCGCAATTCTTGTATCGAAATTTCAATAAATTACTTAAAAACATGTGACTCCTTATATTTTAATTCTTTGATATACAAAATCAGCGGCAACTACGGATTGTTGTATTGTATTCTTTTAATTGTACAACCAATAGATTTAAATTCCATTGTTATTTATATAAAACCTTTTGTTTGGTTTCAACGACAAGGTAAAGTCAGAGCAGAGCAGTTTTAGACTACATACCCAGCAAAAATTTGGATCCGGTAGTCATTACGTAACCCTTTACAAAGTAATGTAAACAAGCTTCTTTTCGCATTACAAGTAATATGAAAAGTAATGGGTTACTTCTTAAAAAATTTACAAGGTAAACCTATTTACTTTACTCCTCACTAAGTAATGACGACGGTGGCACGGTGAGTGTGCGTCCGACTATAAATCCTACGGTTGTGTGTTCAACGCTCACTGTCGGCACGCGATTTTTTTTTAAATTCAAAAATAACAGTTCGTGGTGCACTGCACATTTAAGTTCTTAAGCAACCCTTAATGTTCGTATGCGTGGCATAGTATGTAGTGTCTTTGGCCAGAAATCAAAGGGTTCGTGTGTTCAACTCGCACAGTGAGCGAAATAAAATAAAGTAAAAAAAAGTAAGAAGTGTGATGAAATTACAAAAAATCTCTACATCAACTGTTCTAAAAATAGAATTTTTTCAACTTACTTTTCAACTTCTAGTGGCCACAGAATAACTAGTTATTCTAGTGGTCATAAAATAACTACAAACTGAGTGCGACATGCCCTTGTAAAAATAATGGGGAAGAAAGGGGGTTTGCGAGTAGTTACGGCTGCCAAAAATCCCTTACAAAACCCATGATTTTGGGAGGACTTTTTTTGCTGGGTTACCGGATGCCTATAAGATGGAAAATTTTTAAAAAAATATGAAAAACTTAAAAATTTATTCTAAAACCTTGATGTTTTGGTCAATAACATGATTTTTTTCCGCCAACAAATCGGACGTTCGGATGCCTATAAGATGGAAAATTTTTAAAAAAATATGAAAAACTTAAAAATTTATTCTAAAACCTTGATGTTTTGGTCAATAACATGATTTTTTTCCGCCAACAAGTCGGACGTTTAAAGGTTTGGAAATATCCTTGGCATTCAGAGGAAGGTAATCTGCTATGAAAACAACCGCTATTTTAGTACACTGAGGAAAATTTTAGTACATTTTTCAAATTGATTACACCCTTTCGACTTTGAATTTTATATGTGTTCTTATTTCGGTGTCCGCGACTGTTCTCAACAATGTTATGCTCCAGAATAAATGGACCAGGTTATGCTCCCCATACGACTTAGTAGTTTTTTAACTGAACTCGCAAATGTAAAAGCGGGAAAACACAGTCATGGAAATTGAGGTTTTAGGTTTCGTATGTTGTTTAAACGGTTATTTTGGTATCAGATTATCTTCCTCTAAATCTGGAGCATATTTCCAAACTTTTGAACGGCAGACTTGTTCGCGGAAAAACCATTTTATTAAACAAAACATCAAGGTTTTTATAAGAAATTTTGACATTTGTCATAATTTTTGAAAATATTCCATCTTATATTCTACCTCATGGTACTATCGGAAAAATGATCAGAAAATCATTTCGCGAAGAGCTAGAAACATATTTTTTCTGTATTTGATATGGAACATTATCGACTTTAAATCCCTTCAAGATTAAAAACGTAGATTCATTCGCTTCGGGATAAATAAGCTAACATTAACAAAAATTTAGGTGTTCTATTCTACTGACGTGAAGTGTATATAAATAATTCAAATAGCCAATTATATCAATATATGAAGTAAAATTGCCAATCTAAAGCTATTCTTACCATAATTATGGATGAATATACAATGAAACATCGGCTTTTATTTTCTGCTCTGTATATCTGCATTTTTCCCACTGTGCGGCGGTTATGCAACAGATATGGAAGTTAGAAATGTAAATATTGCAAATATCGCAATCTAAAAACTTGATTATATAGCCTGTTTACTTCAGACCTTTTCGTCGGGTTAACTTCAGTAGGTTAATCTTATGAGATGTAATTGTGAATGAAAATGAAAACTACGGGCATTATTGCTAAGTGGTCAACCAAATTAAAATTGTCGCTAAGACTTGCCGATACAATAAATCTTGTCAACATTTTGTTAAATTATCAAATTTTTGTAGTTAAATGCAAACAATTTTAAAATCCCACTCATAAGAAATATACATATGGGGAGGTCGTATCACATCACGCCAGCTGGTTAAATATGAAATATTATAAAAATCATTCAAATATATGACAAAATTAAATTTTGATATAACTCGGCTTTAAAGTTGTCGCTGACTCTAAGATTTGTTTAATGTTCTTACTAATTTCTGGTCGGAAAGTACCAAAACATAATATATTTTGCCATCTATGGGAAAAGTCGCCCACTAACATATTTAAAGGTACAGTTATTAGTTTATGTCTTAGATTTTAGAACACCCAGTGCTGCCAAGTTTGTTCACAGGACAGGAAATATGCGGTTTGCGTCTATGGTATTTGTTGCAAGTGGAAGACAAGAATCATTGCCATGCAGACAAGTTTGATTGGTTATTATGAAATAGTGGATAACCTGCAAAAATAATGTCGGTTCAGGAATACGGTCAACGTACGTTAGTAATAAAATGCATTGAATACGCTATGCACTGAATATGTACTGTACACTACACTCGTTTTAACATAGACTCATAGACTAATAAATTCATAGACAGAGAGAGTTGTAGTGTGCTTCTTTTTTGTAGGTGTCGCCGGTATGCACAGTACCTGATCTTTTCACACAATGTTTTGGGGTAAATTACAATATTTTGTTGAATTTGTTTACATGGGGATGTAGATCTGGCCAAAAATTATCCATATTTTGTCTTTTATCAGAATAAATACTTTAAAATCTATAGTAACTTTAAATAAAACTACTAACACCTACTATCGCCATCTACCAATTTTCGAAAATTTCGAAGATAAATGCTGAGAGCAAATAAATGTCTATGAATTTATTAGTCTATGATAGACTAATAAAAAGATAGACGAAGGAATGCTCTCACCGAGTATGTTCGAATTGAGTATGCTTACAGAGGCATAGACTAATAAATTCATAGACATTTATTTGCTCTCAGCATTTATCTTCGAAATTTTCGAAAATTGGTAGATGGCGATAGTAGGTGTTAGTAGTTTTATTTAAAGTTACTATAGATTTTAAAGTATTTATTCTGATAAAAGACAAAATATGGATAATTTTTGGCCAGATCTACATCCCCATGTAAACAAATTCAACAAAATATTGTAATTTACCCCAAAACATTGTGTGAAAAGATCAGGTACTGTGCATACCGGCGACACCTACAAAAAAGAAGCACACTACAACTCTCTCTGTCTATGAATTTATTAGTCTATGACAGAGGTACTCAAAATAAAATGCCAAAAAATACAAGTTAATAAATATTTTGTTTTGGCAAAAGGCTACATGGGGTTAGTTTTTGATGGGAACAATATCCTCAGAAAAAAATATCCATGAAAATATTGCCATTTTCCGCAAAAATCGTCTTCGAACTTTTTTTGAGTTTTCGTGTTTGAGTAGGTTTACGGCGCAAAATTGAGTATTCCTTCGTCTATCTTTTTATTAGTCTATGGTTCATAGACAAATAATTATTTGTTTTCTTTCTTTTAAAAGAATAGACAAAGAAATCCTCTCACCTAAATTCTCTCACTCAATGAGAATTGGGCCAGTTTAAGAGATACTCAATTTTTAAAATGGCAAGAACTATACATTTTTAAATTATTTTTGATGGTAATAGACAATATGTGGGTAGTATTTGGCCGGATCTACACCCTCATTTAAAAAAATCAAAAAAATCTTGCAATTTACCCAAAAAGAAAATGCAATTGAGTGAACGCAAAGCATATTGGTTGTAAGAGCGACCCCTACAAAAAACAAGCACACTACAATTTCTCTGTCTATTCTTTTATTTGTCTATGGTTTAGTTTTGTTAGATTTTAAGATTGCCAAAGTTTGAGCACAATCTGAGTATGTTAGCACGTGCCACTGTGCAGTTCATTTCTGTGACTAAACAAGTAATCCCTCGAAAAATTGTGAAAATCTGCTATATTTTAAATAAAGCTACATTATAGGGCCCCAATTGGCCAAATATACTATTGGAGCAATATCAAAATCTTACCCGATTTACATAAATGTTTGTAGGATTTTTTTTCTAGTCACAGAATTAGCAAGAAATATCTGGGAGTTCTCCAACTATTTCACTAAAATCCCATACAATAATTTATGTATTCCGCTAAAATTTCATCAAGAAATATGGTTTACCATCGCGAAAGCTTTACTGCTTACTGTGATAACTTATAAGAATGAGAAATTAAGAGTAATATTGAAATTACAATCATTCAAAAAATACGAAAATTAAAAAGCCTGTTATTCGCGAATTGGTTAAAGTCGGTTGATGGGCATCCGATTTTGGATACAGCGAATCAATCTCTTTCAATACCTAAGCATAGACTAATAAATTCATAGACATTTATTTGCTCTCAGCATTTATCTTCGAAATTTTCGAAAATTGGTAGATGGCGATAGTAGGTGTTAGTAGTTTTATTAAAGTTACTATAGATTTTAAAGTATTTATTCTGATAAAAGACAAAATATGGATAATTTTTGGCCAGATCTACATCCCCATGTAAACAAATTCAACAAAATATTGTAATTTACCCCAAAACATTGTGTGAAAAGATCAGGTACTGTGCATACCGGCGACACCTACAAAAAAGAAGCACACTACAACTCTCTCTGTCTATGAATTTATTAGTCTATGACCTAAGTATATATATTTCGCTGTTTCACTCAGCGGTCATTGTGTGCTGTCTGCTGCATCCCACAATACCAAAAACCTTAAAGTGGGTAAAAGTCGCGCAATGTGCATACGAATTTGATGCGCATCCGGTTTTATTAGCGACCATCAAAAATAGATCAATATCCACCTATTTCAAATAGATTCTTCGAGAACCGCAGATGTGCCTTAACGGCATAAAACAATACATACCGTATACCCCCTTCCTGAGAGGAAAGAGGGGAGAATGCTACGCTCATGGTTTCGTAAAACAATATTTACAGCAGCACAAAGCTGTAACCAGCGCATTAGCTTGATATTTACATTGGAAATATTTTTGGCCACTTTCCCCATACAAGTGGATCCACTGTGCATCCCTCACACAAGTTCAATATTTCGTTTGTGTGTAGTTTAAGTGCTGTCCAAAGATCGTTTTTAATTTTACCGAAAGTAATTTTTGGTGAAAATGATATCGGTTGACTGAGCGTTTATCTTTGTCCGCAAAGTCGACTAATTGTTACACACTCTACCATAATATGGAGGGTATTTAAGTTTACTTTTCCGTTTGTAATTTTAGACCCTAAAAAGTATATGGGGATTTCTGAGTTAAATCGGACACTTTTTCAAAATGAGGTTTTGGATTTCCTTTATTTTTTGCTGTGGTGATGCTGCTCATCAGCAAAACATTTCAGTCTATTTTCAGATGTTTTGACCAACAGTTCCAGAGATATCGCGACTTGAAAAAGTCGAATTCTGTAAAAACTATACGCAGAGAAATACTCATAACTTTTTTAATATTGGTCGAAGTATTATTTTTTTTATTTTCTTTCAGCTATCTAATAAAAAATTTACAAAAATTTTACTCAATGAGCTTGGATACAATTTTCTCGACCTTGTATTTAAGCTCAATTTTTATCAATGTTTGTACTCTTCGATTTTCTTCAAATTTTTTTGTATTAAACTACGATTAATTTGGTTTGATTAATTTCGAATTTGGTAGTGGGATAAGAATAATTACTGTTTCTTAATTTTTTGAAATTTGTCAATATAATTTTCCTTTGTACCAATATGAAACATTTGTTATTTTCCCAAAAAAGGTATACAATAATTTTTTTGTCAACATTTGTTTAATTGTTTTATTTAGGAATTTATCCTAAACGTCGTAAAACGGTGTAATTTTTCGATTTTGAAAATGGATTAGCAACTATTGTACCAGCCGGACAATAAACTAAACTGATGATCAAATAACTACAGCTCGGGAATTATATGACTGGGCATCCGAGCCAAATAATCTACCAAATATTAAACTGATATTTTCTTCAGAAGATGATTAATAAAATACGAAAGAGGATTTGAATTTGAAACATACAATGGTTTAACCTATAGCGAATACAAAAAACTTCATTCAGTAATACCCACTAAAATTAAGAAGTTTTTAAGATAAATTCCTAAATAAAACAACAAAACAAATGTTAATAAATTCAACGCATTTTTTTTTTTTTTTTGTTGTAAAATAACATATTTTGACAAATTATAAAAAAATTAATCGTAATTAATCGTAGTATAATACAAAAAATTCAAGAAAATCAAAGAGTACAATCATTGATAAAAACTGATTTTAAATATTAAATCGCGAAAAATACAAAAAAAGATTTTTATACCCTCCACCATAGTATGGAGGGTATATTAAGTTTGTCATTCCGTTTGTAACACATCGAACTAATCATTTGCGACCCTATAAAGTATATATATTCTTGATCAGGATAAAATTCTAAGACGATCTAGCCATGTCCGTCTGTCCGTCCGTCTGTCCGTCTGTTGTAATCACTCTAGCGTCCGCAATAATTGAGATAGAGTGCTGAAATTTTGCACCCGAGGGTCTTTTTTCCATAGGCAGGTCAAGTTCGAAGATGGGCTATATCGGTCCACTCTTTGGTATAGTCCCCATATAACGGTACCTCCGGATTTGAGGTATTTTGACGTTCTTCGCCACATTTGTAGACCGAATAAGCTATAATTTGACACTTAGGGTTCCTAGTGATCAACAAACTTATATCCCAAAGGATATGGGCATAGGTCCATGTTTTGGTATAGTCCCCATATAACGGTACCTCCCGATTTTCGGTATTTGGAGAATTTTAGCCACAATTTTTAACCGAACTATCTGCAATTTGACATTTGAGGTTCTCAGTGGTCACGAAACATCTCCACGAAACATCGTCAACATAGGTCCCTGTTTTGGTATAGCCCCCATATATCGGTACCTCCCGATTTTGGGTATTTTGAGAATTTTAGCTACAATTTGTAACCGAACTAGTTGTTATTTGCCATTTGTGGTTCTCAGTGGTCATGAAATATCTCCACCATACCTCGTCAACATAGGTCCATGTTTTGGTATAGCCCCCATATAAAGGTACCTCCCGATTTTCTGTATTTTGAGAATTTTAGCCACAATTTGTAACCAAACTATCTGCAATTTGACATTTTAGGTTCTCAGTGGTCATGAAACATCTCCACCAAACATCGTCAACATAGGTCCATGTTTTGGTAGGGCCCCCTTATAACCGTACCTGCCGATTTTCGGTATTTTGAGCATTTTAGTTACAATTTTTAACCGAATTAGCTGTTATTTGACATTTGAGGTTCTCAGTGGTCATGAAACAGCACCACGAAACATCGTCAACATAGGTCCATGTTTTGGTATAGCCCCCATATATCGGTACCTCCCGATTTTCGGTATTTTGAGCATTTTAGTTACAATTTTTAACGGAATTAGCTGTTATTTGACATTTGAGGTTCTCAGTGGTTATGAAACATCTCCACTAAACATCGTCAACATAGGTCCATGTTTTGGTATAGCCCCCATATAGCGGTACCTCCCGATTTTCGGTATTTTGAGAATTTTATGTAGAGTTTTTAACCGAAATAGCTGTAATTTGACATTTGAAATTGTCAGTGGCCATAAAACATCTCCAACAAAACCAAAACATAGGTCCATGTTTTGGTATAGCCCCCATATAACGGTATCTCCCGATTTTCGGTATTTTGAGAATTTTGACTGAAATTTTTAACCGAACTAGCTGTAATGATCGGTATTTTGAGCATATTAGCTACAATTTTGTCTATTCAAAAATAATCGTCAATATAGGTCAATGTTTTGGTATATCCCCCCATATAACTGTACCTCCCGATTTTCGGGAATTTTCAGTGGTCACGAAATTTCTTCACTAAAATTCGTCAACATGGGTCCATTTTTGAGGGTCTACATTGTTTTGATGAAACTACCCTCAATTTGACTCTTGAAGTTTTCCGCCAAAAGATTTAAAGATAGGTTGACTCTTTGATATAGCCCCGTAGGTGGTACCTTTCGCCTAGCTGAACACATTTTTTTAGATTAGATTAGATAACAATGTGCAACAAAATGGATGTGAAAGTCTGGGACACGGAAAACTCCTCTTGGGGAAGAAAGGCCTTGGTGAGTATATTATGAACCCCGAAGGACAGATCCGCCGTGAGTCGAACTTCCGCGTTATGGCGTGATGAAATTTTTGTTAGAGACTCTGTGGGCCATCAGGAATTAGCGTTATATCTTTGTTCACTGTTGCTTAAGTGCTCTACAAAAACAACAAACAAATATAAAATGCTAATTCATGATGGCTTACAGGGTCACTTGCAAAAACTTCATCACGCCATAACGCGGAAGTTCGACTCACGGCGCATCTGTCCTTCGGGATTTTTAATATACACACATCTCCAAAAGGAATTATCTCTACCCCAACATTTGTGTTCACAGTGTAATTTAAGCAATAGTGGGAGGCAGTAGGAGTCTATCCATTGTCGAAAAGTTGTTCCACTTAAAATTGTGAAAGGGCCCTACTTATTCCATTTTAATGAAGACTATTTTATGGTGGAGGGTATAAAAAGTTCGGCCAGGCCGAACTTAACGACTTTTTACTTGTTTCTTTTATTTTTGCCTTATTAAGGCGAGGGTAATTTATAGTGATTTTATTTAATTAATTCTCTTTCGAGCTGAGCTGTTATGGCCTAAGAGGTAAATTGAAAAATTAGGAGTATAATGAAGTCCTACACATCATCCAACCATTATGCTGCGTTTCACGGGTGGTTGCCGATCATCAGGCATAACAGGATGTTGTTTTTGTGGCAGACTCTTATAGATTGTCGACTTTGTATGTTTGGTAATTATACTAAAATGAAAGATATTTCTTCAGAATATTATTTATTATAGTAAAGAACAGTCTAAAGAATACATTTGGCTAGGCAATTATAAAAAAAGATTTTTAAGTATGCTATTTTTATGGGGGCCGACTTTAGGAACCACAAAAGTATAGGTGTTCCTATAGTCGGCATGGGTGTGGAAAACATGAATTTTCTCGATTATTATTACGTTAAGTAAGTACTCTAAAGTCGGATTAAAAACTATTTTTGAAAAAAAAAACTATGTTTTTATAGTGCCTCAATCCAATAGAATGAATATTTTGTTGACATTAGTCCGTTATAATTGGCTGACTATTGGTGCAATCATTTTTGATAGTGTTCCTAAAGACGGTCACTTTAAAATGTAATTAAGCTAATTAATTGATTTAAGATAAATCTTTATACTTTGTTACATATTTGACCTAATATAAATGGAAATATGTATTGTTAGTGTAAAAACTGTTTACTTTTTAAATAAAAATAACGAATTTTATCAAATATAGGACTAGTGGTCGAATATAGGTACATGCCATGGCCGACTATTGAGTATAGTGGCCGAATATTGGTAGAAATGCACGTTTTTAAACAAATTTATTTATTTTTTTTTTATTTATAATTATATTAACTTGTAGTAAATACAATGTTAATAAGACATAGCATTGGCTACAACGGCCATCAGCTATAAACAAATTTAAATTTTCACATATATAAGAAAAATAATTAAAAATGTGTTTATTAAATCTAAAACTAGACAAAATTTCGAGTCATATCAAATTGACTTCAATATAATTGGACACTTTCACTCGGAGAAGTGAAATATTGAAAATAAGAAAATTCTTAAGAGGCCGACTATTGGTACACTTACCCTGTACAATTACCCATTTATACAATTCATTTTGATAAATGCAAATGCAACATTATGTCAGTTAATTGAAATCCAAAATTTTCCTATTAGGGTTATGACTTTTTGACGATTTTTCCCAAAAATTATTTCCTGTAGCGAGAATGAATGAACTTTTGCCTATTAATGAATTTTGTCTACAAATAAGTGTGCAAAATTATATTGAAATCGGTCCGGATTTGGATATAGCTCCCATATATATGTTCGCACGATTTCACGTATTTGCTACACCAAACACGCTATATACGTCCGATTTTGATGAAATTTGGAATGTTTGACTGAATTCGGTCTAGAAATAAGTGTGCCAAATTATATCGAAATCGGTTCCGATTTGGATATAGCTCCCATATATATTTTTGGCCGATTTCACGTATTTTATGTACCAAACACGCTATATTTTTCCGATTTCGATGAAATTTGACATGTGTGACTGAATTCGGTCTGGAAATAAATGTTCCAAATTATATCAAAATCGGTTAAGATCTGGATATAGCTCCGATTTATATTTTACATATTCACAGTGGTGTAGGGTATCATATAGTCGGCCCCGCCCGACTTTGATCCTTTCCTTACTGGTTTTTATTAATTTTCTCGTTTAGAGTTAAGCTTGATGATCGGAAATTATTTGCAAGTGAAAAAGGAAAGCCAAGGACTCGAACCCACATAGTCACCACATTACGTTACCTGGTTTCACTGGTGGTAAAGCAGTGAAAAAGGAAAGCCAAGGACTCGAACCCACATAGTCACCACATTACGTTACCTGGTTTCACTGGTGGTAAAGCAGATCTTCGGACGTATCGGCTATGTAGTGGCTTCTCTGTCCTTTCGTTCCATTTAAATATTGCAAAAGGTCACGCACAAAATACTTTCAATTGATATGATATATGGAATAAACTTATATATGATATAAAATAATATATATGTATGCAATGATATGGCGATAAAATTGGAGAGAAACAAAACATATGTCATTTTGGTTATGTCGTGTAGCTTCAAAGCTTGTTTTGAGTTATATATGTGCTTAAAGTTACTCCAACAATTTTTCAAAAAAGCTCATATAAGTATAAAAACTTTAAATGCTTTTTTGTACTTGAGCTTTTTTTATCGAATTACCTTATAATTAAGTTTTTTTCTAATCTTAGGTAAAAGCTCATCAAAATATGTTTGTAATCACTCTAGCGTCCACAAAAATTGTGCTAGATTTTTGCAACCGAGTACCTTTTTTCCATAGGCATGTCAAGTTCGAACCCGGCCCATGTTTTAATATAGCTCCCATATAATTGTACCTCCCGATTTTCGGTCTTTTGAAGATTTTAGCTAACATTTTGAACCGTAACCCGTACAACGGTGCCTCCCGATTTTCGTTTTTCGAAGATATAATTTTTAAACCGAATAAGCTGTAATTTGACATTTGAGGTTCTTCTTTACAACAAATTTTCAACATTGGTCCTCAAAATACCGAAAATCGGGTGGTACCGTTATATGGGGCTGTACGTAAGAGCTCCGATTTTCGGTATTTTGAGGGTTTAAGCTACATTTGTCGACTGAACTACCCATAACTTCATATTTGAGATTCCCTGCAATCACGAAACTTCTCCATCAAAAATTTTCAACATAGGTCCATGTTTTGAAAGAGCCCCCATAAAACGGTACATGGCGATTTTCCGTGTTTTGGTGGGTTTAGCGACTTCTCCGCCAAAAATGTTAGACATGTTTAGGTAAAACCCCCAAATATTCGGCATTTGGAGTTTTTGGGTTTAGCTAAATTTTTTGACTAAACTATCTGTAATTTGACACTTGAGATTCCCTGCAGTAACGAAACTTTCCCACAAAAATTGTCAACATAGGTCCATGTTTTGGAATAGCTCCCATATAGCGGTACTTCACAATTTTCGGCATTTTGAGGATATAACCTAAAATTTTTAAACCGAATGAGCTATAATTTGACTTTTTAGGTTCTTAAGGGTCATAACACTTCTTCACAAATGTCAAGATTGGCCCATGTTTACGTATAGCTCCTTATAACGGTACCTCCCGATTCGGTATTTTGAGGGGTTTACCTACAATTTTTGACTGAACTATACGTAATTGGATATTTGAGGTTCCCTGTGGGTAATAAACTTCTTCACCGCAAATTGTCAACATAGGTTCATGTTTAGATATAGCTATCAAATAACGGGGCCTCCCGATTTTTAGTGTTTTAGCAAAATTTTCAAACTGAAGTCACGAAACTACTCCACCAAAAAATGTAGACGTAGGTTCATGTTTCTGTATAGCGCCCATATGTCCTTGTGGTGTAGACCCCATATAACGGTACCACCCGTTTTTATCTGGCCGAATTAGCAAAAATTGGGTATTTGGGGTTCCAAGTGCTCAAAAAAATATCCACATAAAATTGTTAAAATTAATTTTTCCATATAGTACATAAGTTCAGAATCAATAACCAACCAAAAATTTAATTCAATTTCGGAAAATCAAAACACGTACATTGCATTGCATTTTCACAAAATTCGAAATAAATTACCAATCAAAAGGCTTATGTTCTCTTTAGAAAAAAAAACAATGAAAAACTTCAATTGTTCAGCCATCCATCATTTACTTGCCTTAACCAATGGTGGCTGACAGTTGTAAGCACTTATGAATTCTTCTTGCACAAATCCCATTATTATCGCCTTCCTCTCGACCTACCCAGGAATCGTTTGGATTGTGTTGTGCAAACGATTGCAGTCATTCATTGTCTTTTTGCTCCTTTCACTGAAATAACATCAAATTCAAAGAAATTATAGATGGATGATAACTCTGCCTTATATCGAAGATCCAACACACACATAAGAATAAAACTGCAGTGAAAAAGTTCAGTTCATCCGCTTTTGAAGAAAGAAAAAAAACTGCATTTCAGTATTCAGGATTGCATGTGACAAAAACTACCCAAACTATTCACATGTTCGTAGAGAGATTTGGCCAAATTACAGGGATTTACGAGTAAACGTGTATGTTAGTGTAGATTGTTAGTATGCGTATGTGTGCTATGGGATTGTGGTTGTTTGTGTGTTTAACCAAAAGCCTGACCTCAAATTGTGACGAATTCATGTCAATTTTAAAACCAAGTCGAGAACAAAAAAGAAGTGTTGCAACCTAAGAATGCTAACGCACAAATTCGTGTTACAGTGGGGTTTGTGTAAAACATAGCTATAGATTGGACAGTGGATTAAAAACAATCATGTATACTCAGACATTTATGTACTGATATATATTTGTGGTACACATGCAGGATAACTGCAAAATTACAGCTTTGGTGGTCTTTTCAAAATTCCATGATAACTGGGACCACAGTGCATTCTAATTGTCACTGTTTTTTACATTTACCTTTGCAACGACAAGGTAGAGAATGTGTGGATGTGCGTGTTTGAGTTTTAGGTCATGCTGATGAAAAGCCGTTTCTGTTACCAACAAGACCACAAAAAGTGTTTGAACAGCCAACATCAACACTAATGACCGGAAATGAGCATTAAAAGCGCCTCATACATAAACTGACACCAATAAAACATGCATGTTCCGATATGCTACACCTACGACCGCAACTACTACATACTAGTAGTAGGAGTGTTGGCCGGACTGCAGAACTTTGAACCGATATAATTAGGATGCCGTCATGCGTAGGATAAAGAACAGGTGAAACATGTAGACATTTGGTGCTGCACCAACACTCACAAACTGGCAAACACTTTTGAGATACGTGTTCATGTTAATCGTGGAATGCGTTAACAAATATTACAAGGTTACATTGGGTAGTCAGTGTCCGGTAATAGAAAAATTAAGATTGAAATTGACAACGTTTGGTTGATTGAAAGAAAAAAAAACGCAAAATTGACATTGCAGTGCTTATTTGTCCCTCGAGGTGGCCATGGAAGAAATTGGGAAGTTGATGATGATTAAATCACCACTACGGTTTATAAGTGTTTCGTGAAATGTAAATGATGTTAACAGCAGTGGGTTGTGGTATTGATGATTAAATATATCAGATAAGAATTTTACAATGAAAAGAAACAATTTTATTTCAATCTTTGTACGGCTCGAGATCATTGTAATATAAAAAAAAATAATTAAAAAAAGTTTCAGTGTTTAATTTATAAATGCACTAAAAACTAGAAAATAATTGTTATCTTAGCCTCAATAAGTAAGAGAGATCTCATCATGAAGAAGAATATACTTATTGTGGCTAAGAGAAAAATTATTTTCTAGTTTTCAGTTCATTTATAAATAAAACACTGTAACTTATTTATTTTAATTATTTTAATTATTATTTTATTTTTATTAATTTATTTAATAATTTTTTTATTTTAAATGTTTAGTAAATAGATTTATTGACAACTGAGAACCTCATAACCCAATTACAGCCAGTTTAGGTCATAAATGTACACAAAAAATCAATATACCTCAAATCGGGTGGTTGCGTTATATGGGGGCTATACCAAAACCTGGACCTATGTCTCTACCATTTGGAACTCCAAATGCCATGTTTCAGTCAATTCGGGCTAAAATGAAGATAGAATTCTCAAAATACCTGAAATTGGGTGGTACCGCTATATGAGGATTAGAGGAAAAAAATGGACCCTTATTGGTTTTGGTTTAATATTCATGTGTTGTCATCCAAGTCTGAAAATTCTGCTAATTTTAAGTTCGATTGGTCAACTGCAACTGTTTTAAAAATTAGTCACTAGATTTGAACTAAGCAGACAGACAACAAACCAAGTTAAATAAAACACTGTAAAAACAATCCCACGGCGGCCGGTTCTATGCACCGGATTGACTCGGAGGAATCTTCGACCAGGGGCCGTCACCTCAACAATTATGTGTTTTTCACCATAGGAGCGGCAATTTATCTCGGAATGCCTGCTCCATTGCATTTTCGTGGGTGCTCTGGCCTTAGTAGCACCCGGGATTACAGCGATAGGTATGTTGCTGTTTGCGGCATCAGCGCATCGTCCACTGCGTATTCTACGTCGTCGTCGGAATACGAGACGCCCCCGCAGTCTTCCCAACAACAACAAATGCAGCACCTAACACCACAAGTTGTTGTTCAACGGCCCGGAAATGCATCTTTACTGCAATTCAATTGCAACGGTTTCCGCAATAAGGTCAGCGGAAGGATCGAGGAGGAGGAGGAGGACTTGCCTTCCTGATACAGCAGTCTGTCCAGTACAGACCTATCTCGCTTGAGCTTGTCTCTAGTGACCCATACATGGAATGTATGGGGGTAGCAGTAAAGTGTGGTACTGCCGAGGTAGAGCTGCTTAATGTATACATTCCGCCGATGAATAGCTGTTCCCGGCGTTATATGCCCGATATTAGTTCGCTTTTGGAGGGCAATAACCGTCTGGTGCTAGGGGACTTCAATGCTCATCACGAGCTTTGGCATTGCGTCCTAGGTAATGACCAGAAGGGTACAGCGCTGGCTGAGCAAATTGATAGATCCACGTTTTGCACGGTGAATGAAGACGCTCCACCGCTTCAGAGAATTGCCCACTCCCTCAGATCCTCGGGTAGCTGAGAAAACTTTCAGGGACATCATCACTGCAGCAACCGCTCGATACATACCTGCTGGTCGAATACCCGAAATAAGACCAAATTTCCCAGCAGAGGCGACGGGACTCGCCAATTGAGCGTGATGAGGTTCGTCATACGAACCCTGAAGACTCAAGAGTTAGAGAGCTTACTCTTGAAGTCAACAGGTTAGTAGGCGAACATAAGCGGTGCAGGATTAAGTTAAGTGTGGGCAACGGTTAAATCACTTTCGAATCCGGGAAAAAAGGATGACAGAACAGCAGTTACTTTCAACGGCGTGACAGTAACTAACCCAAAGAGGCGCGCGTGTTATTTTAACCGGCAGTTCATAGAGCACCCCGAGAGTGATAGGGCGAAAAGAAGTGTGCTACGCCGTATAAGAAGAGCCCTTCCAGTCGCGGAGGTACCACCACAATTTACGATGAGCGATGTTGCACATGCCATCCGAAACGCGAAATCATCCAAAGCGTTGGGCCCACACCGAATATCGATGGTAATGCTTAAGCAACTGGATGAACCTGGAGTTTAGTATTTAACAATAAGACTGGAAAGTTGGAAGGGTGGTCCCGTTACTGAAACCTGGCAAGGATGCCAGCAGAGGTGTATCGTACAGGCCGATTTCACTCCTGTCGCCAGTAGCAAAGATCCTAGAGACACTACTCCTCCCCACGATGAGATGGTGTTTTCCAGTTGCCCAACATCAACATGGATTTCGGAAAATGCATAGTACTACAATAGCATTAGACGCCATATCCACACATATCAGTAGAGGACTGAACCAGAAAAGGCCGTGCGACCGAACAGTCATGGTTGCTCTTGACTTATCGAAGGCCTTCGATACTGTCAACCAATCCAAGCTGTTCGAGGATATAGAGAATACTATTCTCCAGCCGTTGGGCGATCAACTATATGTGCGGACGCCAGTCGTTTGTGGAATTCAGAGACAAGAAGTCCAAACCCCGTAGAGTGAAACAGGGAGTTCCCCAAGGAGGGCTGATATCTCCGGAACTGTTTAACATCTACCTCTCTGAAATTCCACATCCTCCACACGGCATAGAGATCATAATGTATGCGGATGATTGTGCGATCTTGGCGTCGGGTCCTATCGTCGATGACATATGTGATAGGTTTAATGTCTACATGAGAAAACTTTCAGGGACATCATCACTGCAGCAGCCGCTCGATACATACCTGCTGGTCGAATACCCGAAATAAGATTAAATTTCCCAGCAGAGGCGACGGAACTCGCCAAATGAGCGTGATGAGCTTCGTCATACGAACCCTGAAGACTCAAGAGTTAGAGAGCTTACTCTTGAGGTCAACAGGTTAGTAGGCGAACATAAGCGGAAAAAGTGGCTAGACCACCTTAAGCAATGCAACATTGGTGCAGGATTAAGTAAAGTGTGGGCAACGGTTAAATCGCTTTCGAATCCGGGAAAGAAGGATGACAGAACAACAGTTACTTTCAACGGCGTGACAGTAACTAACCCAAAGAGGCGCGCGTGTTATTTTAACCGGCAGTTCATAGAGCACCCTGAGAGTGATAGGGCGAAGAGAAGTATGCTACGCCGTATAAGAAGAGCCCTTCCAGCCGCGGAGCTACCACCACAATTTACGATGAGCGATGTTGCAGATGCCATCCGAAACGCGAAATCATCCAAAGCGTTGGGCCCACACCGAATATCGATGGTAATGCTTAAGCAACTGGATGAACCTGGAGTTTAGTATTTAACAATAAGACTGGAAAGTTGGCAGGGTGGTCCCGTTACTGAAGCCTGGCAAGGATGCCAGCAGAGGTGTATCGTACAGGCCGATTTCACTCCTGTCGCCAGTAGCAAAGATCCTAGAGACACTACTCCTCCCCACGATGAGAAGGTGTTTTCCAGTTGCCCAACATCAACATGGATTTCGGAAAATGCATACTACTACAATAGCATTAGACGCCATATCCACACATATCAGTAGAGGACTGAACCAGAAAAGGCCGTGCGACCGAACAGTCATGGTTGCTCTTGACCTATCGAAGGCCTTTGATACTGTCAACCAATCCAAGCTGTTCGAGGATATAGAGAATACTACTCTCCAACCGTTGGGCGATCAACTACATGTGCGGACGCCAGTCGTTTGTGGAATTCAGAGACAAGAAGTCCAAACCCCGTAGAGTGAAACAGGAAGTTCCCCAAGGAGGGATGATATCTCCGGAACTGTTTAACATCTACCTCTCTGAAATTCCACACCCTCCACACGGCATAGAGATCGTAATGTATGTCTACATAGCTGACCTAGTGCAGTTCTTCCATCTGAGGAATATGAAAAATATCCGCAGCTAAATCCACTGCCACACTGTTCACCTTGGACGGCTGAAATGGGGCTCCCATTGAACATATTGGTCGATGATGTACTCATTCCGACTACTAACTATCGCAAAATATTAGGTGATGAGGTCGACTCCTCAACCTCATCACTAAAAATGTAGCCCAAGAAAAAGTAAGGAAAAAACCCAAGAATAGAAAACACGCGGGCTGATGTTGTCTGTTTGATGGTTTTAGAGAGACTCAACTTTATTCACTAAATTATTTACAGATCTTAAAACTAACACACACACATACAATACATTTAGTAATGTACGCTGTGTACATACCCAGCAAAATGTTCGATGCCAAAGATGACATTCAATCATGGGTGCAAGTGATCTAGCATGTCATCTTTTTAGCATCTTCATCGATGAATTTTATATGAGCGTGGACCCCAAAAGATGACGTTCTTTTCTGGATCCTAAGCATGTCATTTTAACCAATGCGTTGACATGTCATTTCCACCAATGCTTTGGCATGTCATTTCCACCAATGATTTGACGTCAAGGGATTGATTTAGAACAGACAAGGGAACTTTTAAAATAGCAATGTGTGCAGTCCGATTCTATTTTTAGCTCGATGGTTGGGACTTCATACAATACCAATTGTTTAGAAGTTTTAGTTGTTTGATATGCAGGAAATGTAAGACAACATCACGACGACAGTTCTAACAACTTTGGTCTGTTCCAGAAACTGCAAGAATCTACTTATTTTTACTACGATAACAATTTTTCCTTTATGTTATCGGAAAAAATAGTAAAAATTAGTAGATTTTTGCAGTACTGGAACATACCAAAATGAAAATAAACAGGTGTGTAAATAGAAACACAAACATCATCTCAATTGGATCGATGGAATGGGTACAAATGCTGATGAAAAGATCGGATCTTTCACGACTTCCTTTGCATTGGTTCAAATCCTAATGAAAAGATCGGATCTTTCACGACTTCCTTTGAACCAATGCAAAAGATGACATGAAATCACGTCATCGCAAAGAACCCCTTCCGTCAAATTTTGCTGGGTAAATGCACATTAAAAATACACCCCACGCAGACAATGCGTAGCGGTGATAAGATTACATATTTTACGATCGTCCCTTTTTATCTTAACTCAAGTGTTTTGGACGCGACTCGTTAATTATTTATGTCCGACAGCTGTTGTCTTTAAATACAGATTCTAATCTACCTGACCCCATAACAGAGAGAACAATTCTACAAAATTGTCCATTAGGAGTAACGTTCGATAGAATGTATAAGTCGTCCGCGCAAGCCACAGCTATTTGCGATAAGATCAGAAGTAGGAACAATGTCCTCAAGTCGCTGGCCGGCAGCACATGGGGTGCTGACAAAGAAACCTTGTTGACCCCTTACAACGCATTAGGCCGGTCTGTGGTAAGCTATGCGGCACCAGAATGGTGTGCAAAGGTTAGCGCTATGCGGTGGAAGAAGATTTAAAGCTGCCAGAATGCCGCCTTGAGGACTGCAACAGGGTACCTCCTCATGACACCAGTGGACCATCTTTATGAGAAGGCGAAGGTTTTACCCGTGCCTCAGCACAACCAAATGTTGTCGATGCACTACCTGCTTGGGTGTTATCGCAGTGAGCATTCATGTCGCGATTTAATGGAAAGGCTTCCCCCACCAAGGCACGTCAGGAGAGATCTTCATGTCCCAGCCCAGTTAAGATCCGGACGATGCAGCCGCCTCTATTCGTATTGACGCCACGATACCCAACACATGCCCAGCATGTGGATTGGGACCACACGATACACTGCATTTGTTTAGCTGCCCAGCTAACCCCACTCACCTGTTTCCTGATTCCTTATGGACGCCACCAGTCCAGGTTGCAAAATTTTTTAATCTGGATACAGAGGAACCTGATAACTGAAATAATACGAACGAACACATTTGCGTTGCTACATCAACAACTGTAAAAACAGACGTTTCTTTTGTAATTTATTAGTATTTATCTCCGACATCTTCGACGAATTTTTTATACTCACCACCATGAAATATTCTAAATTTTTATGAAATAATTAATTTTCACAATTTTATGTTGAGATTTTTTTGGAGCACTGGGAACCCCAAATACTAATTTTAAACTTATTCGGTCAGGTAAAATCGGGCAGTACAATTACATGGTGACTATACCACAACGTGGGCTAATGTTCAAAATTTTTGATAGAGAATTTTGTAACCACTGGGAACCATATAAAAATGTAGCTAAAACCATCGAAATACCGCAAAGCGGGAGGTACTGTTATATGGGCTCTATACTAAAACATGGAGCTATGTAGACATTTTTTGGTGGAGAAGTTTCGTGACTGCAGGGAACCTCAATTGTCAACTTACGGGTATTTCAGTTAAAGCATGCTAAAATCCTCAAAATACCGAAAATAGGAAGGTACTGTTATATAGGGGTTTAGATAAACATGGACCTATGTTAACCATTTTTGGTGAAGAAGGGTAAGTACCCCTAAGAACCTCTAATGTCAAATTCGGTTAAAAAGTGTAGCTAAATGTTTCAAAATACCGAAAATCGGGAGGTACCATTTATGGGGGCTATTACAAAATATGGATCTACATATTTTGAAAAATTTTGGTTAATAAGTTTCGCGACTACTGGGAATCTCAAATGTTTGGTTACGGTATATGTAGCAAAACCCTCACAAAAAAACGCTAAAAATTGCGAAAATCGGGAGGTACCGTTTTATGTTCAATTTTGGTAAATAAGTGTTGTGACTTCTTAAAACCTCCAATGTCAAACTACAGCTACTTCGGTTAAAAATGTTACCTAAAATATCGAAAATTGGGAGGTACCGTTACAGCGCCCGAAATAAACATAGGTTCACATGTAAATTTGTAATTTTTTCATAATTCAGATGATTTTTATAGGATTTTATAATTTTGTATTTTGGAGTTGGGCATTCCCCATGATGTCAATATATCAGTTATTTGGTTTTGAGACAAAATAAAAATTTAAACAATTTTTTCCTTATTTTAGGTGCGAAATAATGATAAGTTCAGGGCAATTTTTTGCGGATTTACACGTATAAATTTGAGGAAAACTTTTTACAAATCGTTGTTTTTTAGGTAGCCGATGTCCAACGAGTAATTTAGTTTAGAAGTTGTCTCCGAATTATTTTCAAAATGCAGATTTGTTCAACACTTTAAAGCAGTTTTCAAGAAACAAATGTTTAACGTGGGAGAGGAGGCGAATCTGTGGTTGTCAGAGGCAAGAATCATTTCAAATTGCATGAAAAGAGTAACAATCAAACAACTCAATCCAATTTTTAGAAAAGTTTCATAAATTAGGCGCAAAATTTGAACGTCAAAAAAGTATGGAGGTTCTCCAACACCACTTTGACGACAAGAATAGCTTATTTTTCCCATTTATTCGAGTTAAAATAATTTTGCATCTCAAAACACCAGTCAACGTGATCTTCCGGTATCGAAAATGCGATGTAAACAAACGTTAGTAAGCTCGAATCGACCTAGGAAGAATACAAAAATTGCCAAGGAAAACAGCAATCGAGCCTGAAGAAGAACAGACGTAGGTTTAGGTAAAAAAAATCCATCATAGCCATTTTGCATGAGAGTTCACAGAATTTTTAGTCGAAATGTGTCGGTTTTTTTGGGCTCGTTTGCAGTTTTACTTGGCAATTTTTGTATTCTTCCTTGGTCGATTCGAGCTTACTAACGTTTGTTTACATCGCATTTTCGATACCGGAAGATCACGTTGACTGTTGTTTTGACATGCAAAATTATTTTAACTCCAATAAATGTGAAAAATAAGCGATTCTTGCCGTCAAAGTGGCGTTGGAGAACCCTCCAGACTTTTTTGACGTTGAAATTTGCGCCCAATTTATGAAACTTTTTAAAAAACTGGATTTAGTTTTTTGATTGATACTCTTTTCATGCAATCTGAAATGATCCTTGCCTCTGACAATAACAGATTCGCCTCCACTTCCACGTTAAAAATTTGTTTCTTGAAAACTGCTTTAAAGTGTTGAACAAATCGGCATTTTGAAAATAATTTGGAGACAACTTCTAAACTTAATTACTCGTTGGACATCGGCGATCTAAAAAAACAACGATTTGTAAAAAGTTTTCCTCAAATTTATACCTGTAAATACCCAATAATTGCCCTGAACCTATCATTATTTCGCACCAAAAATAAGGGAACAAATTTTAAAATTTTACAAATTTTTATTTTGTCAAAAAATTAAATAATTGATATATTGATATCATGGGGAGTGTCCAACTCCATAATACAAAATTATAAAAATCCTATAAAAGTCATCGGAATTATGAAAAAATAGAAATTTATATGTGAACCTATATTTATTTCGGGCACTGTATATGGGGGCTATACCTAAATATGTATCTATGTTGACAAATTTCTGTGGAAAAGTTTCTGACTGAAGTAATTACACCGTCCGACAATTTTCAAAAAATTTTGTTACACTTGAACCGGACTATATACGTTTGAAAGTATAGGCAAAATGGAGTACAATGGTATTCTTAATTTTTCGTTTTCTCATCGTTTTGACCTTTTAGAGGTCAAACAAATTTCAACGGTCAACATTTTTCAAAAAAATATTTTAAATACTTGTACTCGTCGTACGATGCTGGTATTGGTGTCATATTAAAGAGAAGAGTATAGGCTTTATGTAATAATTATAAATTATTGCATTCCAGGATAGAAAGGACATTTAAAATATCCTTGAAAAATTAAATCAAAAGTGAGCATTTTGGCAGGCACATATCTTCTAAACCGCGAAGAATTTTAATTTGCTCATGGATGCAAAGTTGTAGCTCTTGTCATAAAGAACATCAATTATGGACAAATCGACACCTCCAAATAATAGTATGCTAAGTCTAAAAAGTGAGTTTTGCAGGAGAAGCTCTCAAAGTTTGGAAATTTTTTTGAACTTCAGTACTATGCTAAGTCAATATTTGTGTAAAACTTCTGTTCGGATTGACCGATCATTACCAAAATTAGACAGAATTTAAGTTAAAGGACGTTCGACACCTCCAAATAATAGTTTGCTAATTCTGAAAAGCGAGTTTTGCAGGACAAGCTCTAAAAGTGTGGAAATTTCTTTGACCTTCAGTACTATGCTAATTGTCCGATTGTCCGATCATTACCAAAATTTGACAGAATTTATGTTAAAGGACGTTAAATATAAAAAATGTAAAGAACTTGAAAACATGCTAAGTCGACTTAGCATACTATTGTTTGGAGGCGTCGAAATGAAAACCAGCAAACCTTATTGAGCAAATTAAAATTCTTCGCGGTTTAGAAGATATGCGCCTGCCAAATTGCTCACTTTTGATTTAATTTTTCAAGGATATTTTTAATGTTCTTTTTATCCTGGAATGCAATAATTTATAATTATTATATAAAGCATATACTCTCCTCTTTAATATGACACCAATACCAGCATCGTACGACGAGTACAAGTATTTAAAATATTTTGTTGAAAAATGTTGACCTTTGAAATTTCTTTGACCTCTAAAAGGTCAAAACGATGAGAAAACGAAAAATTAAAAATTCCATTGTACTCCATTTTGCCTATACTTTCAAACGTATATAGTCCGGTTCAAGTGTAGTTTTGGCTGTCGGACAGTGTTATCAAACATCAAATTATGGGTAGTTCAGTAAAAAAACGTAATAAAACCTTCAAAATACCGAAAATCGGGAGGTAATGTTATATGGGGCTATAAATAAATATGGACCTATGTATGTTGACAATTTCTGGTGAAAAAGTGTTGTGACCCCTAGTTCGGCAACAAATTGTAGCTAAAATCCCCTATCTGGGGGCTATATGAAGACTTGGACCCATACCGCAAATTTCAAGTGGAAAGTTGTATTCGTTCAACCTAGACTAAATAGGCTATTGACGCTAAAACCTTCAAAATACCGAAAATCGGGAAGTACCGCACTATGGGGGCTATATGATGGCGTGGACCTATTACCACGAAATTCAGGTGGAAAGTTTTATAGCTCCAACGAAGACCACTTCGGTGGAATATTGAGGCCACAACTTTCAAAATACCGAAAATAGGGGGTACCGTTATATAGGAGCAACATGACGTCGTGAATCTATACCGACACATTTCTTGTCGAAAGTTATATACCCCCAACGAAGACTAAGATCCAAATTTCAGCCATTTTCGTGCGATAGTGATCCTATGACCTTCATAATACTGAAAATCTGTTGGTACCCTTCTATGGGGTATACCGATATAGGCCATTTTCCATAGGGGCTTAGACAAACATGGACCTACGTTGACCATTTTTGGTGAAGAAGTGTAAGTACCCCTAAGAATCTCTAATGTCATATTACAGCTAAAATTCTAGCTAAATACTTCAAAATACCGAAAATCGGGAGGCATCGTTTATGGGGGCTATTCTAAAATATGAAAATTTTTGGGGAATAAGTTTCGTGTCAGGTTACGGGTAGTTCAGTCAAAAAATTAACCTACATTACCCTCAAATTACCAAAAATCGGGAGGTGCCGTTTTATGGGGACTATACCTAAACGTGGACCTATGTTAAAAGTAAGGTTACGGGTAGTTCAGTAAAAAAATTACCAAAACCATAAAAAACGCTATAAAAAGCGAACATCGGGAGGTACTGTTTCATGGAGATTTTTGGTAAAGAAGTGTTGTGACTTCTTAGAACTTCAAATGTCAAATTACAGCTAGTTCGGTTAAAAATTTTACCTAAAATCCTTAAAATATCGAAAAGTGGGAGGTTCCCTTATACCTAAACATGTATCTATGTTGACACATTTCCGTGGAAAAGTTTCTGACTGAAGTGATTATCAAATATGAAATTACGGGTAGTTCAGTCAAAACAAATAAATGCAGCAAAACCCTCAAAATACCGAAAATCGAGAAGTACTATTATATGGGGGCTATAACTAAATATGGGCCGAACTTTTTATACCCTCCACCACAAACTGGTTCGAAGTAAATAGGAACAATTAATTTCCATCGTTTATGAAAGTATGAACTAAGCTCTTCCTCCTATTCCTTGCATGTGTAGAATTTCTTAACTGATCGTCGCTGTTTTTCCAAAACTTGGACTAATATTTACAACTTTCCGAATTTAGCTTTTGTATCCTCGGGCTACCCTATACAAAAATGTGTACCTACACTATCTGATTTTTATATATCCCCAACGAAGACTAAATACCAAATTTCTGCCAATTTGTTTGATAAAGAGGTCAAAACCTTTAAAATATCGAAAATTGGGAGCTACATGAAGGCGTGGACCTATACCGATAAATTTCCAGTGGAAAGTTTTATACCCCCAGGTAAACTAAGTACCAAATTTCAGACAACCTTCAAAATACCGAAAATCGGGAGGTACCGCTCTATGGGGGCTATATGAAGGTGTGGACCTATACCGACAAATTTCAAATACCAAATTTCAGCCATTGAGGCCACAACCTTCAAAATACCGAAAATGGGGAGGTACCGCCCTAGGCGTGCACCGATACCGAGTAATTTCAAATAGAATGATGTATTCACCCAACAGAGACTAAATACCAAATTTCTGCCATTTTGGTGTGATGATGATAAAATCTCCAAAAATACCGGAAATCGGGAGGTACCCCTCTTTGGGGGTATACCCATATAGCCTATTTTCAATACCAAACATCCTAGGAGTAATAGATACTTTTATACCAAATTATAAAGCTCTATCTTTAAAATTGCGAGCTTTATCATGATTTCAACAGACGGACGGATAGTCGCACATGGCTATTTCGACTTAGAATTTTATGTTGATAAAGAATAGATATGATAAAAATCAAATCTCTTTTGCAATTCCATTTGAAAAAAAAAATTGCGAGCACATCCACGATTTTTGGTATAGAGGTTAAGAAAACAATGGGGTCCAAATCCGTACGCGTTTACAAAATTGGCCGATGCGCGCTGAAGATATAGCGGTTTTTAATCTCATATAAAGAAGGATATTTAAAAATGTCTTATTTGTTTTTATGAGAAAATTTATGCATAAATCGTTAACAGCATTCCATATCAATTCGTAGATGTTCAAAAATTTACGAAATTAATTTTTATTTTCGCGGAAATTTAAAAAAGAATTAAACATCTTGAATTAAATCCAAATTATCATGCCCCAGAGTCCGTACAAACCTTAAAAAATAAATTAAACATATCTAAAGATCTAGACAATGCGTTGAAAAATATGAAACCAAATTTATAGAGATTGGGTATATAAACTGCATAGCAACATCAAAAGAGAAAACTGCATATATAGCAACAACAAAAGTGAAAAAAAATTGTTGTTGGAATATTTTTCCAAATATATGTTTTGGTTTGATTAAAAACAATTAGAAAACATATTTGAGAGTTCTCCAACTATTTCGCTAAAATCCCATACAATAATCAATGTGCTGTGCTAAAACTTCATCACTTACCATCACGAAAGCTTTGTTGCTTACTGCGATAACTTATAGGATAGGAAATTAAGTGTAATATTGAACTTACAATCATTCAAAAAAATTAAAATTAAAAATTCTGTCATTCGCGAATTAATTAAAATCAGTTGATGCGCATCCGATTTTGGATACAGCGAATAAATCTTTTTCAATATCTATGCGTATTTCGTTGTTTCACTCTGCGGTACAATACAAAATCCTTTAACATAGGTAGAAGTCGCGCAATTTGCATACGATTTTGATGCGCATCCAATTTCAGTGGCACCCATCAAAAATACGTCAATATACACCTATTTCAAATAGATATACACCTATTTCAAATAGATTCTTCTGACATGATTTTATGTAAATATTTTCAAAGAAAATCGAAGCTAAGATTTTCCTATTTTCAAGGTATCTATATCCACCGTTTTAGTGGATGGATTCGAACGCGGATGGTCTCATTAAATCCGTCAAATAAAAAAAAAATAAATTCTCGCGGGGTTCAAAGGAAAGTGAATAAGTGAATAAGGCGTGCAAATTTTACACGAAAAAAATAGTTTTTTTTACGAAAGTTGACGCATCAAATATCGGCTTTAGACTCCAATTACTAGGATGCTGTACGGAGTACACTCACGAGAAACACATTAAACGACGTAAAATGAGTTTTGAATATTATCTTGTTGCGCGTCCGGGTTATTAAAAAATCAAAAAACCACAAAATTCCGGCTTCAAAATGTCAGCATAAATTTTAGGTGGATGCAGTGGATATATCTGTCATACACCAGTGTCATGTTGCCCATGGAGTATTCTTTGAGTCTTTCTTTGGGTATAGGCCAATAAAATGTAAAGTTAAGCCAGAAATCGGAAGAGAACATAAAAAACTTGTTATCTTCAACCCATTTTTGCCAATTTTTCTGCTGACACAGCTTCAGCGTAAATTAATTTTAATGGTCGCCATTATGGGCTGCCTCCTAAAACACTTCATTTTAAAAATATACCAAAATAACGATACCACCGACTTCAGATATTTTAAAGTTGGTATCTATAGTTTCGGTCTAAATTGTCTGTTGGCATTCAGGTGATCAAAAAATTTTCCCACTAAAAAATTGTGGACCTAGGTCCACGTTTTAGTATAGGAACCATATCAGGTTTATGACCGTATTAGCTATACTTTTTTATTTGGGTTTCCATTGGTCAAAAATCTGCTGAATATAAAATTGTTGCACCACCCGATTTCAAGTATTTTGAGGTTTTAATTAGGGTGTCCAAAACCGAAACCGGTTAACCGGTTACCCGGTTTTTCGTTAAAAACCGAAACCGGTTTTCATCAGAATCGTCTTTTTCGATTAACCGAAAAAACGGTTATTTGTGTCGGTTAACCGGTTTTTTAAAAATCGTAATATTTTCAATATTTCATTGCAATATTACTCTTGAAAGTAAAATAAACTCAACTAACATAAAATAGGCAAATTATTAGATGCCAAATGTGTTTAAAAGTGAAAAGTATTTTGTATAAAATGGTCTTAAAGCAGCTTTCGGCAGGTTATTTTTGTTGCATACTTCAGAGAGCTTTAATGGTGTGAGTGGAGAGAAGCTCTCTCTGAGGGCACGAGTATTCCTTTTTTGAGAGTATTCCTGTTTTGAACATATTGATTTTTGTCCCCAAGATCTACGTTATAGAGAAGTTTGACTGTAATTAACACGATCTTTAGCCGAATGCCAGGTTATAAATGCAATGTAATGATAATGAAATGTATGTTTTATTCAGACATTTCACAATAATATGAAGCTTACAAAGCGAAACGACGTAAATTGTAAATTTAGTTCTTTTGGTACATAATTTTATATTAGTAACATTTTATACTACTCTTAAATCACAATTTCAATCTTAATATTGCTGCCCCAATTTCAAGGTTAAATATTCAGATATCATGGATTTGATGAGATAATTATATAACAAAGTCGTTATACTTAATTTAGTCCTTTCCGCCAATTTTTAATCAAATTTTTATAGTTATTTAAAAAACCGGTTTAAACCGGTTAACCGGTTTCTGAAAATGTTAATAACCTAAACCCGGTTTTTGAAAAAAGCGAAAATTTCGGTTAACCGAAAACCGTTTTGTTTCAAAAAAAAAAAAAAACCGATTTTTTGGACACACTAGTTTTAATCAACATTTTGGGACCAAAATATGCTGTAATTGGTAATCGGGGTTCCCAGCGATCAGAAAGCTTCCCCACCACGAATTGTTGATATTGGTACTTTGGTAACAGAAAGAAAGCTAACCGTTTCATTTCAGTGCAAAAATATAACGGTGGCTAAACGTTCGGTATAAAAAGTTCTCTGTTTTACATGTTAATTTTTGTTGTGGGAAGTCTCGCCACTCTTGCTTGTTCATTGCTTCGCAGCACTACACATGCGTTTATAACTTCGTGACATCTATTATCCTACTCGAATGATGCACAAAATAATATGTATGTGTGACTGCAGTATTTGTGCTATGAATCGACGCTAGAGTACTGGTTTGTTCATGGCTGTCCTACTCCCAGTTAGTACAACCAGTACGAAAACAAACAACACGGACACATTGTCTCCCATTTGATCCCCAAATATTGTTATTGGCGTCAACATAGTCTATTACCGCTGCCATCAACAAAATATTAGAAATTAGCATCTCTCTTGTGCATTAATTATATTTGTATTGGCAAACGATTTGGTTTCATATATCAAATACATTTTAGTTTTGTTCTATTGACAATAAAGAGCAATCAGAAAAAATTGTTGTTATCTTTTAAAACAATTACCAATTTTGTTAAATGTATGCCATTGTTTAGTGTTCTGCTGCTATGTGAAGTCCATCGACGTGCATTGATTTGAAAACAAACCGGCATTGACTACGTATCTTCTATTCATTTAGGAAATAAGTTATAAAGCAATACGAAATTGAAATAAATTTAAGATAATGCAATAAAACTCAAGTTGCACAATGGATTGCAAATTTGAAAAGATCTGGTTAAAGTTCACCCCAAGATACTTTTTAAAATTCGGTCTAATTGCTAGGATCAGAGAAAACAAGTAAAAAGTAGTTAAGTTCGGCCGGGGGGAACTATTTATACCCTCAACCATAAAATAATCCTAATTAAAATGGAACATTTAGTTTCTTTTACTGTCCACAATTTTAGGTGCAAACATGTGTTCAATCAGATGGTACCATTATATGGGGTCTACATCAAAGTGTGGACTTATGTTGATTATTTTTGATGGAAAATTTGGTGTTTGCAGGGAACCTCAAATGTCAAATTACAGCTAGTTCGGTTAAAAATTGAGGATAAAATCCTCAAAATACCGAAATCGAGAGGAGGTACCGTTATATGGGGGCTATACCAAAAATTTAAACTATGTTGACGATTTGTGGTGAAGAAATTCCGTGACCATTGAGAACCTCAAATGTCAAATTACGGCTAATTCGGCAAAAAATTGTGGCTAAAATTCCCAAAATACCGAAAATCGGTAAGTACCGTTATATGTGGCCTATACCAAAACATGGACTTATGTTGACGGTTGTTAGTGGAGAAGTTTCGTGACCACAGGGAACCTCAAGTGTCAAATTATAGCTAGTTCGGAAAATTTTAGCTAAAATTCTCAAAATAGATCGACTCAGGATTTTACCGCGATCGATATTCTTGATCTTTATAGGATCGTAAATGATTATTTCAAAGCGTTGTATGGAAGTTTTACACGGATGAAATACTCAGGAATTTCAAGAACTTTACACTGAGGGGTATTTTGCCATCGTTGAAAATTTGATGTTGCCTGGCTTGGGAGTTGAACCGCAGACCTTCTGAGTGCAAGGCGGGTGTGCATGTTCTGCATATCACGAACAACTTCTAAAATATTTTTTTTCCATTTCAAAAAATTCAAAAAAAAATTTTTTTGATGTTACATCAATGATTTTTGGTATATAGATTAAGAAAAAATGGTCATTCCAAATACAGTTAGTTAACTAAATGGTTGCAAACGAAATTACAACACGAAATTCTTTCAATAATGTTGGGTATTTTGTACATATGAATTTATTTACCTATTTATGATAACATCAAGGCAATAAATACTGAAAACGATCGGAAATAACAAAAATTCCTACCCACGATGAGAAGCTGTTTTCCAGTTTCCCAACATCAACATGGATTTCGGAAAATGCATAGTACTACAACAGCATTAGACGCCATATCCATACATATCAGTAGAGGACTGAAGCATAACAGGCCGTGCGACCGAACAGTCATTGTGACTCGAAGGCCTTCGATACTGTCAAGAAGACTACTCTCCTGCCGGGTTTGAAACGTTGGGTGATCAACTATATGTGCGGAGGCCAGTCGTTTGTGGAATTCAGAGACAAGAAGTCCAAACACCGTAGAGTGAAATAAGGAGTTCCCCCAGGAGGGGTGGTATCTCCGGAACTGTTTAACATCTACCTCTTTGAAATTCCACACCCTCCAGACGGCATAGAGATCGTAATGTATGCGGATGATTGTACGATCTTGGCGTCCGGTCCGATGACATACATATGTGATAGGTTAAATGTCTACATAACTGACCTAGTGCAGTTATTTCATCAGAGGAATATGAAAAATATCCGTCGCTAAATCCACTACCACACTGTTCATCAATTGGACGGCTGAAATGGGGCTCCCATTGAACATATTGGTCGATGGTGTACTGATTCCGACTATTAACTATACCAAAATATTGGGAGTAACGTTCGATAGCATGTTTAAGTTGTCCTCGCATCCCACAGCTATTTGCGATAAGATCAGAAGTAGAACAAGGTCCTCAAGTCGCTGGCCGGCAGCACATGGAAACCTTGTTGACCTCTTACAACGCAATAGGCCGGTCTGTAGTAAGCTATGCGGCGCCAGAATGGTATGCAAATATAATACGCTACGAAAATGCGGGGGAAAGTTTTATAACCCCAGTGAAGACTAAATACCAAACTTTAGCCATTTCGGAGGAATATGGAGGCCACGACCTTCAAAATACCGAAAATCGGGAGGTTCCGTTCTATGGGGCTATATGAAGAAGTGGGCCTATTCCGACAAAACTTTAGGGGAAAGTTGTATACCCCCAACGAAGACTAAGTACTAAATTTCAGTCATTTCGGTGTGATAATGAAGCTAAAAGCTTAAAAATACCGAAAATCGGGTGATACCGTTATATGGAGGCTATATCAAAACGTGGACCGATATAGCCCATTTGCAATACCAAACATCCTAGAAGTAATATAAACTTCAAGTTTTACCCTGATCAAAAATATGCTTTATAGGGTCTCGAGGTGTTACAAACGGAATGACGAATTTAATTATACACTCCATATGGAGGGTATGGTGGAGGGTATAAAAATGGTAAACCGAGAGAATCGCTGAGATCACCTCTCTTAAGCTTAGAAAGGTGTACAACATTTACTGTGCCGAGAGAGTATGGAGGCTCAAAATAAACACGTGACATGGCAAACAAAAACAGTGACCCCACGAATTGAAAGAAGGAAAATGAAAGAAATCAACGATAGACGCTAAACCAGCCTCAGAATATTGGTTCTTCCAATTGAAAATTACAGCCAATTTATCGGGTGGTACCGTTATATAGGGGCTATTTTATGTACTAAAAATGAAGATAGAATCCTTAAAATACCTGAAATCGGGTGGTACGGCTATATGGGGGCCATACCAAAACCTTGACCTATGTCCAACATTTTTGGTGGGGAAGTTTTCAAAATGCCAATTGACAGACACTTCGGGCTAAAAATTAAGATAAAATCTTCAAAATTCCTGAAATCGGGTGGTACCGCTGTATGCGGGCTATAGGAAAAAATGGACCCCTATTGATTTTGGTTTCATGAATGAATGAATGAATGAATGAATGAATGAATGAATGAATGAATGAATGAATGAATGAATGAATGAATGAATGAATGAATGAATGAATGAATGAATGAATGAATGAATGAATGAATGAATGAATGAATGAATGAATGAATGAATGAATGAATGAATGAATGAATGAATGAATGAATGAATGAATGAATGAATGAATGAATGAATGAATGAATGAATGAATGAATGAATGAATGAATGAATGAATGAATGAATGAATGAATGAATGAATGAATGAATGAATGAATGAATGAATGAATGAATGAATGAATGAATGAATGAATGAATGAATGAATGAATGAATGAATGAATGAATGAATGAATGAATGAATGAATGAATGAATGAATGAATGAATGAATGAATGAATGAATGAATGAATGAATGAATGAATGAATGAATGAATGAATGAATGAATGAATGAATGAATGAATGAATGAATGAATCAATGAATGAATGAATGAATGAATGAATGAATGAATGAATGAATGAATGAATGAATGAATGAATGAATGAATGAATGAATGAATGAATGAATGAATGAATGAATGAATGAATGAATGAATGAATGAATGAATGAATGAATGAATGAATGAATGAATGAATAAATGAATGAATGAATGAATGAATGAATGAATGAATGAATGAATGAATGAATGAATGAATGAATGAATGAATGAATGAATGAAAGTTGTCAGTATAAAAAATGAATTGTTCTCCTTCTTGTTAATTTAATTTTGTAAAATTTAGCTACTTTTTTATTTTATTTGTAAGAGATGAACTGTTAACAAATATATTTATATTGTTATTCATTTGTACTAATAAAACTCTTTTTTTAATTTTGTAATAATTTTGGTTTTGCAATAATTTAGCTCACTGACTAGGTTTTTGTAACTAATTTTGATCGTTTCTCGCAAATTAATTTTAATAATTAAAAAAAATCCCGTTTTAATATAATAAGCTGTTATATCTTATTAACGTTTACAGGATTTATACCCATTATAATGATGGAAAAATACTTCTGAAATTTCTTAATCGATTCGCGAAAAATCGAATTTCTTACAAAATTTTACCTATTTACAAACATAAAATTTACAACAAATTACAATTACAAATTACCGTGAGAAATACAATGAAGTCTAATTTACTGTTTCACTAAGACGATTCGAATCCAAATTCATTCGAACTACTTACAAACAACTTCTGTTTTTTGAAAAAAAAAATCATTCGTTTTTGTTTTCAATCACACAAAACTTTGTACAACAACAGGAGTTTTATAATATAATGTACACGTTATTTCCAAAACTACGAAGAAAATATGAAAAAAATAAAATAAAAGTCGTGTTATTATAATTTAATTTTTTTATGCTTTTATAGGAAAAATTGAAGAAAAAAAGATGTTTGAATTTTTATTTGTTTCGTCCAGGGTTTAAGAGTCGGAGTCGGAGTCGAGCAATATTGCAGGAGTCGGAATCTGAGTCGAAAATAATACTCGTAAATCGACTCCGACTCCGGGAAATTATATAACATTTAATTCGGTACACCAAAATCATTATTTATTTTAAAAGAAAGCGATAAGAAAACATATATACAAACGGTATATTATACTATGTTAGAGGACAATTCACAGGATATATACTATCCTCTGACGTCTAGTCAATTTATCCCTATTTTGTTGGTCCAATCGATCCTTTAAATGTTTGCAAACAAAAGTAAAGTTCTTAATTAATTTCTCGTTAGAGACGAGCTTACTGACCAAGATGCTTTTTGAAAAAAGGAAAGCCGACGATACGAACCCACACAACCACCACTGTGTGACATGACATGTTTCGCCTTTGGTTTAGGAAGGCTCCTCAGACACATCGATTGTGGGGTGGCTTCGCTATCATCTAACTTTTTCCTCTTTCAAATGCAATTTGTTTTTTACAAATTTGAATTTTTTGTTCAATCTTTGTGTGGCTTTCATGATAAACGCTTAGCGTAGCCTTTGAAAGTTATGAGTTTGGTTCTGAACACTAACACGCCGTGACAACACTTTTTTCCATGTGTTTTTCAAGGACGTGGGTTCGAACCCCAGCCTGGCTCAAGCAGATTTTTAATTTTTATTTGAAAATGTTGCCTATTAGGCGAAGGTAATTTTTTATTAACTTTTAATTAATTTCTCGTTAGAGACGAGCTTACTGACCAAGATGATTTTGTGAAAAAGGAAAGCCGACGATACGAACCCACACAACCACCACTGTGTGACATGTCATGTTTCGCCTTTGGTTTAGGAAGGCTCCTCAAACACATCGATTGTGGGGCGGCTTCGCTATCATCTAACTTTTTCCTCATTCAAATGCAATTTGTTTTTTACAAAGTTGAATTTTTTGTTCAAATTTGGCTCAAACCTCCCTAATGAGTACAAAATATCTTTGCAAAGTTGTGTCAATGTAGGTCCACGTTTTCTTATAGCCCCTATATAAGGGTACCCCGATTTCGAATATTTACCTAAATATTGGGTAAAAACTCTTTATCTGCCTAACCACTTGACGTAGGCTGACAAAAGTTGGCTCAAAGCTTTCTTATATCAATAGTATTAAAGGTATTGAAAATGAAGTCCCTGGGTCCATGTTTTGGTATAGCCCCCATATAGCCGTACCTCCCGATTTAAGGTATTTTTCATCTATTAGCCACATTTTACAACCAAATTGGCTGTTATTTGGCACAGTGAGTCCTCAATGAGTACAAAATATTTTTGCAAAATTTTGTAAACTAGGTCCACGTTTTCTTATAGCCCCCATATAAGGGTACCCCGATTTCGAGTATTTACCCAAAAGTGGGTAAAAACTCTTTAACTGTCGAACCACTTGACATTGGCTGACAAAATTTGGCTCAAAACTTTCTTATGTCAATAGTATTAAAGGTATTGAAAATGCAGTCCCTGGGTCCATGTTTTGGTATAGCCCCCATAGAGCCGTACCTCCCGATTTAAGGTATTTTTACTTATTAGCCACATTTTACAATCATACTGACTGTAATTTGATACAGTGAGTTCCCAATATGCATAAAATATCCTTGCAAAAAATTTTCTATGTAAGTCCACGTTTTCTTGTAGCCCCAATATGGGTTTCTGAATCGGGAGGTACAGCTATATCAAAACGTGGACCCAGGGACTCCATTTTCAATACCTTTAATAATAGATGAAAAATACCTTAAATCGGGAGGTACGGCTATATGGGGGCTATACAAAAACACATGGACCCATTTTCAATACCTTTAATACTATTGACATAAGAAAGTTTTGAGCCAAATTTTGTCAGCCAATGTCAAGTGGTTCGACAGTTAAAGAGTTTTTACCCACTTTTGGGTAAATACTCGAAATCGGGGTACCCTTATAGGGGCTAAAAGAAAACGTGGACCTACGTTGACAAAATTTTGCAAAGATATTTTGTACTCATTGAGGACTCACTGTGCCAAAGTACAGCCAATTTGGTTGTAAAATGTGGCTAATAGATGAAAAATACCTTAAATCGGGAGGTACGGCTGTATGGGGGCAATACCAAAACTTGGACCCAGGGACTCTATTTCCAATACCTATAAAACTATTGACATAAGAAAGTTTTGAGCCAAATTTCGTCACCCTACGTCAAGTGGTTTGATAGGGTATTTACCCAAGTATTTACCCACTTGTTTTAAGTATTGTAAAACAGTCAATTTTGAAACGATTTCACAACCTATACCCAAGAATTGGGTGTAAGATGTTGTATTGGCGATTCAATATAGTAAATACCCAAATAAATACCCACAAATGGGTATTTACCCGGTATTTACCCACCGTTTGGTTATTTACCGGGTAAATAAATACCATCTCTTACACTTCGTGAAATTCTATTTGGCGACCACGATGTAGCATCAGTTGCATATTAGGGTACAAAAACCAGTAAAAAATACATCAGTCTATTTCATTTCAGTGCGATCCATGAAGAACCGTGGATGTAGGATCGTACTCAGTTAAAAAAAAATCTATTACGAGGGCGGTTCGGAAACTTCTTAGCCTATCAATGAAAGAGAATAGTTAGTTTTTCAAAAATATTTTTATTTTTCAATATAACCTCCTGAAACTTCAATACACTTAGTCCAACGCTTTTCTAGCAATTCTATCCCTTGATTAAAATAGTTTTCCTCAAGGTATTCAAAATAGTGGTTTACAACTGTAATTGCATCTTTATATGAGGTAAAACGCTTGCCAGTAAGGAATTTTTTTAGATTTGGGAGCAAGTTAAAGTCACTGGGAGCTAAATCAGGAGAATAAGGTGGGTGGTCAAGCAACTCGTACTTTAATTCGTTGATTTTAGCCATTGTTAAAACACTCTTGTGCGCTGATGCGTTGTGTTGATGGAAATTTATTTTTTTGTGTTGTAAGCCAGGACGTTTTTCTCGAATTTGTACATTTAATTGATCCAAAAGGTTGCAATAGTACTCAGAATTTATTGTTTTACCCTTTTGCAGATAGTCAATCAATAAAATACCTTTGAAGTCCCAAAAAACCGTTGCCATAACCTTACCAGCCGATTGAATTGTTTTTGCCTTCTTTGGGGCACATCCTCCAGCTTCAGTCCATTGTTTGGATTGTTCTTTTGTCTCTGGAGTATAGTGGTGGATCCATGTCTCATCAACAGTTATGAAACGACGCTTAAAATCCATTCTATTTCGCTTAAAACGATCCAAACAAGCTTGAGAAATGTTCATTCTTATGCGTTTTTGATTGACTGTTAACAAATGCGGCACCCATCTTGCAGAAAGCTTTTTCATCTGTAGTTCTTCATGCAAAATTAAATGTACTCGATCATTTGAGATGCCCATGATATTAGCAATTTCACGCACTTTTATTCGTCGATCATTTAATACCATATCATGCACTTTGGCTACAATTTCTGTTGTTGTGGTTCATCTTCCATGCTTGTACGATCACGTTTAAATTCAGCAACCCAATTTTTTACTGTTGCATATGAAGGAGCACTTTCACCTAACACATTTACCATATCATTATGAATTTCTTGTCCCGATAAACCTTTTTTATGTAAATATTTAATGACAGCACGCATTTCTAATTTTTCCATTGTAAAAAAATTGCGGATGCGTCTTTTTTGAACACCTGTTTCTACATGAAGGAGTTGACAGATCGAAACAAAATTTAACATGTGTTCATAACAGAAATGGAATTTTTCAAAACACTTAAATTTTTTCTGTTTATACCGCGCTTTTTGTCCTAGGCTAAGAAGTTTCCGAACTGCCCTCATATATCTCCGGATTCGCAATAGTTTTTTAATATCTGTTCTCGCACAATTTAAGCAGACATATAGCTCTATTTATAGCTTAGGAATGACGCATCGAAAACGCGTTTTAAGACGCGATATTTTCAAGAACATTTTTTTGCAGATTTTCGAAATTTGAGGGGTATCAATCCGCTGATCTATTGTAGATTTGAACGCACCCTGACTTATTAGTAGACAGCGGAATCCTATGCAAATGCATATATGGTTAGGATCAGAGCTCCGATTCACTCGCGAGTTGAAATTTGGGGGGAGGTGGTATTTTTTTTTTGGGTGCAATATTTTTGGTGGTTGTGGGGCAAGTTTATTTGGGGGTGGGATAAGTTTTTGTTTGGTGTTGGGGAGTAGGCAAGTTTCCCTCCTCAACTTGGTCGAATTCGAGAAGAGTTTCACTCGCGAGTGTAATTCGAGCGAGTATTCGGAGCTCTCTTAGGATGGTCGTAGAGAAAATCTGATTAGACAGAAACTCGTTTTATCACAAAATAAAACAAATTAGGCCCAGAAATTATTGTTTCGCATTTCGTGCATATTTTTACATATTTGCATAAAATGAGCATATTCAAAACCGTATGCAAAAAAATATATACAAGCATTTGTAGTCTAAATATCCCACCGAAATGACTGAAATTTGGTATTAAGTATAAAAAGTGTATAAAAGTGTATAAAACTTTACATCTGAAATTTGTCCGCATAGATCCACGTCTTCATATAGCCCCCAATGGAACGGTACATTCATATTTCCGATATATTGAAGGTTGTGACCTAAACATTACACTGAAATGACTGAAATTTGGTACTCAGTCTATGTTGGGGTACAAAACTTTCCACCTGAAATTTGTCGGTATAGGTCCACTTCTTCATATAGCCCCCAATGGAACGGTACCTCCAGATTTCCGAAGGTTGAAGGTTGTGGCCTAAACATTACACTGAAATGACTGAAATTTGGTACTCAGTCTTCCTTGGGGTATAAAACTTTCCACCTGAAATTTGTCGGTATAGGTCCACTTCTTCATATAGCCCCCATAGAAAGGGACCTCCCGATTTTCGATATTTTGAAGGTTGAGGCTGTTGTTATAAATGTATCTATTTTATTGACCTGTCTGAGGAGAAATTTAAGCAGAAAAAAGAAAAAATGCAAAATGCACATGTCATATGTTTCGATTGCAATTTAATCAGAAGCCAAAAATATGTCCAGTCCCAAAATTTGACATGAATCGGACCAAAATTCCGCTCTGTTTTTATTAGATTCACTCAATCACGCTACAGCTCGCAATTTTTTTCGGATCGTTGTTGATGGGGGTCCCGGCGGGGAAGAATCCTGTTGATGTTGGTGATGATGGTCGGATAAAATTTAGGGGCCGAAATGGACAAAAAACTTATTTGGAGAAAAAGTCAACATAGTATAGTTGCACCAGATGCTTTTAGGAGATATACTCATTTGCAGAACCGAGTAATAAGATAAACATATCCTCAGTCGAAACTTTCAATTTGTAAAATTTATGTTATATCAATGACACTATACTAAAAAAAAAAATAATAAAAAATTGTTGGCTTTGTATTGTTGGACTGCAAAATAATACTTGTTGTGTATTTATTTCAGCTAAAGTCCATATTTTGTTGCTTCAAAATTTGAAGAAACAAAATGTTTAACAGTGGGTAATGAAATTGATTACTACGAGCGGAGGCAGAGAAGACTATAGTTTCGGAAGCAGCCAAACTTCCTCATCAGTTCTCTTAACCGCTGACTCTGTATCGATAAACAGGTCAATAAGAGTGACCAGAAAATTAAACAGAACGAGAAATTTTCTGTATCCTCCTAAATCTGTTGACCGCACAATTGAGTCAGAGTAATCAAAATCATATACCCACTACTGTTTTTTATGCTGTCTTTGCATCGCAAAGAAGACAAGCATAAGTAGTGTTGTTTGCAGTAAGCAGAGATCACAACAAAATGTTGTTTTTGCTTTATGCGTAGTCAACAAGTAAGGCCGTGCTGATTGCCTGTTATTGTTGTTGGCTTTGTATTGTTGGACTGCTTCCGAAAGTATAGTCTTCTCTGCCTCCGCTCGTAGTAATCAATTTCATTACCCACTATTAAACATTTTGTTTCTTCAAATTTTGAAGCAACAAAATATGGACTTTAGCTGAAATAAATACAAAACAAATAATAAAAAATCTCAAAAAAAATTTTCGTTTAATAACGTATGTGGATGCTTGGGGGGAGGGGGCCAAGGCAAGGACCTTACTCTGAATTACTTTTTAGAATATTTTCTATTCAATGAAGACACATTTTAAAGTAAACCAAACTCGGTTGGCAATAATTACCTAACACCATTTAAATATCCCAAATGGGGTGCCCCCTCATATTGGGGCTATAGCAAAACGAGAAAATACGTTGCTAATATTTCGCAAAACTTTTTGCTACCTACGGAGAACATAAAATACCAAAATGCAAACAAATAGATTTGGTAAATGTGCTTGGAATATACAGTGCTGCTCAAAACATTTGCAACTGAAATGACTACTTCACTTTTTATATAGTTCTGAGGTAATTTATGGATTTGAAATGCAAATATTTTTGTAGGTTGATTATTTATTGACCCCTTTTTAAAGATTTAAAAAAGAATTGGCAATAATTGCACTTATTTTACAAAAATACACGAAACAAAGCTCGGACTCACTTTTAGTCCTGCTCAAAACATTTGCAACTTAGAAAATTTGATTCAAAATCTGAAGATATGATTTTTGTTTTGATAATATATTGTGAGTTTAGCCTTTTTTTATTATCTGGACACATCATAAAGGTATCCAGGTAACTAAATAAATTAATATATCCTTTTGAATCCTGTCTCTAAGGATAATTATTAAATACAAAAGTTTTATTAGATGTTTAGTAGTGTAGAGTCCATTTTAGGGTCCCGGAACCTCTTATATGAATTCAGATCACTAAGGCTGATCGGGTCCGATAAGAACACAAAAAATATTTGCTAATAATTGCTAGTTTTACGTGGTTATACATACGTTTAGTGGTGGTATTATGTCAAAGCCCCCTCTGATACGACATCTGTGGTGTGTACGTGGTGCGATTTCGACATATTATATGTCTGGTTAGTTTTTAAATCCAATAAATATCTCGACCTCATGCCCTTAGTACAATCTCTGTCCATAAAAATACCTCCAGGTCAATATAAAACATCATCTTTGTTTTGGGTCAACTTTTTTGTATAAGGGGACAAATTCTATTGCCATTTGACTTGGTGATCAAGTACATTTTTTCAAGTCATATAACTCAGATATTGATTTAAGTCGATGAAATACTCGATATTTTAACTCCAAAATCAATTCCAAACATTTGTTGCAAAATTTATATAAAAAATTTAACTTTTCCTGGAAATTACTGTTTTCCTAAAATTTGCCCATATTGGTACACCGGTATCTATGGTATGTATCAGAGGGTTTTGTATAGATTTATCGATTAAAAGCCTTTATTTAACATATGCTGATGACCTCTGAGGGATCTGCTTAAAAATTCGCATCATTATTTGATTATCACCAGCAGTAGATCTAGTTGTACATTCACCTCCTTCCCATTTTATCGCAATTTTAGTACTTTTTACGCGGTATACAGCTCAATTTTAAATATTGTCATGTTCTTATATTTTTTTCTGGACTGCGTTGGATCCCAATTTTCAGAAATAAACATTTCTCATATCTTTGATACAAATTTCGGACCATAACTTTTGTTTTTATTAAAAAATTAGAAATGTCTTGTTTTCGGCATACTTGTCTGTCAAAATTAAACATAGGTGGCATAAATGTATTCCTCATGAAAGCTTTGTGCCCCCTTCTTCTTACTAAAAACCTTCTTATGCCAATCAATACAAAAAACTCAACAAAAATTAGGTAATAAATATTCGAACCCCGGATTTGCATATGTTTTGAGCAAGCTAAAATACGTGATCCTCCGACATTTCACACATTTCTGTAACATAAGTGTTAAGAACTGAATAATCATTTTAAAATCTTGAAAGTAGTGTCAATAAAGAATCAAATTGCAAAAATAAATATATTTCAAAAAATAAAATGTCCTTAAAATGGTCTAAATGTAATATTGGCATCTGAGTTGCAAATGTTTTGAGCAGCACTGTATAAAATATGTTATATTGGCCGGTACCGCTCAATGGGGGCTATACCTATACGCGAAGAGATATTGACAATATACCAATATACCAATTTGCAGCAAAATCGTTTGAAAAATGAACCTAACACGTAAAAACGGTCACCACCGATATGTGGGGTTTATAGGAAACCGCAGGTCTATGTGGCCCATATTTATCCACATACGACCCTCAACTATAAGAAACATTTTTGGAAAATTTTAGTAACCTACGTTCTTCACATTAAACGTGATGAGAAAAGTTCCACTAAAGTGCCCATATTTCGCACTGTGCTCCGTCCCGACTATAGCCTTTGCTCACTTGTTTTTATATAAAAACGACCACAGCTTCCACTCAAGTCATTATTTTAAGAAATCCATCGGTGAATCGAGCTAAAACAGTTTATTTTACCGAAATGCGTTTAAAAGTTCTGGTATGGTACAACTGCTCGCGAGTTACAATACCCTATACTTCAGTTTCAACATAAGTAATTTTTTTACAAAAAGGCTGATATATAAATATTTTTAATTTAATCTCTATGAAAGACATTGTGGATTTTGAATCTGATCTTCAATAAGAAGACCAAATGATCCCTTATATACTTTATATTGATCTTCTGTCATTTTTTAAATATATACCTACTCGATTACTATGAAGAAAGGTATTGGTCTACTAGCATAAGACCATTCAGACGACTTTTGAAAAACCACTGACCTTTTATGAGGAAGTCAATCGTTTTTAGAAAAGATCACTTGATCTTCTGTAAGAAAAAGCACTTGACCTATTTTTTCTATTAAAAGACCAATTCGTATTATATGAGAAGACTTCTTGATCTTCTATAACAAATATTTTGTCTTCATAGATTAGATCAAATTTCGATGAAATCTAGTGTCGATGACAGAAGTGTGGGGATAATTTGTCAATAGATTTACGAGTATGATGAGGAAGGTGCTTCTACCTTATATGTTTTGTTTTCAAGTGATAATTTAGGAGTTATAAAAGAGTTCTTATTGAAATTACCAAAAGACCATTTTTTTTAACAATTCGACATTAAATTATGGGCACTATATTTTTTCCCACCTCCTTCATAGTGATTAAAGTGATAGGCAGCAGAACATTTCTAACATGTATTTTGGTTATTCTTCGATGTGAAATTATTTGGAAGATACATATGACATTAAATGAGTGTTGGTTTTGAAAGAACACATTAAAACCCGAACATCTTAGAAATATTTTATTAATTTTGAGTGTTGGACTTTATTTTCGTAGTCGAATCCGGAGTTGGAGTCGAAGTCGTGAAAACATTGGACTGGAGTCGAAGTCTAACCAAAAACGGCTCGACTCCGAAGCATTGCCCTCCACCATAGTATGGAGGGTATATTAATTTCGTTTTTGTTTTTTTTTTTTTTTTTTTTTTTTTTTTTTAACACATTGAAATATTGTGATCAGTATACAATTCTGAGGCGATCTTGTCATGTCGGTATGTTTTAATCAATCGAGTGTCCGCAATAATGTCTTTTTTTCTATATGCAGGTCATGTTCGATGTTGCTCTATATCGGCTCACGTTTTGTTATAGCACCCTTTCGAATTTTGAGGATTTTAGCCACAGTTTTTTTTTTTTTTTTGACCGATCTAAAGGTAATTTTAAATTTGGGGTTCCCAGTGGCCCCAAAATGTATGCACCAAAAGTAGTTAACATAGGTCAATATTTAGGTTCAACCGTTCCTCTATATATCTATACAGCTATACATTTTCCCTGCAGTCACGAAACTTCTGAACCAGAAATTTTTTGATATAGTTCCCATATAACCGCATCTCCCGATTTTTGCTACATTTTTGACCGAACGACCTGTAGTTTGACATTTGAGGTCCCCTGCTCTCACGAAACTTCTCCACCAAAAATTGTCAAAATAGGTCCATGTTTTGGTATGGCCCCCATAGAACTGTACGTCCCGATATTCGATATTTTGAAGGTTTTAGCCTCATTTTCACACCAAATGGCCCAAATTTGGTGTTTAGTCTTCGTTGGGGGTATAGACCCACGCCTTTATATAGCCCTCATAGTAGGGTACCTCCCGATTTTCGGTGTTATGAAGGTTGCGGCCTCAATATCTCACCGAAATGGCTTAAATTTGGTATTGAGTCTTTGTAGCGGGTATAAAACTTTCCACCTGAAATTTGTCGGTGTAGGTATAGGTGCCCCCATTGAACGGTACCTTCCGAATTTCGGTATTTTCAAGGTTGTGGCCTCAATATACCACCGAAATACCTAAAATTAGGGTTTTAAAACTTTCCACCTGAGTCTTCGAAGCGGGTATAAAACTTTCCACCTAAATTTTTTCGGTATTGGTTCACGCCTTCATATAGCCCCATAAAATGTACCTCCCGATTATTGGTATTTTAAAGGTTGTAGCCTCAATATCTCACCGAAATGGCTGAAATTTGGTAAAACTCTCCACCTGAAATTTGTCGGTATAGGTACACACGTCTTCATATTGCCCCCATAGAACCGCACCTTCCGATTTTTGGTATTTTCAAGTTGTTAGAATCAATATCCCAACGAAATGACTGAAATTTGGCATTTAGTCTTCGTTGGGGATATACAACTTTCCAACTGAAATTTCTCGCTATTTTCAAGGTTGTGGCCTCAAAACTTTCCACCTGAAATTTGTCGGTATATGTCTTCATATAGCCTCCATAGAACGGCACTCAGGGATTTTTGATATTTTTAAATTTTTTAAGGCAGGGGTTCAATACTGTGGTGGTGAAGGGTATAAGAACTTCGACCCGGTCTAACTTAACGCCGTTTTTACTTGTTTGATCTGATGACAACAACGTGGGCTTATGTATGTGTATATCGAGTTGTTTAAATTCCAGTTTCTGCCGCTGTAAAATATACCAACTTCTTTCCGTTGTCAGCTGTTTTATTCTGGATACTGAATTTTCTGATATCTGGTCGAAGGATATGCTCCTTTCGAATGTTGGTCTTAATTATTCGTCCAGAATGATTTAAATGCCATAGAAAGGACGTCAGTTACATTTTTTTAGCGCTGCTAAAATATATCTGTGGTCTATCGTCTTATTTTTTTTTTTTGGAGAATAATAATGAAGGTAAAGTATTTTGTTTTTATCTGTATTGATGTTATTGTATTTTGATTTTATTCTATTTAAGACAAAGTCGAAGAAAAAAACACTTCATATATTTTTAACAATTTTAAATTTTATTTAAACGAATGCATATCTCCGCCATCAGCATATTCTCCAATTACCTGCATGTCTTGTTAATTTGTAACGTTATCTATATGGGAAAATTTGTAACATGACATAAGAAAATTCCAATCGCAGCCAATTTACCATGAATCGCTCCAGGGTGCAGAATAAAATAAGATCAGCTAAAAGCTTTTACACTCACACGCAACAGTACAAAATATTCCAAAATGCATGTACACATACCAAACCACATGTACATACAAATCCGCACATGGATACAGCTATTAATGTAAATAAAAATCGATTGTGTAAATACTCGAGAGTATTTCAATAACATTTCTTTGTTTAGTTTGAGGTTTTTTATTCGTTAGTTGGTGCTGTAATAGCTGCTGAATCTGTCAGTTTGGATGTGTAAATTTATTGTACAAAACAAAAAAACCAACTTACACACATACAGACGTGAACGATTGTGCTATAGTGTACATTGGATTCTGGGGTAGAAACCATTCAATGGATCTTTTACTCTAGTCAAATTCTAGCCTGAATTTTTGCCAATACCAACCAACACCCACAAGCATACAACAGAGCAAAAAATGCAGCTACACACTATGAATGACAACCGGAACCGGAGACCATGAAAAAGACCGCGCGTATATACGAATGTGTCATTCCGTTCTTGTAGTACTAGTTGCCTTGGGTATTTGAGCATTGTGGCTGGATAACATAACGAGCAGGCGTAAATGATGTCGCGTATACGCACACATGTACAAAAAAACATACATATGTATCCACAAACACCCGCAAAACGGTCACACAACCACACAAATGTAACAATCGTCGTCATTCAGGCCATGAGAATGCAAGGCACAATATCAATACCATGCTGCACTTCGTTTCGGGTGCACAATGACGTTCGAATTTGGTCATAAACAAAATTTGGTCAACGGTATTCATGCCCAAAATTCGAAGAAATTTATGTGTGTGTGTTCGGTTGCGGAAATAGGTATGTGCGTAGGCTTGCCAGTGGTGTTAGTATTGGGATGTGCATTGATCGTTTTTATTTCACAAAAATTTTAAGATCAGAATTGATGCAATCTGACTGGGAAACGGGACTCAGAACTATAAACAGTATATGAAAAGTTATAGAAATACTGTCAATATTCCTTAAGGAGTCCTAAGTTAAATAATTAACAAGTAAGATCGGCGTTAAGTTCGGCTGAAATTTTATCCACTCCACAATTAGTAACCACTAAACTCTTTATCTACGTTAAGTGTAATTATTTGGATGAGAATAATATTTTCTTCTTCTTCTTTATTTGCCAACCCGTATTCGGGTGTTAGCGATTATACAATTATGTTTTACATTATATTATATTTATACATTATATTATTATTATATTATAGAGAGGTTTCTATTCTTTGCGGCATTCAGGAGGCTTCATTCGTCTTGTAGACCCGTCCATTCTTGGATGTTTATTATCCACGATGTTTCTTTTCTGCCTCTCGGTCTTCTTCCCTCTATAGTTGTTTGGATAATGGCTTGGAGCAGCTTATATTTTTCATTACGCATTACATGTCCTATGTAGGATGTTTTTCGGCTTTTTATATTGCGTATAACTTCTCGTTCGACATTCATCCGTCGTAGCACTTCTTCATTTGAAACGCGGTCTGTCCAGCGAATTTTTAGGATACGGCGATACATCCACATTTCCAAAGAATTAATTCGTTTTTCGTCTGCTAGTTTTAGCGTCCAGGTTTCGGCAGAGCATAATAATACTGAAAATATGTAGCATCTGACAAAATGTATTTTTGTTGATAGACTTATATCATGGCTAGTCAGCGTTCTCTTATATTTAGAAAATGCGTTTCTCGCTGCTTCAATTCGACATTTGATTTCGCTTGACATATCCCACTGTTCGTTTATCTGTACTCCTAGATATTTATATGTTCTTACTCTTTCTATTTGTGTGTTATTTATTATCATTGGTACATTACTATCCACCTGTTTTCTGCTGACAATCATAAATTTTGTTTTTCTTATGTTGACTGTTAATGCATATTTTTCACTAGTCTTCATAAGTGCATCTACTAGTAGTTGTAATCCTGCTAAGCTGCTTGCCAGTAATGTGGTGTCATCAGCGTAGCGAATGTTATTGATGAGGGTATTGTTTATACTAATACCAATGTTCTTGGAAGCTATTGATTCTTGAAATATTTTTTCCGAATATAGATTAAACAGAAGTGGTGACAAAATACATCCTTGCCTTACACCCTTTGAAATTGGGATTTTTTCAGATAATTCACCATCCACTTTAATTTTTGATACTTGTTTCCAGTATAGATTTTGAATACATCTTTTATCGTATTCTTCTAGTCCTATATCGGTTAAAATATCCATCAACTTATTGTGTTTTACGGTATTAAACGCCTTCTCGTAGTCCACAAAGCAAAGAAAGACGTCCTTTTGAACTTCGCGGCATTTTTAAACTAGAACGTGAACTCCAAGCAATGCTTCTCGGGTACCCATGCCTTCTCTGAATCCAAATTGTGTGTTACCCATATGCATCTCGCATAATGGGTATATTCGTCTGTGTATTATTTTTAAAAAGATTTTTAGAGCATGGCTCATAAGGCTAATTAGTCTAAAATCACCGCACGAATTCGCATTGTTTTTTTAGGTATGGTTACAAATGTCGATTCCAGCCAGTCTTGAGGGTAATGCCCTGTGGAGTAAATTTGATTGAATAATCTCAATATTAGTTGTATATTTCTTCCTTCTATTAGTTTCAGTACTTCGGTGGGTATTTCATCAGGGCCCGATGCTTTTTTATCTTTCATGGTTTTTATTGTTGCTTTTAATTCTTCCTCTGTAATGGGTCTTATCGTTAAACCACTTTGATTTTCTGTATTTTGTAATTGTGTTCGACTTTCGTCCGTAAATAGAGCTTTTATATATATACTTCGTAATGGGCTATATTGCTTTCATCATAGAGAAATGTGGAAGATCTTCTGGAATATATCCCGGATGCCTCTTTCAATTTTTTATGGAGATTGAAATCGTCTTGGAGAATTTGTAATCTTTCAATTTCCTGGCATTGTTTTCTTATTTGTGCATTTTTTGCAGCCCGAGTTGCGATTTTAATTTCCTGATTGATTTCCCAGTATTTTTCGTAGTTTATGTTTTTGTATTTGCTTCTTTCTTTGCGTAGAGCTCGTATTTCATCTGTCACCCATGATTTTTCTCTATTAGACGTTGTGGTGCCTAACATATTATTAGTTATGTTGTTGATGGATTCTTTAACATCATCCCATATATTTTCGCTATCTTCAGCGATGTTATTCAGTTCGGCATTTAGTCGGGTTTTTACCGAGTGTCTCGTCAATTTATCATCAAGTCTATAAAATTTTAACTTCTTCTGCGTTTTTTTCTTGCGCGTTATTGACAGTTTTATGCGTATTTTGCAAACTAGATGAATGTGATCCGAGGGAACGTCAGCGCCGGCATATGTGGAACATTTGTTCACACAGGAAGCATATCTTTTATTTATTAAGATGTAATCTATTTGGTTTCTGACAGTATTCTCACTGTTATCTTGTGGCGACTTCCACGTATACAAACGCCGTATTCGTAACTTTGTATTTATACTCTTGGCAGAATTGAATTAATCTCTCGCCTCTTTCATTTCGTTTACCTAAACCAAATTTTGCTGTTACATCAGTTGTTTCTTCCTTCCCAGTTATGCTTTAAAATCATTATAAAATTTCTCTATTTCCTCATTGCTACCATCACATGTATGTAGGTGCATAAACTTACATTTACATTATGTTAATCGGTTTTGCGGACAATTTAATCATCATTACTCTATCAGATACTGGGAAAAATCCTGTGACGCTGCGTGCAATATTGTTTTTTACTAGTATAGCAACACCTTTTCTGTGGATTCCGTCAACGTTGCCTGAGTGATAGACCTTTGTGTTCTCCGAGAAGAACTCTGAGCTTTCAGTCCACCATGTTTCACTTATAATATATCTATTTGTAGCCGTTACATCTCGCTTATTGTATTATCAAGTTTTCCAAGCTCATAAAGACTTTGAACATTCCATGTTCCGATGTTAAGTTTTGTTTTACCTCCGGGGATTCCTAGCACCCTCGTTTGGCCGGAGACTGAGGGCCGAATGTTTTTTAGTGTTTCCATTTTCATTGTATGATTTTCATGGGATATTACTTTAGTGGTTTCCCGTTGCCTTCTAAAGGGTTTAGAGTTTCCATCTCTGTATTCAGCCGCTCCTCCTGGAATTCAGACGCTGTTTGCTGCCGCCAATCCTTTGGTCAGATGCTGCCGTTTTCCATTTTTTCTTTTGGTTTGGTTTTCTTTTGGAGAAAAAAAAAATAACTCCGCAAGGAAATAGAGCCCCCATAAGCCGCACTCACTGTATATAAAAAACCTCCACAGAGGAAATTTTCAGTATTAAGTGATTGTTATCAATAATATTTTAACTGATGATAATCACTTAATACTGAAAATTTCCTGTGTGGAGGTTTTCTATCTACAGTGAGTGCGGCTTATGGGGGCTCTATGTAGAACTATACCCACAAATTTCTGGTGGAATGTTTTATACCACCTACGAAGACTACCCCATTTCCTTGGGGTAGGAGGCTATATGAAGGCGTGGACTTACAACGACAAATTTCAGGTGGAAAGGTCTATTCCCCCAACGTAGACTAAATACCAAATTTCAGCCATTTCAGTGGGATATTGGGGATAAAACCTTAAAAATACGGAAAATCGGGAAGTAAAGTTCTATGGGGGCTATATAAAGATGTGTAGCTATTCCGATAAATTTAAAATATAAAAAATAAATTTAAAATATAATAAAACCTTGAATATACCGAAAATCGGAAGATACCGTTCTTTTGGAGCTATATGAAAACGTGGATCTATACCAGAGTAAGGCAATGTGACTCTCGCGAGCGTAAATTTATTCTCGCTCACAACTTGTGTAGACTATAACTGGTGGTGAGCGAGAGTAAATTTACGCTCACGAAAGTCATATTGCCTTACTCTGATCTATACCCACAAATTTCAGATGGAAAGTTTAATACCCCCAATGGGTTCTGTTCTATGGGGGCCATATGAAGACGTGGACCTATAACGACAAGTTTCAGGTGGACAGTTACATATCCCCAACGAAGACCAAATACTAAATTTCAGACCTTTCGGTGGAATATTGAGGCAATAGCCTTTAAAATACCGAAAATCGGTAGGTAGCGTTCTATGGGGGCTATATAAAGACGTGGACCTATGCCGAAAAATTTAAGGACGAAAGGCTTATACCCCAACGAGAACCAAATACCAAATTTCAGCCATTTCGGTGGGATATTGAGGCCAGAACATTCAAAATATCGAACACGGTGAGGTACCGTTCTGTGGGAGCTATACGAAGGCGTGGACCTATGTCCTAAAGTTTGGTTTTGGGTTGTATTTTTCCATAGGCAGGTCAAGTTCGAAGAGGGTGTATATCGGCACACGTTTTGGTATAGCCCCCATATAACGGTAACTCCCGATTTTCGGTATTTTGGGGAATTGAGTTAAAATTTGTAACAAAACTAGCTGTAATTTGACATTTGAGGTTCTTATTGGTCACAGCACTTCTGCACCAGCACTTCTCAGTGGTCAAGAAACTTCTGCACCAAAATCGTGAACATAGGTACGTGTTTTGATATATCTTATTATATAAAATAGCTTAGTGATGACTGAGTGACTGACTGGCATATCATCGCCCAGACGAAACGGCTGAAGCCATATGAAGACGTGAACCTATAACGACAAGTTTCAGGTGGAAAGTTATATATCTCCAAAGAAGACCAAATACTAAATTTCCGAACTTTCGGTGGAATATTGAGGCAACAGCCTTTAAAATACCGAAAATCGGTAAGTAGCGTTCTATGGGGGCTATATAAAGACGTGGACCTATGCCGAAAAAATTAAGGACGAAAGGCTTATACCCCAACGAGAACCAAATACCAAATTTCAGCCATTTCGGTGGGATATTTAGGCCAGAACATTCAAAATATCGAAAACGGGGAGGTACCGTTCTGTGGGAGCTATACGAAGGAGTGGACCTATGTCCTAAAGTTTTGGTTGAAATTTTTCTGTTTTTGATCCAGTACTTGTTCTAAGTCGCAGTATGAGCGGAAATAAAACTGATGTTGAACAATTTAGCATTTATCCGAATTGTAGAAAGTCTTTCATTCACCTGGGTGAAGCTGGAGACCAGATGTTATAACCTTCGACCAACTAGCTACAATACAGTGCCTCACCTTGAGGTTGTTGTAACGCCGTTCCCAATCAATCGTCTTTCCTGTGTGGAGGTAATATCGTCTTTGTTCTTTGCAAGTATATGCATCTGTCAGTACGTAAACTGCACCTTCTGTGTAATTAGTCCGAACAGCTTAGGTGCAGAATCGCAGATCATGGTCCTAAAAGCGTTTGCGGGGCTCGTCAACTTTAGAGGGTTTGTTTTTCTTTTATACCCCCCACCATAGCACTATAGGCCCAATGACAGGTGTCTGAGGCAAAAAGTCTATTTTTGAAGTCATATATTTGGATAAAATAGTAACTCGATTAGATTCTTAACACTTTGAGCCGCTTAGAAACAAAATCATTTCAACCTGGCAACGCTTCATGACCACATACCGGGCTGTCAAAGATATGGCATCTTACATTGTAAAATTATTTAAAAATCTATGAAACGAAGAACAAATTTGTTTCGTTCGACAATTAAAAACCGCTAACATAATAAACTGTTTTTTAATGGATAACACGTGTAAAGGTATGTAAATTAATAATCTGATAAAGAATTATCATTCGTTAATATTCTGATCCGTAAAGTTATAGAAAAATACTTACAGATAGCGTGACACTTAAAAATTTGGATATTTTTAAGTTTTAGGCTGGGCTGGGAGTGGGACTTGTCAATATGACAGAAGTCGCGAAATTTGATAGTTATCTTAATCGAGTTATACCAAGCATTGAAATCTTTTATGTTCAAGATCTCTTAATTTAGTAATTGGGACTACAGAAACCTACTAAATTTAAAAATCTTGACCTGTAATAATAAAATATTCAAAAAATTTAACGCGATCGCGGTATTCTACTTGCAAATCATCAATTAATGATGGAGGTCACAATTACTATTGTATTGTATCCCAATACGTCAAATGATCTCTTAAATTTCGCGTTTGGCTAAAACCCGTTGTGGGGGAGGTCCTCCGCCCCTCAATTTTTCCATATAAAAACTACCTTACGATTTATTCTAAGACCTAAAGAATCTACAGTCAAAATTTTATCAAATTCGGTCCAGCCATTTTGGAGGATTTATATTTCGAACATCATGGCAGATCTCAATAATTTCTATATATATGTAGATATATATACCTGAACCGATCAGAACCAAATTTTCTGGACTTGATTCTTAATTGACCAGGATGTACCATATCAAATTTTAAAGTCATCGGATGCAAATTGTGACCTTAGTGCGGCTAAAATATAAAATCGGTTGAAACATATATACGAAATCTATATCTATATCTGAACCGATTCCTTCCAAATTTTGCACATATATTTTTATGCTCACTATAAACATCAGGACGAAATTTGAAAGGTCCAGCAGCTTCCAGTGACTTGTTGCCTCAAAAACCTCTCATTGGGCCCATAGTGCATAGTTTGGAGAGTATATTAGATTTGTTTTTTCGTTTGCAACGCATTGAAATTGTCATTTATGACAGTGCAAAGTATATATGGTAAATTTCAAATTTCCTTTACAATTACATAGAAAAAAAAAAAATAAAAACTTTTTTGGCGAGCACATCCGCCATTTTTGGTACATGGGTTACGAAAAAAATCCTGGTTTCAAATCTGTTCGTGTTCACAAAATTGGATGCTGCACTCAAAAGCTATATGCGGTTTTACTTCCTTGTAAAGAAAAAATATTTAAAAATTCCTATTGTGTTGTAATATGAACATGTATATATGAATAGTTAGCAGCATTTGATATCTATCCGTAGATGCTAAAATAGTTGCTAAATTTATTTTTATTTTCGCGGAAAATCAAAAAATATTGAAGAAATCTTGGAATAAATTTTATTTATTCTAAATCAGAGGCCAAAAAATCTCTAAAAAAATAATTTAAAAATACGTACAGAATCTAGACAACGCGTAGAAAAATGTGAGACCAAAATTATAAAGATCGCGCTTATAACATGCATATTACAGCAACAACAAAGAACGGAAACTTATTGTTGGAAATTATTTCAAAAATATATTTTTGGTTAAATGCGAAAAATTTGAAAAATAAATGTTGGGAGTTATTCTATTATTTCGCTAAATTTCGATCCAAATCCTGAAGTACTTTGCTTAAACTTCTACAACAAAAGTAATTAGTCATCGTGAAAGTATATTTGCTTTCTGTGATAAGCAATAGAAATAAGAAGTAGAGAGTAATATTGAAATTTACACTCAAAGAAAAAAACATAGAAGTTAAAAACCGTATAATTCGCGAATTGGTTTAAATCGGTTGAGGTGCATGTGCTTTTCGTATACAGGGAGTCCATGTCTATCAATATGCATGGATTTTCCCATGTTTCATTCAGCGGCCAAACTGTGTCATCAGTTTCATCTTACTATTCAAAAAACCTTCAAGTGGACAAAAATTACGCGATGTGCATATGATTATAAGGTGCATCCGATTTCAATGGCCCCCTATTAAAAATACGTCAATATAAATTATTTTAGACAGATTCGTCAAGAACTGCGGATGTGCCACCGCATTCTATTTTGGGATAAATAGGGATATTACTCCTGAATCTTTGTAATTTGTGACACACCTTTTTAGCAAATATTATAATCGCGTATAAAGGATTACATTTATGCAAAAATAATCAAAGAAAATCGCGGTTCAATTCGCGGAATTGTCAAAATATATTTTTGCAGATTTTCCTACTTTCAAGGTATCTATATCCGGCGTTTTAGTGGATGGATTCGACGGATGGATTCGCGGAAGAGCTCATTAGATCCGGCACGTAAAAAAACTAAAATCACGCGAGGTTCGGAGGTACCTGTACGACAGTTGTAAATTTTAAAGCCAAACAAGTAAGAACGGCGTTAAGTTCGGCCGGGCCGAACTTGTTATACCCTCCACCACAAGTTTTATTGAAGTAAAATGGAATAATTAGTTTCCTTTCGTGTATGAAGAAGACTTAACACTAAATTTCAGCAATTTCGGTAAAACAATGTGAGGCACCATTCTATGAGGGCTATTTCAAAACGTCGATCTATACCGACAAATTTCTGACGGAAAGTTTTTAGGCTCAAAGAACACTAAATACCAAATTTCCTATATTTCGGTAAGAGAATCAAGAAGTACGCTTCTATGGGGATATAGGAAGACGTGGACCTATACTGATAATACTCTTCTGGAATATTTTATAACTTTTGGAAGAGGAAATAACCAATTTCAGCCATTTCGGTTGTATATTGACGTCACACTCTTCAGTATTACGAAAATCGGGATGTACCGTTATATGGGGGCTATATCGAAACGTGGACCTATACCGACGAATTGTAGTCAGAAATGGGGCAATATGAAAGCGTGGACCTGTACAGACATATTTCTGGTGAACAGTTTTATATCACATTGAAGACTAAATACCAAATTTCAGCCATTTTATGTGGATTGTTAAAGACACAACCTTCAAAATACGAAAAATCGGGAGATACCTTTCCATGGGGGCTATGTATAGGCGTGGAAAGATACCGACAAATGTAAAGGGGAAGTTTGAGTACCCCCAACGAAGTCTAAATACCAAGTTTCAGACATTTCGGTGGAATATTCAGGTCACAACGTTCAAAATACCGAAAATCGGGAGGTACGTTCTATGGGGGCTATATGAAGGCATGGACCGATACCGACAAAGTTCCGGGGGAAAGTTTTATACCATCAACGTAGACTAAGTACCAAATTTCAGCCATTTCGGTGTGATAATGTAGCTAAAACCTTCAAAATACCGAAAATCGGGAGGTACCGTTCTATGGGGGCTATATGAAGGTGTGGACCGATACCGTAGAAATTCTGGGGAATAGTTTTGTACACCTAAAGAAGACTGCGTACCAAATTTCAGCCATTTTGGTAGGATAATTAAGCTAAAACCTTAAAAATACCGAAAATCGGGAGGTACCGTTCTATGGGGGCTATATGAAGGTGTGGACCGATACCGACAAAATTCTGGGGGAAAGTTTTATACCCCTAAAGAAGACTACGTACCAAATTTCAGCCATTTTGGTAGGATAATGAAGCTAAAATCTTAAAAATACCGAAAATCGGGATGTACCGTTCTATGGGGGCTATATGAAGGTGTGGACCGATACCGACAAAATTCTGGGGGAAAGTTTTATACCTCTAAAGAAGACTACGTACCAAATTTCAGCCATTTTGGTAGGATAATGAAGCTAAAACCTTAAAAATACCGAAAATCGGGAGGTACCGTTCTATGGGGGCTATATCAAAACGTGGACCGATATATCTCATTTTCAATACCAACCATCCTGCAAGTAATAAAAACTTCTGTACCAAATTTTGACTCTCTATCTTTTAAATTGCGAGCTGTATCTTGATTTCAACAGACAGACAGACGGACGGACGGACGGACGGACAGACGGACATGGTCAAATCGACATAGAATTTTATGCTGATCAATAATATATATACTTTATAGGGTCTCCGACGAATATTTCGATGTGTTACAAACGGAATGACAAATTTAATTATACCCTCCATATGGTGGAGGGTATAATAAGGATAGACCCGCGAGTCTTAACACAAGGAGTGGTTGTAAGTCACTGATATATTTCAATAATATTTTGCTTAACTGTATCAATACAAAATATTTCTTAGGCTACTCTTACATTACAATTCTTATCACTAAACTCTATGTTCTAAAAATACAAACATTTCATAATTAAAGAATTTTCCCACAATGCATGTGCCATAAAATCTTAAGTGCATAGCGCACACACATACAACTATCGATACCAGCTACCATGTGCATGTGGGTTCTTCAACTCTTATCTTAAAACACTTCCATTATCAAATCAATGGAAAATGTGAAAATCTGTTCAAAGTATTTTGAACATCATAAATATAACAATGTTACACACCAATACTCACCCTAACTCCAAAAATGCAGATTCCAGCTCCGTCCCCACACCCAACAAAAAATTGAGTACCATTTAGAAACTTTTCGTAAACTTATGGTACGTATTTTGGCAACCACATGTCTCAACCCGACACTGACAATTATAAAAAAAAATATTAATCAGGATTCAAGCAGTATCTGTTCGTCCATTATCAAATTGTACCAAACATAATTCCATTTAGTACTCTTCGTACCCATAAGTACGAATTTCCAAAACAACCTCAATCCTATACTTCAACAGTAATATTAATTCCAAATTTCAGGATTCCAGCTCTATTCGCTCACCAAATACAAATTGTACCAAATTTAGTACCATTTTGTACTTTCTTTACCCATAAGTACGAATTTTCAAAATTTCCTCAATCCTATACTCCAACAGGAATGTTAATTCCAAATGTCAGGATTCCAGCGCTATCCGTTCATCCAAATCCAAAGTGTACCACATTCAGTACCATTTAGTACTTTTCATACCCATGGGTATAAATTTCCAAAACTTCTTCAATCCTACAGTCCAACAGTAATCTTAATTACAAATTTTAGGATTCCAGCTCCAACCGTTCACCCAAATCGAAATTGTACGAAATTTAGTACCATTTAAAACTTTCCGTACCCTTAAGTACTAATTTCCAAAACTACTTCAATCCTACACTCAAACAGTACTCTTAATTCCACATTTCAGTATTCCAGCTCTATTCGTTCACCAAATACAAACTGTACCAAATTTAGTACCATTTTGTACTTTCTGTACCCATAAGTACGAATTTCCAAAACTACCTCAATCCTATACTCCAACAGTAATGTTAATTCCAAATTTCAGGATTCCAGCTCTAACCGTTCACCCAAATACAAATTCTAAAAAATTAAGTACTATTAAGTACTTTTCGTACCCATAATTACGAATTTCCAAATCCAAGTTGTACTAAATTTAGTACCATTTAGTACTTTTCGTACACATAAGTACGAATTTCCAAAACTACCCCCATATCTCAATCCTATACTCCGTCAGTAAATTTAATTCCAAATTTCAGGTTACCAGCTCTATCCTTTCACCCAAATCCAAATTGTACTAAATTTAATATCATTTAGTACTTTTCGTACACATGAGTACCAATTTCCTGAACCATTTCCTTTTATAAACACCACTTCCCAACCTTCATTTAGATACCAAATTCCAAGTTTCTAGCTAAATCCGTTCAAAATATACAACTGGTATTAAATTTTGTAACTTTTCGTACACTTAGAGGTCGAATTTCCAAAACTCCTTCGGTACATCTTTCCAACTCTCCATCATTTACCCTCATTCAAAATTTCAGAATTCTAGCTCTTCCCGTTTGCCTAATACAAAGGGTACCATATTTAGTACCTTTTAGTACTTTTCTTACCCTTCTAGGTCGAATTTCCAAAAACACAGCCTTATCTCACCCCTACACACCAACAGCAACCCAAAGTCAAAATTTCAGCTTTCTAGCTTCAGCGGTTTCGTCTGGGCGATGATATGCCAGTCAGTTACTCACTCATCACTAAGCTCTCTTATATGTATAGATCATCGTTACACTCTATTACGGCAATAATTCTGAACATTTGATTGTGAAACAAGTCTTGTGAAACATTTTCAAATATTGGCGCCATGGTTGAAAACCAGAAAACAACATGACGCAATATACGAGTTTACAGTCACGCCGCCACATACTCGCACATGTTTGGTTGCCAATTTCGTTATAGATCTCACCGTTAGCCATCCACCAACCAATATTCACCGCGTTTGTTTGACTGACCGAACAACCAGCTGGCCAAACGACCAACCAACTGTCTATATGCATTTGTGGAGGTTTTATTAAAGTTGTGTTCGTAACTGTTGTTGTTGTTGTTTTTGTAGAATGCAGACAATATTCAGTTTGAGGTCCAAGCAATCACCACAAAACCAATGACTTTAAATTACAGCATCGATAGGCATTTTTTATTTAACAAGGCTAAGTGGCCGACGACAGTACATGAAAACCACTTGACCTGTTTAGTTAGAATTATAGCAAACTTTTTGTTTTTTTAGGGGGTTAACTCATGAGAGTTGTTTGCTTGTGAGATTGCCATCCTCTGAAGGAGATCCATCAAAATTTGTAGCATTGAAGAATTATGTATATTTGATTTGAGTTGTAGATTTCTTGTCAATATTTTCATAATACGATTTCAAAATGCAAGTCTTTCACTACTCCCCAAAAAATGCCAAATCTAAAATTGCCAGAACAATATTTTCTCAACACTTTAATCCGAACTCAATTGTAATCTGTAAAACAAACTTTGACTTTAATCAATTAAAAATCTACACGAACAGCTTTAACTTCAATTTTGTTTGCAGAACTCTTGTAGTGTGTGTGTAAGCTACAAGATTACAGATGCAAAGTATGTAGTTTTGAACAAATGTATGGATGTATGTATACATATGCATACCTTCAAACGTTAAACGTTGTCGTTGAAATGAATTCAAATGTTGTTGAAAGAGTTTTGGGGAGGAAAGGTAGATAAAGACCATCTTTTGGCCAAATATAACCAGGAGAAAAGCTGCTTAAGTTTTCTTTTCTTTCTTTTTTTGTAAAGTACGAAAATAACAATGTCACACATATGGAAATTGGGATTTAGTTTTAAAATGACAATGTCCCTACTGGTAAAGTCCGTGTATGGCTTATACAAAATATTCGTTTTAAAGAAAAATGTCATGAAATTGTTTCGCTGGAAAGTTTGGACATTGTAATACCAAACTAACGACAGGTGCTGTATACATAGATATGTAAGTATTTTCGAAATGGATGAGCTGGACAATATTGACATTGAAAAAAAAATGGAAAATGTCGCATTAGAAATCAAGGGCTATGAAATTCATATGGGTTCTGAGTAAAGTTAAGCACATTTGGTAAATACCGTCATGATCCCTAATGACACAAAATATACGAGGTTTGTCCAATAAACATTTACTTTAAATTTGTTTTCGTTCTTAGTTTTTTGTTCGAACTCAAGCTCGAATACATTGTTTTTATTAAATTTGTTTTCAATAACGTATTTATTTATTCATCAATAACTATCTTGTCCCCTTCAAAATAATTTGCCTCTGATATAATATACCTACATATGTCAGCGTTTTTCCAATCCTCGAAACACTTCGGTCTTGGCTCGTCCGGATGTTTCCATTACAATGATTGGGTTTTGGTTTCAATGTCTTATAGACTTGACAGACGGCAGCCTTAATTTGCATTAACAGCCTTAATTCAAATGAATTGGAACATTATCCACATTTTTAATCTGCAAAATAAAACTGAATTTATATTGAATTTAGCAATTTCAATATGGCAATGCTGTTGAAAATCTCGTTTGTCTTTTGTCAAATGTCCATGTCTATGAAAATAAAAAAGAAAAACAAATCAGCAATTTTCACGTTCCTTTAAATTAGTAGTGGCCTTTCGCGAATAGCATAGCAGCTAATCGTTTTTCGCGCCTTCTATCAAATCTATTTTTATACCCTCCACCATAGCATGGAACATTAAATTTTTCATTCCGTTTGCAACTCACCGAAATATTCCTCGGAGACCATATAAAGTACATATATTCTTGATTAGGGTAAAATTCTAAGTCGATATATAAAAACATGGTAGTTAGCACTACCAGATTTAAGCATCTCGATATTCATAAGGGTCACCTGGCTGTCTCCAGATCAAAGAACAAGTAATCAAATGGATTATGTTGTGATAGATGGAAGACATTCATTGAGCGTGTTGGATGTACGATCGTTTCGAGGAGCAAACATAGATTCGGACCACTACCTTGTTGCAGCAAAGGTACGTACCCGTCTAAGCGTTGCAAATAAAGCCCGAACAGATATAACGCGGAAGTGGGACATCGGTAAACTGCAAACGCAACAGATAGCCACAGCCCATTCCACTCAATTAGCCCAATTGCTTAATGAAAGCACTCCTCGTCCCGATACAATATCAGCATAATGGCAAAATATTGCCCACTCCATGCAAACAGCCGCAAAATCCATACTTGGATACCAGAGACCTCCACCAAGGAATCCATGGTATGACCAGGAGTGTCGTGATGCTACCGAAGAGAAAAATGCGGTATATAAAGCTACTCTACAATCAGTAGCAACGAGTAGCGCACGAGAGAGGTATCGGGAGAAAAGGAGAGGGGAGAAACGTCTTTTCCACAGGAAGGATAGAGAAATGGAAAGACGGGAGTGTAAAAAAATCGAGAGGTACAGGAGCCAGAATGAAGTCCGCAAGTTCTACCAAAGAGTGAAACATCAAACTGATGACTTTGGTACAGGCACATCCTCCTGTAGAGACCAGCAAGGTAATTTGGTAACAGATACAGATAGTGTGCTCAGGATATATAAAGAACATTTCTCCAACATGATCCGATAGTAGCGAAGACGGCGAAGATACAACAGATCCAATCCCAGAAGATGGTATTGAATGTATACCTTCAGCCAAAATTAGGTGAAGACAGCAATAAAAACGGCTGAAGAATAATAAGGCACCAGGGGCCGATGGCTTAACAGCCGAGCTGTTCAAAACCGGAGGTGACACGATGATAAGGTGTATTCATCAGCTAGTTAGCACCATCTGCCAGGAAGAACGAGTACCCGACGATTGGAACCTGAACATCCTGTGCCCTGTCCACAAGAAAGGAGATAAGACTATATGATCTAACTATAGGGGCATAAGTCTTCTCCCTATTGCCTACAAGATAGTGCCAGGGATAATGTGCGAACGACTAAAGCCTATGGTCAATGAAATAATTGAGCCATACGAATGCGGCTTTAGACTTGACAAATCCACCATTGACCAAATATCTGGTCAAATCCTGGAGAAGACCCAAGAGATGCAGATCGACACTTACCACCTTTTTGTTGATTACAAAGCAGCCTTCTACAGCCCCCTACGTTCAAAGGTATTCCAAGCCATGTCTGAGATTGGTATCCCTGCAAAACTCATGCGGCTTTGTAGGATGACATTAACTGATACTCGATCGTCAGTTAAAATAGGAAAGAACCTCTCCGAAGAGTTTGGTACCAAAAGAGGTTTCGGACAAGGTGATGGCCTCTCGTGTGGTCTTTTTAACATTCTGCTGAAAAAGGTTATACGAGATGTGAAGGTGAAAAGAAGTGGCACAATATATACAAACGGCCATATGTTACTTGCTTATGCCGATGACATTGACATCATAGGTCGATCGGTAAAGAAAGTAACTGATACCTTTGAAAAAGGCGAAGGGGAATCTGCTAAAGTGGGACTGGCGGTAAACGGCGAGAAGACAAAGTTAATGGTGTCGTCGCGCAATGCGTCCATAGAGAACGGGCCAACTGTTGACGTTGGTTCCTATAATTTTGAGGTAGTAAAGGACTTCGTCTACGTCGGCACCGCCGTAAACACAACCAACAACATCAGTTGTGAAATACGAAGAAGAATAATGTTGGCCAACACATGCTACTTCGGGCTGAGTAAGCAGTTTAGGAATAAAGCCACATCTCGTCAAACAAAAACAACACTTTGCAAAACACTGATACTACCCGTGCTGATGTATGGTTCCGAAGCCTGGTTACTTGCACAAGCAGACAAGGCAGTGCTTGGTGTGTTTGAGAGAAAAATTCTTCGAAAGATCTATGGGCCAATCTGCGTTAACAGTGAATATCGACGTCGTATGAACCACGAGCTGTATCTGCTATACAACGACATCAGTATAGATAAACGTATCGAGATGCAACGATTGCGTTGGCTAGGCCATATCATAAGAATGAGCGATGATGAACCCGCTAAAAAGGCGTATAAATACGTGTCACATGGCGGTGCAAGCAGAATTGGCAGGCCTAATCTTAGATGGAGCAAACAAGTGGATGAAGAGATGAAAAGGTGCGGTATTCCAAAAAGCGAAAAGAAAAACAGAGAGGAATGGAGATCTTTTCTTAGTTCGGTCTATGTAACAAATGTTCTGTAATGGGCCAACTAAGTAAGTAAGTAAGTGTGCATGACAACTCTTTCGAATATTTCTTTTCAAAAATTTATTCCAAAGTTAGTTTAACGTAATTTAATATATCGAGTTCTTTTTGTATCAGAAGCTTGCTTACTAAAAAATTTTGGTATATGTCATTGATTTGTTTTTACCCCCACATTACCCTACATACAGATTCCACGTATTTTGAAGCAAACTCGTGATACAAAATAAATATATTTTATGTACCTTCGAAACACAACACTTCCACAGCTGACTGACACTTTCATCGATGTTTTCGGCCAAAAATTAGCGTTCGATTTTGTGTTTTGACTGAACTACTACATTTTTTTCGTAATATGACATTTGAGCTTTCCTGCAGCCGCGAAACTTCTCACCAAAATTGTCAACATGGGCCAATTTGTTGGTATAGCCCCAGTAGAACCGCGACTCCCGGATTAAGGTATTTTGAGGGATTTAATTAATTTTTTTGGCCAAACTACCTGTTATTTGATCTTTGAATTTCCCAGTGGCCACTAAACGTCTCTAATAAATCAATGTCAACATAGGTACCTGCCGATTTTGGGTTTTTTGTGGATTTAAGCTATAGTTTTTAAACGAAATAGCTGAAATTTGACATTTGAGGTTCTTAGAGGTCACACCACTTCTCCACCAAAAACTGCCAAAATACGTCAATGTTTAAGCAAAGCAGTCATATAACGGTACCTCCGGATTTCCGGTATTTTGCGGATGTGAACTACTAATTTTATCCGAACTAGCTATAATTTGACATTAGAAGTTCGTAGGGGTCACAACACCTCTTCAATAAGAATTGTCAACACAGGTCCATGTTAACGTATAGCCCCTTATATAGCGGTACCTGCCGATTTTCGGTATTTTGAAGATTTAAGCTAAACATTTTAAACGAACTAGCTGTAATTTGACATTTGAGGTTCTTAGAGGTTACACCGCTTCTCCATCAAAAACTGTCAACACACGTCCATGTTTAAGTATAGCCACCATATAACACTACCTCTAGATTTGCTGTATTTTGATGATGTTAGCTACAAATTTTAACCGAACTTGCTGTAATTTAATATTAGAGGTTCGTAGGGGTCACAACACTTCTTCAAAAAGAATTTGTGGTAAATTATGGATCCTCACAAAATTAATTTTTCTCATTCTTTAGTGATCAAGACTTGTTTGCTGGGATATAGACTGATTCCCCTATTTTCGGTATTCCCTCTTTTGTTTTGTAACTGCCTTTTTGCATCACTGTAAAAACGACTGGCACCCCACAGAAACGATTAATATACTCAGCTTTCCGAGCCGCCCACTCTAATCGACGTAGCCTAGAGCTAGCGTATTGTGCTTGGAGTCGTAAGGTCTGCAGTTCGATCCCAGATCTGGTCAATATTTTTTTCTTATTCCCTACACAATTTTTTATCACTTTTTTAATGCTTTTTAAATGTCTTAAACTGATCGGAAAAGAAAAATCTTTAATTTTCGACAACTAAGTATGTCTTTCGAACATTTTTTCTGAATCGTCTTTCTGTTAGAGATTGTCGTTAAAAATCTCCAAACTTGGGCTTGATGATTTATGCTTGTTCAATTAGTTTTAATGGTATTAGTGAGCAGTAGTTAGGCACCGCTATAATTGTCTGGAATATTAGCTCTTTTTGGTTAAGTTCTCTCACGTACCTATACTACTAAATCAGTGGTGAAAATAAACCCCTAACAGATTCTTCGCTTAGACATAATTTGTCCAAAGTTATCTCATTCTGTTGCCTTGCTGAACCACTGAAGACAAGACGTACCGATATCGACAGTGTTTGCATACCTAAACCATAACAGTGTTAATAAATGTTTGTCACAAAGAAATCATTGAGATAAGTTCAACCAAAAATCTTAACCAATCACAAACATCAATAGTTTTACGTAAACGAATTAAAATAAATTGAATTCATATCCTATTAAAAGGAATTCTTCGGTCGAATTTTCCTGCATTATGTTCGATTTTTAAACAAAACTTCTTTTTAAAGATTCGGTAAAGCAACTTTGACAAAATCTTGCCGTAAACGGATAATTTTCTGTTTTATATTCATCTTCTAAAATTTCACTAGAAATTTCCATCGTGCAAAGGTAAGCAGTGAACATAACAAATGTGAACTCAGTGTCATAAGCAAATCCTTTCCCGTTTAGATTTCTTCTGATATCCCCATTGCGGTGGCAGATTTTGCGGCCGTTAATGGGACAGTACATTTTGGTTTCCGGTCTAAATTTGACGATACCTAAAGAAAATGGCCAAAAACGCCGCCAGTGTATAATAGGGGTTCGTTTCTCCAGCTGTGTTTCCGAAGGAAGCCATATTTATAGTTCTCCGAATCTATCCACTGTGCGGGGAAACATGTGTTAACACTCAACCACCAATCATCTCCACAACAGCTTTTTCGGAGAGTTGTGTTCTAAAAATAGAGTTAATCTGAATTTTGATTGGCGGATAAGCTTACATCAGCCTAGACAGTGTGGAGCCACATTATACCAGGAGAAGCTAGTCAAGTACACCATTAACTCGCCGTCATCAAGAAGCCGCAGTAGCCCAGAGTGTAGAGGGCAGCTGCATTACGAATTGCATCACCGTGTTGTTTAAGAGACCTGGGTTCGAATCCTGGTGACAGCGGAAAATTTACTTTATGATTATTTAAAAATGAAAGCATAGATTTAAAGTCACCAATAAGTAATTTACAAAAACCAACAAAAGTATATCAATAAGTATTAAAAAGTCGAGTTCCATCCATCCTTAACATATGCATCATTTCTTAGAGCTAATCACACTTTCAAGTCTTTCAGCAAAAATCATCGTCCTTCACATACACATTCGCATGATCTCGAGGCCTCGGCGAACATCGGAAATGTGGCTAAAAGGATAAAAGCCAAAAACAAAACCAACAAAAGCAAGTGAGTTAACAAATTAAAAGAAGCCTTTGAAATATTTGCATATGTGATCCTGTTGTAGTATCTTAAACGAAAAATCTATACGAATATCCTTTTTTCGCTTTTATATTGTCCTTAAAACCTTTTCAAATTCAATTTTATTATTTAATTGCCTTCTTTTACGGATAGTTTTAGATCCTTCGTTTTTGGTAATATTATCATAGCCGACATAAAAGCGTTACAGATCAGTTTAATTCTAGCCGATAGCATATCTTGTAAAAGAAATATATTTTTTTCTAAACTGTTTCGGCTCACCTAACATTTCCAAAATTTAAAGTCAACAAAATAGCATTACCGATGAATTAGAACTACTATCGATTTAAAATGTCATATACATAGAGACAGAATTAATATCAATGTATATAAAATTATAAAAACCTATAATTTGTTCCATCTTAGTTAACTATCAGATTATATATCGACGCCTCCATACAATAGTATGCTAAGTCGACTTAGCATGTTTTCAAGTTCTTTACATTTTTATATTTAACGTCCTTTAACTTAAATTCTGTCAAATTTTGGTAAGAATCGGACAATCCGAACAGAAGTTATAAACAAATATTTACTTGGCATAGTACTGAAGGTCAAAGAAATTTCCAAACTTTTAGAGCTTGTCCTGCAAAACTCACTGTTCAGAATTCGCAAACTATTATTTGGAGGTGTCGAACATCCTTTAACTTAAATTCTGTCAAATTTTGGTAATGATCGGTCAATCCGAACAGAAGTTATAAATAAATATTGACTTAGCATAGTACTGAAGTTCAAAAAAATTTCCACACTTTGAGAGCTTCTCCTGCAAAACTCACTTTTTAGACTTAGCATACTATTATTTGGAGGTGTCGATATAGCCTTAGTCATTGTTAGCTTATTATTTGAAATACCACTTATTTTATTTCGATACCATGTCATTTTGAATTTAATTACAAATATATGGTTGTTTGTCAACATGGAAAGATAGACTAAATCTTATTCTTGCTAAGGTGAAGTAGAATCAGCGGGGGTTAAGTTGCATCAGGGGTCTCTTTAAAATTCCATAGCCTACGAGACCACGGAAGGGAGGGTTTAGAGGCTGAACTCCAATTTTCACCAGGAGTGTCTCTTTTTATCTGGGATTGATATTAATCTGTTTTCTTTAATCTGACCAATCAAGGGTACAGGGATTGGCCAGAAGCTTGTCCATCCAATGTTGTTTTTTCGCTATCTCTTCTCGTTTTAAGGGAGTCTATAGTAATATTTTTGTTTATGTTAGAATGATGTAAAGTGACTCAATGAAGACAAGAACCCCCCTAACCCGGCTGCTTGCTAGCACAGTTCAATGGCTCCCATAGTCGGATTTGAGCTCCATTTAATAACCAATTTAACACCATTATATCATTCTGGTTCAATTTAAACAGGGAAAACATACCGTTGAGGAAACTTATTCTCACTTCCAACCACATCCAACATTCTCCTTTGAATTGTTCGTTACAAATTGTCAACATAGGTCCATGTTAACGTATAGCCCCTTATATAGCGGTACCTGCCGATTTTCGGTATTTTGATGATTTAAGCTACAAATTTTAAACAAACTATCTTTAAATCGATACTTGAAGTTCTTAGAGGTAATTTGACATTTGAGGTTCTTAGAGGTCACACCACTTCTCTACCAAAAACTGTGAACATTTTGGGTATTTTAGCAACAATTTTTTACAGAACTAGCTGTGATTTGAAATTTGATGTTCCCAGTGGTAACTCATCGAAATCATCATTTGCGACCCTATAAAGTATATTTATTCTTGCTCAGCGTAAAATTCGAAGTCGATTTAGCCATATCCGACCGTCTGTTGTAATCACGCTATCGAGCTGCATGTCTGAAATTTTGTACACATGTGTTTTTGGTCTGAACTTAGATCAAGTTCAAAGATGGGCAATATCGGTCCACGTTTTCTTATAGCCCACATATAATGGTACCGCCCGATTTCTGGTATTTTAACGGTTTTAGCTACATGTTCTGGCCGAATGAGCTATAATTTGACATTTAGGGTTCTCAGTAATCAAGAAACTTCTCCACCAAAGTTTATGGCCATAGGTCTACTTTTTGGTACAGAATTCATATAACGGTACCAGCGATTTCAGCTATTTTGACGTTTTTGGCTACATTTTCAGAACGAATTAGCTATAATTTGATATTTAGGGTTCCCAGTGACAAAAATTATGAACATAGGTCCACGTTTTCCTATAGCCTCCAAATGACGGTACCGCCCGATTTCAGGTTTTTTGACGGTTTTAGCTACATTTTCTGGCCGAATTAGCTATAATTTGCCATTAAGCGTTTCTAGTGGTCAATTAACATTCCCACCTAAAAGTGTAGGCATAGGCCCCTTCGCAAGAGACAGAAAACTAACCATATTAGTTCAGAGTATTTCAGAGTTCGGCCCGGCAGAACTTAACGCCTTTTAACTTGTTATTTATTAACCCATATCGTACCGAGACAAATTTTGTATTTATTTTTTAAAAACAAAGCACTTTTTAGGGTAATTAGGACCAACTGATGTCAAAAATCAACCCAAAAATATTTTCCGATTTTTTTTATGCTATACCGTTTTATTTTGCCGTTTAATTGATTTATTTCGTCATTTTTGTATGAAAAATTTTTGGTATTGAGACTTTTTTGGACCTACAAAACTTTTCCCCGAAATGTGTCATCGCTGGTCCACGTTTTGGATTGCCCCAAAGAACGGTAGCGCCCGATTTTTAAGAGTTTTCAAGGAATTGGCTGCATTATCCCACAGAAATTGATGTAATTTAATACAAATTTTCTTCTTTGGGGCTACTTAACTTTTCTCCAGAAATTTGTCAGCACAGTTACACGTTTTATACAGCCTCCATTGAGCGGTACCTCCCGATTTTAGCGTATTTTAGGGGTTTAGCCGCCCTATCCTATAGAAACGGCTGAAATTTATTATTTAGTCTTTAATGGATGGGACTATAATAACTTTTCCCCGCAATTTGTCAGTAAATTTCCACGTTTTGATATACCCACCTACATGTAGGTTAAGCACCAGTGTTCGAAATTTCGAACAGCCAACTTTGTACGTATGTAAAGTCGAGCTTACGCAAGTAAATTAAGTTTTTTTATATTTTGTGAAACAGTTCCATCTATTGCCTCTAACTCCCCATTATTACTTCTTTAATTTTATCATAATTTTTATTTTTTATACCCTCAGCCTTTAGGCTAAAGAGGGTATTTACACTTTGATACGACCAAAAATGTGCCTCATCGAAATAATGGTTGTAGACCCCAAGTATGTTTGTACGATATCCGTTTCAGACAATTTTGAGTAGATCTAGCAATGTCCGTCCGTCTGTCTGTCTGTCCGTCTGTCTGTCTGGCTGGCTGGTGCGCACGATAACTCTCGAACGGATCAATCTATTCGGTTCCAATTTTGGGTATCGAAATATTTTGTCCAGATTTGATTTAAGTTCGAAGATGGGTTATATCGGTCCACTCCTTCCTGTACCTCCCCCACAAATGTTCAAAAATTGTCGCAAAACTTGTGCGCACGATAACTCTTGAAGGGAATAACCGATTTGGTTCATACTTTGCACATCGTGTAATTTCTACCAAACTAAGATGAGGTTCCAATATGGACTCAATCGGTCCACTCCTTCGGGTACCTCCCACACAAAATTTCGGAAAAGTTCAGTTTAGGACCTGGTCTCGAATCGCTTTAATTTTTGTTTACGCAAGTTGTATTCGCTGTCCTCTATACGACGCTGTAAGTTTCATTAGGGGCAAGTCCATACTTCTTGAGAAAATAGCCTGAAAGTTACAAAAAACCCTATGACACCGTGCGTAGTGGTTGGAGCGCAAGATAACTTTCGAACGGATCTGCCGATTCGGTCCAAAATTTGGCTTTCGTAATATTTTGTCCAAACTTAGTTCAAGTTCAAAGATGGATTATATCGGTCCACTCCTTCCGGTACCTCCCCCACAAAAGTTCGAAAATGTTGGGAAAATTTGTGCGTACGATTACTCTTGAAGGGAGTAACCGATTTGGTCCATACTTTGCACATTATGAAATTTCTACCAGACTTAGATGAGGTTCCAATATGGACTCAATCGGTAAACTCCTTCGAGTAACTCCCACACAAAATTTCGGAAAAGTTCAGTTTAGGACCTGCTCTCGAATCGCCTTGGTTTTTGTTGTAACATCTTGTATTCACTGTCCCCTATACGAAGGTACAAATTTCCTCAAGGGCAAGTCCATACTTCCTGAGAAAATAGCCTGAAAGTTGAAAAACAAACCCTATGACACCATGTTTATGGCTGGAAGCGCAAGATAATTCTCGAACGAATATTCGTAATATTGTTTCCAAACTTAGTTTAAGTTCGTAGATAAGCCATATCGGTCCACTCCTTAAGGTACCTACCCCACAAATGTTCAAAAATGTTCGAAAAATTGTGCGCACGATAAATCTTGTTGGGAGTGACCGATTTAGTCCAAACTTTACACATTCTCATAATATCTACCAGATATAGATCAGGTTCGAATATAGACTATATTTGTCCACTGCATCCGGTACCTCCCACACAAAATTTTGGATAAGTTCACTTTAAGACCTGCTATTGAATCACTTTGATTTTTGTTGAAGCAACTTATATTCGCTGCCTCAATTACGATGGAAAAAGGTGTTTCAGGGGCAAGTCCATACCTCTTGAGAAAACAGCCCGAAGGGTGTAAAAACCCCCTATGGCACCCCCATGGTCTATGTCGGTCCATTCCTTTAAGTACCTTTTCCGCAAAATTTTTGAACTTTAATCCTAATCAACATTTTTTTGGTTCATACGACCAACATTTTGAAACCCCCTAAATACATAAGTTTTTTGTGAAAAAAGTGTTTCAATTTGGACAGGCTGAGGGTATATATCAGTCGGCAAAGCCGACTGATACTTTTTTACTTGTTTTTAATTAATTTCAAATATGGAGGGTTTCAAGGGAGGATTTTTTTTATTTGCTGACTGATGAGACTTAAGATATGTACCAAAACTTGTTTAAAATTTTACCTTTTTCATCTAGAAATATTTTTTTGAAAAAAGTGATTTTACTGTTCGAAAATTCGAACACCAAGTACGAAATGGGCTAAGTGGTTATTTAATATTGTTATTTAATAAGTGAAACTTTTCGGTCATTGAATATGTGCATAGAAATATATTTCATAGATCTGTAATTATGGACTAACACCAAAATAGTCAGCATCATTAAGTTGGTATACATCCGTATATCCCACGGAATATTTTCATTAATTGTAAATACATGAATACAAACATATTTACAGTAACATCTAATGTCAGTCAACTGAACTGGTTATTTGCTTACTTCCTATTATGTGTCATACGTTTGACATGCCACAGTGGTGTTTTGTTTATGTTTTGGTTTATTTTTAATTTCGTACACATTTGGATGACATTCTTTGGCTCTGTTGCAATTACAAGAGCGTGAATTCAAATGTTCACAATATCCTCCAAAGGATTTGCACAAATATGTATGCATATGTATTTCATTTCATTTGCTTGGGTAGCACGGTTGCTACGACAACCCCGCCCTGTTAACATTGCCACCATACATGCCTGAGTTAAGAGATGCCTTGTTTCCTCTTTTGTCCAATTTCCATTATTATGAGTATTTACACCATTACCACAAACGCTCGTCATGTGTGTTTTTGTGGGATGGGTACTTTTAGTTTGTTTTTGTTAGCCGGGTTTTCATTTGCAGCTTATGTTTTCATACTTTGTTTTTAATGTGAGTCGCAGTAATAAGATAAATGTCCTCTTGGGATTTCGTGAAAATACAACACCAGCAGCAGCAGTTAGTAGCATTGTTTGCCAGGACAACCATCAGCTAACCACTGGGGACTACACATAGAGAGAGTCGTTTGTTTGAAATGTTTTCTTCGTTATCATTGTTTAGATAATAAATAATTTTGCTTTAAATGCAGATGGTGTTGATAACAATGCAACTATGTTGTGTGTGTCCAAAACTTAAAGGGGCCTCCGCAATAATTATGGATGTTTGAATTTATGTATCTACTGCCTGTAAAGCAACATAGCTTCCGCTTAAAAGAAAATGATTTAGTGTCAGTCGTAGTAGAAATAAATAGAAACCTTTCGAAAAATGCATTTGACCCTGGTGTTTGTCAGTCCACAGGGTGTTTGTCAGATCCCTTACCGGACGCCTCCCCACCGGCGGATAGGGGGAGATGGATGAGAGTGTCACTCTGTCCAACATTTGGTGCATGGCAGGTCTAGGGTAGAGTGGTACGATCACCTACCTCTGGAAACCTTCGAGTTTCTCGTGGTCAAAAAACTGACTACGTGGGCGTTCCGCTAAAACAAAAAGCAAATATGGAAGAAAGTAAAAATAAAGTAAAAGTTACGGTGCAGGGCCTAATAAATCCAGTACCGCCGGGACCAGTGTTTTGTCTACGAGTCACACCCCGTCGATATCATGGGAACGTGAGCAAAAATCTCCCACATATATTGGTGCCTTGGTATCTGTGGTCAAAAGTAACGCTATAAGCACACAACCTAGAGTTACAGCGTAGGAGGATAAAGGGCAGCACATGGGGAGACTTAACTTGACCCAACCATTTGAGGATGGCAAAATCAACATCACCGTTTTCGAAAACCCCATAAAAGAGAAAGTCCACAAGATGGTGGAGCAGGTGAGCGAGAATATCGCAAAACTAACTACGAAACGAGTACAGTGGTCAGTGGCTCAGAGACTTAAGTTCAAAAAGAACCAGTCACGACAAATGAAGGAACAACGGAATGCTTTAAAGGATGCCACAGGCACTGCCTTCACTTCTTCGGAAGCGGCGAAGAGGATAAAGTCATCTGAGGAGCAGAACACCGCCAAACCAAGTAAGAAGAAAAAGGGCTTCACACATGCATATGCCCCGAACAAACCTCATTAGGATCAACGAAAAGGAGACTCCCCGAATTATCCTTCGACTGAGACTGACAAGGCGAGTTAGGACATGAAGAGAGTGAAAGGGACGTCGACATCTTCTGAAATTACCGGGGACTCTAGAAATAAGTCTAAGGTCATCCAGAAGAGGAAGATGGACGCAGAAACCGGAATGGAACCGCCATAGACTTACGCTGAGGTAGCCTAGAAGCACTATAGAGACGAGCTGTGCTATGCAATGATCGACACCAGCAAAGGTCTGAAAGGCTACACAGAAAAAAATCCTGCGATAAAAAAATTATCATATTGACGAAATTCGATAAACTGATAAAATATTTCACATATTGACTAAAATATTTATCGATTTTTTATATTGAAATGATAAAATGGAATATGTAGAATATTTTGATAAATATTTTTGTCAATATGTGAAATATTTTATCAGTTGTATTTTTACTTTGAGATCAAGTAATTTTATCGAATTTTGTCAATATGACAATTTTTTTATCGCCGGAAAATCGATAAATTTTTGATTGAATTTTGGAATTTTTTTATCAAATGGCTAAAATTTTGTTCTGTGTACACATCTGTGGGTGATCGAGAAATCAATCAGCGACAAACTATTGGAACAAATCGCGCAAGGGGGTGTCTCTATCTAAATCGATACCAGTGAGCTCAAGGGGGACCTCCTAATATACCTCAAACACTGCAGTTCTCGGGAAGTTATTCAGCAACATAGCAACTCCATGGGAGGGTGGTAGACTAAAGCTGGTGAGAAAAGATGAAATTCCTTATCTGACCAAAGCGTCGGTACGTCAAGGGGTATCACTGAAAACTCGAAATCGAGCTCATACAAGATGTGAAAAGTGAGATCTTAGCAGTGAAGAGAAGGAGAAAGAGCATAACACTCTCCTTGTGGTGAGGATCGATGATCTTTCATTAGCCGGTCTTGCAAAGACAGCGTATTTTGTCTCAAACTCATTCTACTTCAAGATTGGAAAGGGAAGGATTGGTGAGGAGGAGAATGCCAAATCAAACAGCCTGGAGGAGCCAATGCAATCAGCGACACCCAAGAAGCCATCTTATTGGAGGGCCAATGTTTGAGGCCATTCAAATTACCCTACATCGGAGTGAAACGATAGCATTAGGCCTGATGAAGAAATTACCTAAAGGTAACATATATATTGGTTTAATTCAAATACCTTGAACCATAAAAAACAACGTTTCTTGACTAAAGCACATAAACTATCAACTTTTTTACGCAAATACGGGATCCCGACCGAGGGCCTTTATTAAATGCCACAAAAACATATGCTTTCTTTTCTCTCCAGAGTAGTCATCGTAGGATGCCACAGTGTTAAAGCACGGGAATGGAAACATATACCTAGCGTCCCTATATCTACTAAATAGTCTACTGATTACCTTAACCGACGAGGGATTTGACTCAATCTGCTACGCAGACGACGTTATAATACTTTTAAGGGGAAAGAATCCAAATCTACTTCGTAGAAGGGCTGAAAAAGCTCTCAAATTAGCATGTAACTTGGCCAGACCGAGAGGTCTGAACGTTAACCCGGAGAAAAACGCAACTAATTCTATTTACTAGGAAAACGAAAGTGAGAAACTTTCTTAGCAAAGACGTAGACCTATACCGACAAATGTCAGGTGGAAAGTTTTAGACCACCAATGAAAACGAAGTACCAAATTTTAGACATTTCTGTGGGATATAGAGACTAATACCTTTTGAAATACTGAAATTCGGGAGGTACCGCTCTATGGGGGCTATATCAAAACGTGGACCGAGCAATAGCAACTCCTATACCAAATAACAAAACTCTATCTTCAAAATTTGCGACCTGTATCTTGTTTTCAACAGACGGACGGAGAGGATATATCGACTTAGAATTGTATGCTGATCATACGTACTTTATAAGGCCTCAGACGGATATTTCGGTGTATTACAATCGGATTAAAAAATTAAATTATACCCTCCATATGGTGGAGAGTATAAAAAATAAATTAGTAAACTGACAGGCATCCTTACGGAACACCTAAGGCTACAAGCCCATCTGCACAAAATAGGTTGTGCAGAAAGTAATGAATGTAGAGCATGCGGAGAGGACGACGAAACGTTGGAACACTATCGTTGTCATTGCCCAGGTTTCGCGATGCTGACAAACCAACTCCTGAGAAACGACACTATACGAAAACTCTGCCAAATTAGGGAAAACGAGTTCAAAAACTTAAGAGATTATGTCAATGGCACAGAATTTCTAATATGATGAGAATTTAATAAAATAACCAAATAATTATAATAATAATCATTTTTCCAGATTTCCGAATGTATGGCGCTCAACAGGCCTATCCTGGCTGAAGTGTATGTTAATTAGGGTTATGTCTTTTTTCCAACCTCATATCCCTGTATCATAGCGCGATGAGTTTTTACATAAGATTACATAAAATCTTGATTTGGTGAAAAAACCTCACGCACAAACTGATTTTTAAAATTTGAATTTATCAGAGCAATTGTTTGAAATAACTGTAAGCTGATCTATAATCTATATATATAAAATTGAAATTTGTTTGTCTGTTTGTTTGTGCCTTATAGACTCGAAAACCGCTGAACAGATCTTACTGAATTGTTTAGGGTACATTGCTACATGGCTTGGAATGAAAATAGGCTATATTATTTTTTGAAATTTCGCGTTGATCTGGCGTTGATAGCATCAAAACCGGAGGTACCTCCAAAAAATTTAGATTTTGTATGCAAATATCTTTAGAACTATTACAAATACAATCTCAAAATTTTGTATGTGTGACGGAATTTGATGTAGAAATAAATTTATTACATTATATTCAAATCTGTTCAGATTTGGATATAGCTCCCACATACATATATTTTCGGCCGATTTCCTTATTTTATGTACCAAGCATGCTATTTATGTCCAATTTCAATGAAATTTGGAATGTGTGGCGGAATTTGTTTTAGAAATAAATGTGCCAAATTATATCGAGTTTGGTTCAGATTTGGATATAGCTCCCATACATATATATTTTCGGCCGACTTCCTTATTTTATGCACCAAACACGCTATATATGTTCAATTTCGCTGAAACTTTGAATGTCTGATGGAATTTGTTCTAGAAATAAATGTGCCAAATTATATTGAGATTGGTTCAGATTTGGATATAGCTCCCATACACAAATATTTTCGGCCGATTTCCTTATTTTATGCACCAAACACGCTATATATGTCCAATTTCGCTGAAATTTGGAGGGCCTGACGGAATTTGTTCTAGAAATAGATGTGCTAAATTATATAGAGATCGGTTTAGATTTGAATATAGCTCCCATATATATTTTCGGCCGATTTCCTGTATTTTATGCAACAAGCACGCTATATATGTCCAATTTCCCTGAAATTTGGAATGTGTTACAAAACTTGGTCGAAATCGGTTCAGATTTAGATATAGCTCCCATATATATTTTCGGCCAATTTTCCGCATTTGATGCACCGAACACGCTATATATGTCCAATTTCCCTGAAATTTGGAATGTGTAACGGAATTTGGTCTAGGCATAAATGTGTCGAATTATATCGAAAACGGTTCAGATTTGGATATAGCTCCAATATATATTTTCGGCCGATTTTCCACATTTGATGCACCAAACACGCTATATATGTTCAATTTCGCTGAAATTTGGAGGGTCTGACGGAATTTGTTCTAGAAATAAATGTGCGAAATTGTATAGAAATCTTTTCAGATTTGAATATAGCTCCCATATATACTTTCGACCGATTCCTGTCTTTTATGCACCAAACTCGCTATTTACGTCCAATTTCGGTGAAATTTGAAATGCGTAACGGGATTTGGTCTAGACATAAATGTGCCAAATCATATCTATATTTTAGGCCGATTTTCTGTATTTGATGCTCTAAACCAGGGCTGCGGAGTCGGAGTCGGAGTCTGGAGTCGGAGTCTAGCAAATTTTGCTGGAGTCGGAGTCTGGAGTCGTGAAAAAAAGCTCGACTCCGACTCCGGGCAAAATGTTTTTTTCTTCATTTATCAAAAGAGTTTTTATTTTTTTATGATAGAGAGATTAACTTTATTAACATTTTGATAAATCGTTTATTCATTTTATAGGAAATCTATGAGTAAACTTGTAAGCAAAGGATTTATTATATTTAGTAATGTTCCATGACAAAAGAATTATAATTGCATCTTTCAATATGAATCGATTTCTTAATATACCATCACATTTATGACAACACTTATATACACTCTGGAATACTAGTTTTAGATCTCACATATTTATACTTCACAATATAATGTGGAAAAAGTATTATAAGTTTATTTTGTCCACAATTAAGGGGTTATGGTCACTTATTGTGCACGAAAAATGAAATTTTTCATGAATTTTTACAAGTAATCTACCAATTTTTTCCAAAAGATATTGTTTTCATCTGATTTATAATACCTTGAGCTACTTTCAGATTTTTTTTGTTGAAAAATATTGCACAGTTTTCTGATAAATGGCCACCTACGAAACACTGTTTTTACTAAAGCAGTTTGCGGTGACCACTGAAGCTCGAAAACGAATAAACCGATCAGCATATGTTTTTGTGGGATCATTAAGAACATAATAATCGAATTAAAAACAAGTAAAAAAGCGTTAAGTTCGGCCGGGCCGAACTTTTCATACCCTCCACCATAAAATATTCTGAACTAAAATGGAATAATTAGTTTTCATTCCTGACACAAACTTAAGTTGGGTACGTTAAAATGTCAGATAATGTACATAAAATGTTTCATTCGGTAGGCCCTTTTTTATGGTGCCTATATGTTGACAATTTTTGGTGGGCTAGACATTGGGAGATAACGGTACCGGTATATAGGGGTTATAACAAAACATGGACATATGTTGACAGTTTTTGATGGGAGCCTTTAATGTCAAATAACTCCTAATTCGGTTAAAAATTGTAGCTAGAATCCTCAAAATACCGAAAATCGGTACATAACGTGGGAACTTCAAATGTCATTAACAGCTAGTTCGGAGGTATGTGGGCTATACGAAAATATGAACTTAAATGAACAATTTTTTGCAGAATTTTGGTTGGCTTTTAAATTTCATATTACAGAAAGTTCGTGCAAAAAATAGAGCTAAGGTACGGAAAATCGGGAGGTTTGTTTTGGGGCTATACCAAAACATGGACCTACCTTCGGTTAAATATTTTAAGTAAAATCCTCAAAGTACCGAAAATCGGGAAGTATCGTTATATTGGGGCTATGTTAAAAATTGTTGATGCAGATGTGTGGTGACCACTACAACCTTCAAATGTCAAATTACAGTTAGTTCGGTTAAAAATTGTAGCTAAAATTGCCAAATTACTAAAAATTGGGAGGTACCGTTATATGGGAGCTATATCCGAACATGGACCTATGTTGACAATTTTTGATGGAGAGGTGTTGTGACCACTAAGAGGGGGCGGCGGGTGGTACCGTTGTATGGGGGCTATACCAAAACGTGGACCGATATAGCCCATCATCGAACTTGACCTGCCTGCAAACAAAAGACGCATTTTCCCAAAATTTCAGCGTTCTATCTCCATTTTGGTGGATGCTAGGATGATTACCACAGACGGACGGACGGAAATGCACAGATCGACTCAGAATTTTACGCTGATAACGAATATATATACTTTATAGGGTCGCAAATGAGTATTTCAATGCGTTACAAACGGAAAAACAAACTTAATATACCCTCCATACTATGGTGGAGGGTATAAATATGCATTAAAAAAAAGGGAACTGTAGAAGTCAAAAGATATGTGACCCGTCCCACAGAGGGGAAATTTGGGTTAAAAGTTGATCAAAAGTCCTAGAAAGCTCATTTATACTTCGATTGATATAATATTTTGCACAAAGCATATCTTCTGCACAAGGATTAATCCTATAGAAAATAATGAAAATCGGTCCAGATTTGGATGCAGCTTCCATATATATTCGCATCTGATATGAGATAAAAATGCACCAAAATCACTGAAATTTGACACATGCAACCTGAACTATCCTTAAAAAACATTGAGCCAATTTTCAAACAAATCAGTACAGATGTATATAGTCCCATATACATATATTTCATTCCAAATTTTATTTTTTGAAATTTACTTAAATAAAATTTTTCTCAATTCACATGAGAAAAGCCGTGAATGTTTCTGAATAATGCAAACATATTTGATAGGTGTTGGTTTAGTTTGATAAATTAGAGCCCCGGTTAAAACGCGGAGCAAAATTTAGTGTGAGTAAACCTTTCAATTCCATATAAAAATATTTCATATTTTAGTTGAGAAAAATTTGATTTTTTCGGAATGGCGCAAATATGCGCAATTTTTTATGATTGAATCTGATATTTGAGGCTCAATCGCATAAAACATTAGAAGAAACTATGGTCGGAAAACGACGGGGAAATAGACTTTTTCACTATTGAAATTGTAGTAATCTTAAAAATGATCATAACAAATTTTCATAAAGAGGATATGTATTACCATTATTAAAGAGCAAAGATGTAAAATCAATCTGAAAATTTTAAATGCTAATCTTGTTCGGAGACTGTACAAAAACAATAAATCTTGAAAAATATTGGTTTTCGCGAAAATAATGTCATCATAATCATAATGTTCACCTAATTTAGTTAGTTTTCGAAAATTTACTTTTTGTTTTCAGTAAGGCTGAGTTCAATCGACTGCTGCATTGGATTGGTTAATCTTACAAAGTCGAGGATGGTTATAGCAAATGTAGAAAAGAGTCTGGTTGCCGTTTATCAACATTTTTTCATAAAAAAAAACGATTTTCATATTTTGAGTTTTGAGCAACTTTATGCCTATGTTTCCCCTCTGTGCGTCCATACAAAAAAAAAATTAATCAAACTCGTCAGTTCTACTTGTTTTTAAATTTAAATTGATAATCGGAGGGTATACTCGTACATATATTTCTGCAAAATCTACTGAAACTTTCTAAATTCTTTCTGTTGTTGTTCTTTTTGATATAAGATACAGCAGATTCAATACGGAACATCAATTTTACATCGCATTGCATTACAAATTGTCTTAGAGAAAAGAACACATAAGCATATAGGGTCCTAGTATAGGAAAAGTTGAAAAATTTAGCAAATTTTATTAATTTTTAGTGGTATAGGAAATTACCCTCGGAGTCGACTCCGGAGTCGGAGTCGTGACAAAAAACTGGCCTGGAGTCGGAGTCGAAGGAAAAATGGCTCGACTCCGAAACCCTGCTCTAAACACGCTATATGTGTCCAATGTAGCTGAAATTTGTATGTCTGACGGAATTTGTTCCAAAACTAAATGTGCCAAATTATATCGAGACCGGTTCAGATTTGGACACACTACATATGTCCAATTTCACTGAAATTTAGAAAGCGGGTCGCAATTCGTTCTAGAAATAAATGGGACAACTTATATCGAAATCGGTTCAGATTTGAATATAGCTCCCATATATATTATCGGCTGATTTTCTGTATTTTATGCACAAAATGTGAATGTGATACGGGATTTTGTCTAAAAATTTACGAATTATATCGAAATCGGTTCAGATTTGAATATAGCTCCCATATATATTATCGGCTGATTTTCTGTATTTTATGCACAAAATGTGAATGTGATACGGGATTTTGTCTAAAAATTGACGAATTATATCGAGAGCGGTTCAAATAGGAATGTACCTACCCATATATATTTTCGGTCGATTTCATGTTTTTGTTACGTATGTTCAATTTCAATGAAATTTTGAAGACTTAGCAGTCAGTAAAAGTCATCATTATTTACAGAAGTACTTATAGTCGGGAAGGAATTGACCAAGGCTACAGCTATTAAGTATCATGTCTTTGAGAGACTTCTTAAGATTTATGTTTTAATATGATATATATTAGGAATACTTATAGGCCGAAAGGCTTTCGGAGGAGTGTTACCTCCTGAAACATACAAAAATACCATAGTAGCTCCATAACAACCCTGAATAGGTATATAACGCCTTCATATCTCCTATATTTATTTGTTAAAATATTAAAAACGTTAAAATAATTATGGCATTCCATTATATTTTATCGTAGTCGGGGCAGCAAAGCCCACCGGGTTCAGCTAGTTTAAAATAAACTTTAGAGCAGGCCTAGGCGATGGGAGCCCCTTTTGTAGTAGTGTGTGTAAACATTTTTCACACCGACAATAGAAAAGAGAACGTTTGTTTCTTAAATTAGAATTTTCAAAATATGGGCGAAAATTCGTAAAATCCAAAATCCATTTTAAAAAAATCCAAAAAAAATGCTTGATGCTGCATCAATGATTGTTGGTACAAAGATTAAGAAAAAAAATCGTCATTCTAAGTCTGTTTTTGTAACTAACCTTGATCGCTGCTCGCAAGAGGTATGACCGTTTTAATTTGAAAGGTTAGAATTTTTTTACATTTCGGCTTGATATAAAATGTTGTTATATGCCATTACCGTTAACTGTATTTGTAATCTTTGCAATGATGCAAAATGTCCTCCCAAAATTGCTAAATGGATTCGCGAAATATCTAATTTATGACAAAACTTTACGTATTTGCAACCATATTTTTAAAATAGTAGCGCATATGCATACAAAATATATATAAAAATAACAACAGCATCCAGACTTTGTGAGAAATAAAATTAAGCCTATTTAAGTGAAGATCGGATATATAATATTCATGTTATTTGCAAAAATTCGAAAAAAAATTTGGGGAAAAATAAAAATTTTATTATTCTAATTTTGTTATTTTATGCCTTTGTAGGAAAAGTTGAAGAAAAAATATTTCGAGTTCTTTCCCTTTTACGTCAAAATTTCGTGCGATAATGAAGATATTCGGTTGCAACCAATTTTTGCCTTATAGTTTTCCTATTGGCGAATATTTTAGATCATTATACCAAATCAGAAGGATTTGTATTGGAGCATAAAATTAAAATAAACTCCTATTCAATATTTCAATGTTTGAAATTCATATAAACCGCGAAATCGTCAAGATGATATGATGCTCATACTATTTTTAAATACAGCGAATCTATGCCTTTTATTTGTTATACACTTTTTGAAATTCTATTTAGTGAAGTTGCACGAAGTACATTTACATTTTATGTGCATCCCATTTCAATGATCACTATTAAAAATACATCATTCTGGACCGTTCTAGTGCGATCCATCAAGAACCGTGGATGCAACATCTCATTCAATTTTTGAAAAAAATTATTATATCTCCGGATTTCCAATAGTTTTTAAATATCTGTTTTTGCACATTTCGATCGATCTATTTATTTAATTAAAAATGACAAATCCAAAACGCGTTTTAATACGCGGTATTTGTGAAACCATTTTTTGCAGTTTGAGGGGCATTATTTCCGCCGACCTAATTGAAGGATTTGGACGCGCCATGGCTTATTTGATTCAGAATGCTAAAAAACTAAATTCACGCGGGTTTCCACGGGAATCGTATGACAGATGTAAAATTTGAAGCAAAAATAGGTTTTTATTTGAAAAATTTACGCACAAAAAAATCTATTTTGGGAAAGCATTACTCTGGTCCTGATCGTTAAACTCTCGAGTTATACATGCAATATTACGTAATCGCGAATACTACAATCACATATTAAGCTTTTAGATAAATTTAAGTTTGTCATTCCGTTTGTAACACATCGAAATAATCATTTGTGACCCTATAAAGTATATATATTCTTGATCAGAGCAAAACTCTATGTCGATTTAGCGATGTCCGTCCGTCGGTCCGTCTGTTGTAATCACGCTACCTTCCGAACGAGTCGAGTTACAAGGCTGAAATTTTGTACACATGTGCTTTTGGTCTGAACTTAGATTAGGTTCGAAGATGGGCTATATCGGTTCACGTTTTTGTATATCCCCCATATAACGCTCCCGCCCGATTTCAGATATTTTGAGGTTTTTAGCAATATTTTCAGGCCAAATCTATATATATAAATGAGCTTGGTGATAAGTGACTGACTGACTGACTGACTCATCATCAACGCCCAGCCAAAACGGCTAAAGCTAGGAGCTTGAAATTTTACCAGTGGGTCACTGTTGATGCAAATGTGCGAGATAAGGCCGGGTTTTAGAAAATTCGTCCTGGAACCACAAAAAATAACAACAACAAAAATCCTTATTTTTCATTACTATTACGTACTTATTTACTTAGTTGGCCCTCTGTAAGACATGTGTCAAATTAACAATGCTATAACTTCTTGATATCGTAAGAGATCACACATAATTTCAAATTTTGTAGTTTACTTCTAGGTGCACTTATTTTATCGTAAACCACTAAATAATAGAAAGACAAGACATTTGTTATCTTCCATTGCAACAGATGTCGCAGTTGGTGATAATGATATAAACATCAATTACGCGAAAAATACAAACCGATCCTGATTTAGTTTTCACATAACAGGTGTCGCACAAAAGATTTTCATTCGTTAAAATACAGTTAGAAAAGATGATTACAAACGATGTATTTGTAAAAATTTTGATTTTCAATTTAAAATTAAAACAAAAATTCTTTCAATAAATGATGTTGGGTTTGTTGAACAAATGAGTTGCTGTTGAAGACATTAGGGGAATAAATTCAGCAATCGGCCAGAAATAACAACAACTAAAAACTGTATGGACCTCACTTTTTGGTAATAACTAAATGTTTGCAAATCAATGAAAGTGCAATAAAATTGTGCATATTACCACGATTTATTTGCAATTAAGAATTTTATCGTACATGGAGATGTACAGTTATAACTATTCAATTTCAAAATCTGTAATTTGAAGAAATCGCTAAATAATTAATGAAATCAATAATAGGCCCCAGGAATATAGGAATATAGGAATTTGGTATGGAAATCAAGGTTGGGAAGTGGTGCTTCTAAAAGAAAATGGTTTGCAAAATTTCCAATCATGAGTACGAAAAGTACTAAATGGTACTAAATTTAGTACAATTTAGATTTGGGTGGACGTAAAGAGCTGGAAACCTGAAATTTGGAATTAAGGTTACCGTTGTAGTGTAGGATTGAGATATGAGGGTAGTTTTGGAAATTCGTGCTTATGTGTACGAAAAGTACTAAATAGTACTAAATTTGGTACAATAGGAATTTGGGTGAACGGATAGAGCTGGAATCCTGATATTTGGAATTGAGATTACTGTTGGAGTGTAGGATTGAAGAACTTTTGGAAATTCATACTTATGTGTATGAAAAGTACTAAATGGTACTAAATTTGATACAATGGGGATTTGGGTGAACGGATAATAGCTGGAATCTCGAAATTTGGAATTGAGATTACTGGTGGGGTGTAGGATTGAGGTAGTTTTGAAAATTGGTACTTATGGGTACGGAAAGTACTAAATGGTACTAAATTTAGTACAATTTGGATTTGAATGAACGGATAGAGCTGGAAACCTGAAATTTGGAATTAATATTACTGTTGGAGTGTAGGACTGGGGAAGTTTTGGAAATTCTTACTTATGTGAATGAAAAGTACTAAATGGTACTAAATTTGGGACAATGGGGATTTGGGTGAACGGATATAGTTGGAGTCTCGAAATTTGGAATTGAGATTACTGGTGGGGTGTAGAATTGAGGTAGTTTTGAAAATTCGTACCTATGGGTACGAAAAGTACTAAATGGTACTAAATTTAGTACAATTTGGATTTGGGTGAACGTATGTATGTAGCTGGAAACCTGAAATTTGGAATTAAGATTACTGTGAAGTGTAGGACTGAGATATGAGGGTGGTTTTGGAAATTCGTACTTATGTGTTCGAAAAGTACTAAATTTGGTACAATAGGGATTCCAGTGAACGGACAGAGCTGGAATCCTGAAATTTGAAATTGAGATTACTGTTGGAGCATAGGATTGGGGAAATTTTGGAAATTCGTATTTATGTGTACGAAAAGTACTAAATGGTACTAAATTTATTACAATTTGGATTTGGGTGAACGGATAGAACTGGAATCCTGAATTTTAAGTATTTTAATTTTATTTATTTTAATTTAAAGTATGAATTTTTGTAAACGGAAAGAGTTAGAATTTGCAACCCGTTCGCGATAGGCTAAAGAGGTAGAATTTGGATTTGGGTGACTGATAGTGTTTGAGTCCTGAAATTTGAAATTAGGATTACTATTGGAGTGTAGGACTGAGGTAGTTAGGGTACGAAAAGTACTAAGTGGTACTACCTGTGGTACAATTTGGATTTGGGGGAACGGATAGAGCTGGAATCCTGGAATTTGGTCAGACTGCTGTTGGAGTATAGGATTGAGATGGAAGTAGTTTTTGAAATTCGTACTTATGGGTACGAAATGTACCAAATGGTACAACTTGGATTTGAGTGCACGGATAGCGCTGGAATCCTGTTATTTGGAATTATGGTTACTGTTGAAGTGAAGGATTAAGGTTGTTTTGGAAAATCGAATTGTACAGAATTTGGTATAATTTGTTTTTGTGTAAAGGGGTTTTTGGAAATTCGTCGTAGAAAGGTATGAAAAGTGCTAAAGTGTACTAAATATGGAATCCATTGTATTAGGCAAACGCGAAGAGCTAGAAATCTGAAATTTTGAACGAATGGTCATTGATGGAGAGTTAGGAAGATGTACCAAAGGGTATTTAGAAACTCGACCTATAAGTGTACGAAAAGTACTAAAAGTTTCTAAATTTGGTACCAATTGCATATTTTTAATGGATAAAGCTAGAATCTTCAAATTTGGTATGGGAATCATGGTTGGGAAATGACGTTGATATAAGGAAATGGTTTTGGAAGTTCGTATTTATGATTACGAGCAGTACTAAATTTGGATTTGGGTGAACGGATAGAGCTGGAATCCTAAAGTTTTGAATTAAGATTACTGTAGGGGTGTAGGATTGAGATAGTTTTGGAAATTCGTACTTTTGGGTACGAAAAGTACTAAATGGTACTAAATTTGGTACAATTTGGATTTGGATGAACGGATAGAGCTGGAATTCTGAAATTTGGAACTAAGATTACTGCCGGACAGTAGAATTGAGGTAGTTTTGGAAATTCGTACTTATGGGTACAGAAAGCACTAAATTTGGTACAATTTGAATTTTAGTAAACGGATAGTGTTGGAATTAGGAATTAAGATTACTGTAGGAGTGTAGTATTGAGGAAATTTTGAAAAGTCGTACGTATGGGTAAGAGAAGTACTAAATGGTACTAAATATGGTACAATATGGATTTGGGTGAACGGGTAGAGCTGGAATCCTGAAATTTTTGTTTGGGAAAGAAATGGTACTAAATTTGATACAATTTGGATTCGGGTGAATTAATAGAGCTGGAATCCTGAAATTTGGAATTACGATTACAGTCGAAGAGTAGGATTCAGATTGTTTTGAAAAAGCAAACTTATGGTTACGAAAAGCACTAAATGGTACTAAATTTAGTACAATTTGTATGTAGGTGAACGGATAGCGGTAGAATCCTGCAATTTGAAAGTATGATTATTGTAGCCCTGTTGCGTTGAGGAAGTTTTGAAAATTGGTACGAAAATTATAAATTGTTCTAAATTTAGTACAATTTTAATTTGGTTTAACGGATAGAGTTTGAATCCTGAAATTTTGAAGTAAGATTACTACTAAAGTGAAGGATTGAGGTAGTTTTGGAAAATCTTACTTATGGGTACGAAGAGTTCGACTTGATACTAAGTTTGGTACAATTTGGAATTGGACGAACGGATACAGCTGGAATCTTGAGATCTGTAATTATTATGGAATTTACTGTAATTATTTTGTATTAATGTCCGTGTATGGCTGAGATATGTCGTCGAAATACGTACCATAAGTATACGAAAATTACTTAATGGTACTCAATTTGTTTTTGGGTGTAGGGACAGTGCTGGAATTTTTATTTTTTGGAGTTAGGGTGTGTATTGGTGTGCAACGTTGATCTCGCTGTTAATGTGTAAGGGTGAGATACGGCTGATCTTTTTGAAAATCGAACTTAAGGGGTACGTACAGTACTAAGATAAAAATAAATATTTATTAAAATTGGTATTAGTGTGACCAAATTTTCAGTGTTTGTCATTTCCATATTATATATTTTTTATTTGTTTTTTTATATCCTTTCCGCATACGAAGTAGCGGGCATTTTGCTAGTTAGCTATAATTTGACGTTAATTTGGGAACTTCTCCAGCAAAAACTATTGACATAGGTCCTCGTTTTCTTATAGCCCCTCATGTGGCTCATCAAAATAATGCTTAGACCCCATGTACAAATTACTTTTGTACATACTTTTGGCTGGTGTCGAGGCGCTGAAAATTCTGATAATAAAGAATAAATTTTCCACTCGAGTTTCCAGCAGCCTAAATCAATAAACATTTTATTACCATTATGAGTTCAGATCATAAGTGGTAAATTATGTTGTCATATTTCGGGAACACTTTAAGATTAGTGTCTCATCAACACCCAACCTGCCAACATTTTTCTTTACACCCCAAGTATGTATGGACGAAATGTGTTTCAGACAATTTGGGTCGATTTAGCCATGTCCGTCTGTCTGGCTGGCTGTCGGTACATAATTTTGCTTTCATAATATTTTCTCCAAACTTAGTTTAATTTCGAAGATGGGTTATATCGGTCCACCCCTTCCGGTACCTCCTCCGCAAAAGTTCGAAAATGTTCGGAAAATTTGTGCGCACGATAACTCTTGAAGAGCAATTACCAATTTGGTCCATACTGTGCACATCGTAAAGTTTCTACCAGACTTAGATGAGGTTCCAATATCGGTCCACTCATTCGGGTACCTCCCACACAAAATTTCGGAAAACTTCAGTTAAGGACCTGCTCTCTAATCGCTTTGTTTATTGTTGTACCAACTTGTATTCACAGTTCACTATACAACGGTACAAGTTTCATCAGGCGCAAGTCCATACTTCCTGAGAGAATAGCCTGAAAGGTGCAAAAACCCTATGACGCCGTGTGTAGTAGTTGGTACGCCAGCAAATTCTCGAACGGATCTGCCGATTCGGTCCAAAATTTTGCCTTCGTAATATTTTGGGTGCCAACGTGGTGCAATGGTATGCACGCCCTCTTTGCACGTAGAAGGTCGTGGGTTCGATTCCCAGGCCAGGCAATATCAAATTATCAGCGGTGGCAAAATAACCCTCAGTAATGTTGGCGACATTTCCTGAGTATTTCAGCCATGTACAACTTCTCTACAAGTGGTGTCGTAAGACACGCCGTTCGGACTCGGCGATAAACAGTAGGTCCCATATCATTGAGCTAATATGAATCGGGGTGCACTCATTGATATGAGAGAAGTCTCCCTAGTCCCTTTCCGGGGTGTTTGTGGAACAATTAAATATTTTGTCCAGACTTAGCTTAAGTTCGAAGATAAGCCATATCAGTCTGCTCCTTCAGGTACCTCTCCTATAAAAGTTCAATAATGTTCGGAAAAATTGTGATCACGATAACTCTTGATGGGAGCGACTGATTTGGTCCATACTTTACACATCCTAATATATGTACCACATATAGATCAGGTTCGAAGATGGACTATTTTTGTCTACTCCTTCGGGTACCTCCCACACAAAATTTCGTATAAGTTCACTTTATGACCTGCTCTCGAATCACTTTGGTTTTTGTTGGCGACGGTTTTCAATTACGACGGTAAAAGTGTTTTCAGAGGCAAATCCATCTTCGAACATAAACTAAATCAACTCCAAATTGTCTAAAACGGATTTTGTTCAAACATACTAGGGGTCTAAAATCATTATTTCGATGATATTATATGCCCTCGTTAGCGTAAATGCTGAGGGTATAAAAATCATTTTTTTTCAAAGTGGTTTGTGCATGACCTTTTTCAATATATGAATGAAATAAACCTTAATTTACTACCTGTTTTTATACCCTCCACCATATGGAGGGTATAATTAAATTTGTCATTCCGTTTGTAACACATCGAAATATATTATTGATCAGCATGAAATTCTTTGTCGATTTAACCATCTCCGTCTGTCCGTCCGTCTGTCTGCCTGTTGAAATCAAGATACAGCTAGCAATCTTAAAGATAGAGAGCCAATATTTGGTACAGAAGTTTTTATTACTTGCAGGATGGTTGGTATTGAAAATGGGCTATATCGGTCCACGTTTTGATATATATAGCCCCCATAGAACGGTACCACCCGATTTTCGGTATTTTGAAGGTATTAGCTCTATTATCACACCGAAATGACTGAAGTTTTCCACTTAGTCTTCTTTTAGGGTATACAATTTTCCCCCAGAATTTTGTCGGTATGGGTACACGCCTTCATATAGCCCCCACAGAACGGTACCTCCCGATTTTCGGTATTTTGAAGGTCTTAGCTTCATTATCACACCGATATGGCTAGAATGTGGTACTCAGTCTTCGTTGGGGGTATATAACTTTCTCCCAAAATTTTGTTGGTATCGGTCCACGCCTTCATATAGCCCCCATAAAACGGTACCTCCCGATTTTCGGTATTTTGAAGTTTTAGCTTCATTGTCACACCGATATGGCTGAAATGTGGTACTTAGTATTCGTTGTGGGTAAATAACTTTCTCCCAAAATTTTGTCGGTATCGGTTTACGCCTTCACAAAACCCCCATAGAACGGTACCTTCCGATTTTCGGTATTTTGAAGGTTTTGGCTTCATTATCACACCGATATGGCTGAGATTTTGAGTCCTCAACTTTCCTTCGAAATGTCTGAAATTTGGTATTTAGACATCGTTGGGGGTTCTCAGCTTGCCTCTTTAAATTTTTCGTATGGGTCCAAGCCTTCATATAGTCCCCATAGAACGGTACCTCCCGATTTTCGGTATTTTGAAGATTGTGGCTTCAATATTCCTCCGAAATGGCTGAAATTTGGTACTTAGACTTGGTTGGGTATACTCAAAATTTGTCGGTATAGGTCCACGCCTTCATATAGTCCCCATAGAACGGTACCTCCCGATTTTCGGTATTTTGAAGATTGTGGCTTCAATATTCCTCCGAAATGGCTGAAATTTGGTATTGAATTTTCTTTGCGTCTAAAATTGAATTGAAACTATTTTTTCCATTTTACTTCAATAAATTTTGTGGTGGAGGGTATACAAGTTCGGCCCGGCCGAACTTAACGCCGTTCTTACTTGTTCAATATCTGAATGAAATAAACGTTATTTACTGCCTGTTTTGTAAAAAATGTTTTCTTTTCACATGAATTGTTAAATTTTGTAGATCGATTTACTCGCTTTAGCGCAAATGTAGAGGATTTTTAAATGATATATATATAACGATATATGGAACGGGTATACGAAAAATTAGGTATGTATGTCATCTGGGGGCTGAGCTTTGAATGCCTATATTATTACGAATATAGACGAACGAACAAAAATTAATTACAAAAACAGGGGGTTATTTTATTTGTAGGGTGAGGTTTATTCATTCGTGCAACTGAAATAACTTTTGAGAACATTTTTTTTTCATTTCATACATTTTTTGTGCGTGAACTTTTTTTAAATGGTTTTATTAAGTTCACCCCGTTTGTTTTATTTATTTATTATTTATTTTTGGGTCAAATTAAGTAATTCAAATTTCACCCTCTTCCTGTCAACCGATTAATCTGAAATTTTGTATACACTTTGGATTTTGGTGACAATACAATTATGTTTATTCATTATCATTATAAATTCAAGATGGCCGCCGCTACAAAATTGCGGATAATTTATGTTTTATTAATCGCATCAATATGGATATCAAATGAAAGGGCTCAACAAACAGAATACAATATACTATAAAAAATTGAAATCCAAGATGGCGGCCGCTACAAAATGTCGGATAACGTAGGTTTTATCAATCCCATCAATATGGGTGTCAAATGAAAGTGCTCAACCAGCAGAATACAATGTACTATATAAAGTTAAAATCTAAGATGGCGGCCTCTACAAAATGGCGTATAACTTAGGTTTTATCAATCCCCTCAAAATGGGTATCAAATGAAAGGTCTCAACAAGTAGAATACAATTTACTATGCAAAATTTAAATCTAAGATGGCCGCCGCTACCAAATGGCTGATAACAATGTTTTATCAATTCCACCAATATGGGTATCAAATAAAAGGGCTTGACAAGAAGAATACAGTGCACTATACAGTACATCTTATACACCCGAAAGCCATACAGTTTCCAGCTAAGTACAATTACGGGACGGCTGAAAGAAGAATGTTGCCTTTAATACTATCATGGGCTTCTACTATACATAAAATGCAGGGCAGCACTGTGGATCACGCAGTCGTATACTTAGGTGCGAAACTGTTTGAAGAAGGTCAAGCCTACGTGGCTCTTAGTAGAGTAAGATCTTTGCAGGGACTACGTATAGAGGAGTTGGACTGCAATAAACTAACGGGCAAGAAACCTTGCAATAATGAAGCACTAAACGAATTAAACAGAATGCGAAATAAAAACTAAAAACTAGAAAATAAAAATAGGTAAAAAACTTTTTAAGTTAAACGGTACTACTCGCTCACCACTATGAAACCCTAAAACTCGCTTATAATCGAGCTTGCTAGCTTGTTTCCACATTCTAGCCCTACATATCACACGTCCATCGTTGTCGGTTGAACAACTGCCTAATTATAGTGTAACATTACAAAACAAACATTTTAATCAACGATTGTAGACAATTGACGTGCCCCACGGTTTTATTTTAGTCTAGTCTATGCATATGTTTATAATTCCCACGACTGTATCTATTTTATTATTTTTTGGTTTTTAGTACATTTATCTTAAACATTGCAATGTATGTTTAACATAAAACCGTTTAACTTAAAAAGTTTTTTTACCTATTTTTATGTATATTTCATTAGAATAAACGTTATTTTATTTTGATTAATAGACAAAACTTTATTCATCCGTGCTACATGAAATCATTTTTGAGAAAAAGTGTCGAAAGTCATTAACTTGATGTATATACGCACAGGTGGCGATTTTTATATCAGTCCTCTTTTCAACCTAAGCTATTGTCTATCTATGGTAAAATCATTTGCCCTTTTTCGTGGTAGCCTCATAACCTTTATCTATGAGAAGACTTGCTTGTCTCTCAAATTTTCCATTTGTCTCTTTTCTCTAATGTTTCATTTTTACTCCTTCAAAATTATAAAACTCATTTTAAAGATCTATATTCCCATGTTTAGAAAGACATACCATTAATAATACCATCCACGTTGATAATTGTTTCCACAGAGAAAAAAACAACGTATTTTCACCTTCAATAAGTTAAGGGCGTTTAAATTACAGAGCACATTCATAAAATCTGCAATTATGTGCACATTTTCACAGGTGTAAAATCACAAAAGGACAACATAGTGACACTGTTAGTTTTGTGTGTGTGTGTGTTTGTCAATGGCCCATCATTAGATGTTCGTTTTAATGCTTTTATTATGTCACACTTGCCAAACTTGATGTCGTTCAGTATTTTCCCTTAGCTTTGGTGATGAAAAAAAAAAACACCATCGAATTTTAAAATTATTCTGGTTAACTTGTTGTTGGTGTATACTTTGCACCTGTGAAGCACTTCATTTTATTGCCATCCACCTGCTGCTTACCACTCAAATATAACACAGCAGTGAAGGTGTGTGAAGGAACGACATGGAACTCTGACTACAACTTTTAATATCCTGTCTTTTGATGACAGTCAAACAGTTGAGCGCTATGTGCAGCCAAGATTTGAATTGAGTTTGAGTGACAATGAACGGCATTACCGAATGTTACACGTTGTCGTTGAGAACAACGTTGAGGATCCTTGTTGAAAATCAATTTCGTGCATCATTGTTTGTCGTGTGAAGTGCCCTGGAAAATTTAGTAGTGATTTTTATCTAAATTCAACTGCAGCCATCCGGTTGATGGAGACGTTTCTGATGGCGTTGACGATAATCATGTTGATGGCGATAAGGATAATAATAAAAATGATGATGCTGACGATGTCTTGATGAGAAGGAATATAGTGATTACGATAATTTAAAATAGAGCGTGCGTGTGGGTTTGAATGTGTTACTAAAAATAATAAATCTTTAGTTTTAGATTTCAACAAAATATTCTCAAGATAAAACTGAACGCACATCACTTGAGAATTTCGTAGACATTAAATTAAATATTAAATAAAGTTAATGACAGACTACAGTATGTACATTTAAGAGAAATTGAAAACTTTGTAAAATATTTCATCCCGTAAGTGGTAAATGTGTTTACAAAGTCCTCATAAACTAAGTTCCAAACAATAGATAATGTGTTAACATCCTTCAATCATTTACACAAAATAAATAATGTGATAATTGAAATTTGAAACTATGTATTGTCTTGAAAGAACCAAATAAATTATTGTTAACATAAAATTGAATTAATCGACTGGAATAAAGAATTTTAAGATACCAAGATATGAATAATACTGGATAATTGACTTAATTATCATTTTCTTTTTGTACAAAAAACAAGGCAATAACCTTTGTGATGAGTGGCTGACAAACAAGGTAGAATTTTAAAATTTTGCATAATGAGATACAACTTAAATATGGGTTGATAAATACCCATAAACATCGTTCTGATTGGCTTTAACATAGAAAACTTCCAGATTTATAATGGTTAAAATGAACACAACCATTTTCCGTGATTTCATCTGGGAATATACTTTTACAGACCGATGAAGGCAACATACATTTCGTCACCATAAATGCCCGAAGACGTAATCCACATGAAAATCGAAATTCGTTTTTTGATGGAATCTGATACATAAAGCTAAAATACATGCTCTGGCAAAATTTCAAGCTTCTTCGTTCAAAAATAACGATCCTATTCAATAAATGGCATTTTGGAAAATAGGATTACATTGCAGATTTTGTTGTAATGACGTATCCAAAAACCATGCGTTTTCGCGGTTTTAGTTTCATTACTTAAGGGATGTTTACACTATCTATGAATGTCATATGAGATGTCAAATTTGCTATGAAAATTTTCATCTATCAAAATGATGTGGCAACTCATATGTACATTTTTCATTTAGGGAGCACTCTATTCGGCCGTGTATTTTCGTATGCAGTTGAGAAATTAATTGTTAGAAGAAAACAATTTTACCAAAAAATGAAGGAAATAGGTAAAGAAAACGAAAATGTGAGTGCGATTAAAGTTTTTAACAATATAAATTCTGTTATTTGCGTGATTTATATTTTGTGGTCGTATGAAATTGTATGCTAGTGTGAACGCAAAAACTAAAAGTGGTATGGACTTTGACAAACATAAAAGATGTCGAATGGATAAAAGAAGTAACAGCTCATATGACATTGATAGATAGTGTAAACACCCCTTTACTCCCATTCATACATGATTGATAATACCCCAAATACTCGCCCTCATAAGATTGATATTCTATAAAACAGTTTTTCATTTTATAACGTTTTCTGCTTCTCCTGTTTTGACAAAATATTCATTTGTTTTAAAAGTCATATAATTATTGTCAGAACAAATAAAACGTAATATTAGGTGTGTCTTTTTACTTACTAAATGTTGCTAAAACATTTATTTCAGCAACTTTTCCTTTACACAACTGTCAAAATCTGTAACATTAGTAATAATTGTTACTAATTATCACATAAAAAGACACAGCTATTAAGTGTGTCTGCGTACTCGATAATTTTTATTAAACGGTTGTTTGTTTTATTTATTATTTATTCTTGGGTCAAATTTAGTAATTCAAATTTCACCCTCTTCCTGTCAACCGATTAATCTGAAATTTTGTATACACTTTGGATTTTGGTGACAATACAATTATGTTTATTCATTATCATTAGACATCGGATTTTGCATATTTGCATATTTTTTAATAATAGACATACGAAGATTCTGATTGGACCAAAATTCGTTTCAAAGAAATCTAAATTCAATGGCAGGGTCATATTTTGTATTAATTTTGCATATTTGCATATTTTGCATATGCACAAAATATGCAAAAAATATGCAAAATATGCAAAAAATATGCAAAATATGCAAAATATGCAAAAAATATGCAAAATATGCAAAAAAATATGCAGAATATGCAAAAAATATGCAAAATATGCAAACAGTTTTTGGCCGAAAATCGTCATAAAAGTCGTAAAATTGACAATTAAAGTTGGGAAAAATCATCAAAGTGTCCTACATTAAAATTGTTGGCCGTTTAACGTCGCTTTTTTAGCAGATTATTATGCTATTGAGACCCCTCACCACAGTGTGGATATAAAAATATGGTTATATGTATATTGTAACACCATTTTTTATTATTAACCTATTAAACAATATAAAATTTGATAAATTGTCAAATATTTTATTTAAAATTCAATATTTTCTTTGTCTTAATTTGTTGCATTAGTCTGGTTTTAACTCAAAGGGAAAACATCGATGTTGGATTTTTTATGCGACACTCCCCCAAAGTATTAAGTTTGGTTAGATTTTAAGATTGTTTAAGTTTGAGCACAATTGGAATATGTTAATACATGCCACTAGGTCCTTGTAGTTATGAAAATCTCGACTTTTTGGCTATTTGACGACTTCAGCTACCCATATCTATGAAACGGTTAAAACTATTTGCCCGTGTTATGCATTAAATTAAATGCCATACTATTCTTAATATTTCTTGCCGAACAACAAAATACGTAAGTAATACTGAATTCAAGATAATAAAGCCAATGTCGCGAAAACGCCTTAGGGTGAAAATGGAGTCTATTGTGAAAAAAACCCTTTTTACAGTGTTTAATTTAACTTGCTTTTGTGTCTGTTTAGTTCAAATCTAGTAACTTATTTTCCACACAGTTGTAGTTGACAAATCGAACTAAAACTTTGCACACTTTTCAGACTTGGATAACAAACTTGAATATAAAACCCAAACCAATATGGGTCCATTGTTTTCTTAGAGCCCCCATATAGCGGTACCTACCGATTTAAAGTATTTTAAGGATTCTGGTTAAATTTTTAGGCCGAATTGGCTATAACTTGGCATTTGGGGTTCCCAATGGTACAGAAACTTCCTCACTAAAAATGTTGGACTCAGCTCTAGGTTTTGGTATAGCCCCTATATAACGGTACAACACGATTTCAGGTATTTTAAAGTTTTTATCTACATTTTCGGCCTAAATTGGCTATAATTTTGTTATGAGGTTCGCAGTGGTCAAAAAAAAATAAATGCTGAAAAGTTAAAAATAAAAAATAGTTAAAAAATAAGTTACAGTGTTTTATTTACAAATGCACTTAAAACTAGAAAATATTTTTTAATGATTAAATCTCTCAAATAAAACGCTTGCATTTGAATTAAAAATTGTGGCAATATTTCTTCCCATATTATCAATTTTTGGGAATGAAAACAAATGTCTTTTACATTTTGTTCATATTTAAATTTATTTAAGGGGCTGATATAATGTGATTTTGGAGACATCTGGGTAAAGATGAATACTTGGTGATGAACTCGACTCCTTGCACTGCTATGTCGTTCACAACTTTCAAGTTGTTTAACATCCTTTACCCTTCCTGATAATTGATGTTCTGCGGTCAAGTTACAGGATCTTTTTCAAGAAATTCGGAGTTAATGCTTAATCTCTTGAACAACAAGTAAGTATACCCTGTAATTACCCCTGGTAGAGTTTTTCTGGAAATTTCGGCAGTTGTTATTTTGTTATACCCCGCTTACACTTAGCCGGATTAACCCAGTGGATTTGGATTTCAAATGTCAGTTCCATAGCGCAAACGTAAAATAAATCCTCTCGAAGTGAGTTAACCCTGCATAAAAACGCTAATGTAACCGTACTATTAGTATGGTTTTTTTTTCATCTTCTTCTGCTTGCTTTGTTAAGATTTTTGTAGCATTTGGCTCTTTACGGTGGTTTGAACTATCAGATCAGGCCAACAAGTTCAGGACTAAGATACCACAGATGATATATCATTTTGTTATTTCCTTTATCTGATATTTGTTTCGTATTTCAATAAATCTTCAATGCGGTTTAGGTCTTCTTTGGACCTAAAAAATATTTCTGAATTTCGCTTTCACTATTTGTTGTATTAAACTCAATCTATTGTCTCTAATCCTCCAACCTATTGATTATGTTTACCCAATCCATCCAATATTATATCTACATAACCATTATCTTGTTCATTATAGGTTTTGTAAAATCAATAACCCACACTCTCATTTATAACACTCAGTTGTTGTCCTTTGATACAAAATAAGAAACGTTCTGGGCGCGTTAAACCGGGCTCGAAAGATGAAAACACAAAGTGCTTCTACGACCTCTTGTTCTCGGGAAGTCAGCTGGGAAGTAGTTTTAAAACATTCTCGCCTACATCGAACTTGGATTTGTCAATCGCAGACTATTCTTATAGAAATCGCGTGAATATGTTTGTTTGATGTCCGGATGTGCTGCCAAACTTGCAGTCAAAAATCCCTCTCAACAATACTCCTTATAAATCTGTACGCAGGTACAGAAGCTCTCGACTTAACATCTGCTCAAGCTGGTAAGACCCCATTATTCTAGGCATTCGTACACTGCTAAGTCTTGTTTCTCCCCTGAGCTACTGTCAGTTTCAGGAACGCCCAGGAGTTGTTCTTTACCCCCATACCAGATGATACCAGAACAGCAACCCGTTATTTCTGCACTGTTTTGGGAATACCTGGTAATAGTTTTCCATGCCAGTGCACGCAAATAGCCTTGTTTTGGGGTATCTTTCTTGAAGTTGTTGCTAGTATTTTTCACTGTTTATTCTCCGGAATAAACGGATAAAGCTTCTAAAGATCATATATTTGTTGGGGTCCTCTCCGAGAGCTTCTACTGTAGAAAAAATGATACGACTAACGTTCCTATAGGACACTTTACAGGGATCCAACAGCAATGACAATTTCATGGTTAGGAGTTTTCTTTGAAGCTGCGCTTGATTATTTTCGGGACAGATGGTTCTTCAGAGAGACGAGATTTTCATAACTTCGAGGCTCCAGTAGGACGTGTTAACTTATTCCAATGATGCTCAATTGGCAATCTTAATCTTAAATCTATATAAAATCCAATCTAAGTAAACAGTTTAGGCGGCACCCCCGCCTAAAAAATCCGACATCGATTTCTTCCCTTTGAGTTAAAACCAGCCTAAACCTACAAACTAAGACAAAGAAAATATTAAATTTACATAAAATGATTGATATTGTATCAAATTTTATATTTTTCCATAGTTTAACAATAAAAATAGTATAACAATAGCATATACCCTACACCACACCGTCGTAAGAGGTATCAATAACACAATAATCTGCTAAAAAAATAGACGTTAAATGGCCAACAGTCTTAATTTAGGACACTTTAAAGTTTTTTTGATGATTTTTTCCAACTTTAATTGTAAATTTTACGACTTTTTTGACGATTTTCGACCAAAAACTGTTTGCATATTTTGCATATTCTGCATATTTTTTGCATATTTTGCATATTTTTTGCATATTTTGCATATTTTTTTGCATATTTTGCATATTTTTTGCATATATTTTGCATATTTTTTGCATATTTTTGATATGACCCCAAATATCGAAAAATTGACCCTCAAAACGCCTAGATCCAAAATTTGAGTCCAATCGGATGAGAAATAAAAAACATGCAAAAATCCGATGTCTAATTATCATTATAAATTCAAGATGGCCGCCGCTACAAAATGGCGGATAATTTATGTTTTATTAATCGCATCAATATGGATATCAAATGAAAGGGCTCAACAAGCAGAATACAATATACTATAAAAAATTGAAATCCAAGATGGCGGCCGCTACAAAATGGCAGATAACGTAGGTTTTATCAATCCCATCAATATGGGTATCAAATGAAAGTGCTCAACCAGTAGAATACAATGTACTATATAAAATTAAAATCCAAGATGGCGGCCTCTACAAAATGGCGTATAACTTAGGTTTTCTCAATCCCATCAACATGGGTATCAAATGAAAGGTCTCAACTAGTAGAATACAATTTACTATGTAAAATTGAAATCTAAGATGGCAGCCGCTACCAAATGGCTGATAACAATTTTTTATCAATCCCACCAATATGGGTATCAAATAAAAGGGCTTGACAAGAAGAATACAGTGCACTATACAACCTCAATCTTTAAGATGGGTGCAGCCACTAAATGGCGTATAATTAAGATTTAAATTTAGAAATTGAATCTGTAATTTAGGTATCTGATTAATCCAGTCTGAATCCACCACCCAAGTCAAGATTTTGTATCGTGTTGAGAACTGTATGGCATTAGGGTGGATAAAAATTATATGTCGTTAGCGTTTTCCCCTCAAGACTCAGGCGCATCTTGTTGTACATAGCCTAGCCCCTTTATTGGACCTCTGGGGGGTCGACCGTTTAAATGTCCATTACTCGTGGGAACAAAATGGTAAAAAAATATAAAAAATGCAAACACAAATAAAACAGAAACTGCAACACAACGTAAACGAAGGTTTCAAAAAGCGAAAGAAAAGTATAAAGCAAAACGAGCTAAAGAAAGTGAAGGTGATAGAAATAGTCGATTACAGAAACGACGGGAACAATTAGCGTCAAAAACACCTGAGCCATATGAGGCCAGGTTAAAAAAGCAACGTCAGCGATATACACAAATAACGGCGTCAGAAACGCCTGAAGAATATGAAGCCAGGTTAACAAAGCAACGTGAGCGATACACACAGATGATAGAGTCAGAAACGCCTGAAGAATATGAAGCCCGGTTAACAAAACAACGGGAGCGATATACACAGATGGTAGCGTCAGAAACGTCTGAAGAATATGAAGCCAGGTTAACAAAACAACGGGAGCGATATACACAGATGTTAGCGTCACAAACGCCTGAAGAATATGAAGTTAGATTAATACAAAGCCGTGAAAGACAAAGACAGCAGTTGGGTTCAGAAACGCCTGAACATCGCGATACGAGGTTAAATAAACAACGAGAGCGTACCCTGCAATGCAGAGCTAATAATCTGCAGGCATTCGAGAATGCTATTAACACAATTTGTATACATGTTTGTGATATTTGTACCAAACGTTGTTATCCTAATCAAGTTTGTACAGTTCGGTACAACGCTGCTGCATTAACATACTTACCTGTGGAGTTAACTTCGAAAATATCATTGTTATTATGTTCCCGCTGTCAAACACATGTTACTAGTAATAAAACAACAGCACCACCAAAAGCTTACTGGAATAATCTGGATTCAGGTTCTATACCAGACGTTATTCAAACATTGACACAGGCGGAACAACGTTTGCTGTGCAGAATTATTCCCTTTGTCAAAATCGTGAAATTTAGTGGCCTATATGGGCAGTACGGTTTTCGCGGACAGGCGGTTTTATTTGCCCAAGATATCTTTGAAGTCAGTGAAAGACTGCCTAGTATGCTACCAAGATCTGCAAGCCAGGTAGGCATTATTGTAGTAACCGAACGATTAGAAAATTTGAACATCACCAGGGAATTCACAATATGTCGCGAAAAAGTCTATGGTGATTTAAGATGGTTAATCAGAAATAACCCGCGTTACAAAGATGTACGTATTGACGACAATGCCCAAATTAGTGACCAGGAGTTAGTACGACATAGTGTGCCCGAATTGTCTGAAGATGAAGCGTCCGAAAGGAATGAAAATGAAATTCGAAATGCATTCATTCCAATTAATCATGTTGCAAGAATTATTCGAGCTTCATGGCATCGAGGTGACTACAACGTCTTTACTTCGCGATATGCTGGTGTACAATGTAGTGCTATGTCGTTGGCGAACATTGGGACGTCAATATTCTGAATGCTAATATGTTAGCGGGTGACTCCTTATATTGCTGGATTCGTACCCAGCTTGATTCTACTGAACTGGATGAAACAGGATATTTAGAGATACGAAAATTTTATATCGTCAGGCAAAGTTTACAAATGTTTGAATGCCGATTTTCTATAGAATATGATGAAGACACTCTTTTATTCGGGAGTCTCCAAGATTCTGTAAATACCAATAATATCGGCATTACATTACATACAGCTTTAAATAGATTATTTGATAGTCATTCTTCAGGAATATTGAAAATGGCAAAGCCGGTGTTATAGAAATTGACAGCTTACAAGAACCGCATCTGTAAAAGATGTCTCGGATCCCGTAATATCGCGTACACCCTTACACGCGTAGACGTACATTTGAGGGAAAATATTATCACTCGTCAGGGTGTTCAAGTACAGCAACAGGAAGATGCCATCACTCATCAAGATGTACAAGTACAACAACCGCTTTCGAATCTGAGATCTGAAACTATACCTATACAAATATCTGTAATGTTGTCTATTGATAGCGTCCAACCTGATGTTGAAGATGAGCTAGAGGTATCTGAAAATGTAAACGAAATCAGAAGAAAGACGAATAATAATATTGTGAATGAAGCTTATGAGTTAAAAGCAGAAGAGTTCGCATGGTATCAGCTTTTCCCGTATGGTAAAAATGGTTTGAAAGAACAACGGCCCGTAAATATAAGTCCTTTGGATTACTATCAATTTAGTTTATTAGGTGCTGATGTTAAATTTCAGCGCAACGATTACCTATTCTATGCTCTATCAATGTTTGAGTACTATCAACCATTGCAGCTTGTGCTAGAAAAGTTGAAGGTGAAAACGGCAATCGAGTGGAAGACCTGCACTTATATTTAAAAAATCTAAGAGGTTCCGCTGCTTATTGGCGTAGTGCTCTTAGTGATCTTATAGCACAAATCAGATGTTTAGGACCTCCCACTTATTTTGTTACATTGAGCTGCAATGATCTTCACTGGAAGGATATGAAAAGAGGTCTCCTTGTTAGTGATGGTAAACAGCACATTGACCCAGATGACATAGATATTCAGAAAACTCAGAGACTCATCGAGATGTATCCAGTTGTTGTGAGTAGACATTTTATGGTACGTGTTAATGCGCTAATGCAGTTTCTTAAAACTGATACTGAAATATTTGGCGTTAAAGTTAAAGATCATTGGTGGCGAATCGAGTTTCAGAACAGAGGACGTCCTCATTTGCATATGGTTGTTTGGATCGAAAATCACCCGTCCGTTGCGACACCTGAAGAAATAGCTCGCATTGATTCAGTCTGTAGTACTGCCATTCCTCCAGAAACTTCAGAACTATATGAATTAGTTAAAAATTGTCTAATACTTCGACACACTAGTACCTGCACGAAAAATAATTCTGTTTGTCGTTTCAACTTTCCATGCTCGGAATGCTTATAGACACATGTTATTGATCCTTCATCTAACGAATTCATCTACAACGGTGCGCGCATTTGCGTTCTGAAAAGAAAAAGTGAAGATGTTTAGGTAAATAATTACAGTCCTACTTTGCTAAAAATTTGGAAAGCCAATATGGATATACAACCGTGTGGTACAAATGAGTCGATTGCGTATTACATCGCTAAATACGTGTCAAAATCAGAACCTACAAACCAAGATGGTGAAGTATCTCGAGCTATTCAACAAATTAGAAGAGAAGAAACTGACGTCTCGCGTAAGCTGTTTAAAATATGCATGCGCATATTAAGAGAACGTCAAGTTTCAGCCTGCGAGTGCGTATTCAGGCTATGCCATTTGAGTATGCGTGACAGCTCGAGAAAAACAATTTTTGTCAATACTCGTAAAGCGGAACAAAGGTATAAAGTGTTGAAGTTTAATGAAGCTGGTCAAGCAGCAGGATATTGTGCCAATATTTTCGAACGATATGAAAAGCGACCAGCAGAGCACCCCAACTATGATTTTAACAATATGTGTCTCATAGAATTTGCGATGTTATTTGAGCCACACTACACACAACCGCCAGTTATAAATGAAGAGAGCATCGATACCGATGCTTATGCACCACGAGGAAACAACAAGAAGGCGTCTTATAACTTTAACAGACAACACCAAAATGACTATTAGAAACACGCCAGCTGTAGTACGGGTACCTAACTTCGTAGCAGCTTCTGATCCAGAGTCATATTATTACAGTTTACTAATCCAGTATATGCCGTATCGCAATGAGGCCGAACTTTTAGGAGAATTTAATAGTGCCAGAGATGCGTTTCTCGCCAACGAAGAAAGTTTAAGACAAACAAACGACTACTTGGAAATATATCGTGAACGTGACAGGCAGCTTGAAAATGCATTCGCGCAAGTACACGCATTTTATATACTGGAACACGCAGAGCCGGTGGAACTAGACCATGAAGAAAAAGTTCCTTATTTGCCAATGAATGAAGACCAGTTCTTACATGCTATGCAGTCTATGAATGCAGGACAAAAGGAAATTTTTACATTAGTTACCCAGTCCAAAAAAAAATCAAATGTCAGGTGCTGAAGAACGTTTAAAAATAGTCTTTACAGGAGGAGCTGGTGTGGGCAAGACTTTTCTATTAAAGTTAATAAGAGACCAAATTAATAGGTGCTACGCAAAGGATGCGGTTAAAGTCTGCTCACTAACAGGAGTTGCAGCTAGATTAATAAATGGAGCTACGATACACAGTAATTTAAAATTGCCTGTACAGAAAGACGGTCGCATAACATGTATGTCACCACTGTCCGGAAACTATTTGCGAATAATGAGGCAACAATGGCATCAGACAGAATTTTTGATTGTCGACGAGATTTCCATGGTGTCTTATTAAATGTTATGCATGATGGACGCTAGATTAAGGCAAGTTTTCGGTGATCTTTTACAACTGCCTCCTATAAAACGATCAGGAACACCTGTTTTCAAACAGCCAGAACATCTCCAACCAACTACACATCTCTGGCGTTTATTCACGCTGTGTGAATTAACTGAAAATATGCGTCAGCAAGGTGACCAGAATTTTATTGATATTTTGAATGCTTTGAGAGTCGGTGAGCTAACAACCCAACATTTTAGTATTTTAATGGGAAGACTTCTTCAAGACACGAGTGATGAGTTTGCAATAGACAAGGCGTTAAGGGTATACCCCACAAATCAACAAGTTAACGACCACAACTCTGCTGTATTGAATTTGTACAGAAATAATGGTGTTCGCATTTACAAAATAAAAGCGCAGGATCAGCTAGTACACGCCACACGAAATGCAGACAATGTGGATATAGCTACTATAATACCAGCTGATATCAACAAAACTGGGGGTTTACCAGCGGAACTGGAAATATTTGTGGGGGCAAAAGTCATGCTACGGTCCAATATTGATGTTTCAAAGGGTTTAGTAAATGGCTCTATAGGTTACATCAACGAAATCGTTTGGCCTCAATTTCGTCGAACTCAGATGTATGCAACAGATGTACCTTCCGTCCGAATTGATTTCGCAAGAGACGGTGTACATCTTATACACCCGAAAGCCATACAAATTCCAGCTAAGTACAATTACGGGACGGCTGAAAGAAGAATGTTGCCTTTAATACGCAGTCGTATACTTAGTCGTATACTTAGGTGCGAAACTGTTTGAAGAAGGTCAAGCCTACGTGGCTCTTAGTAGAGTAAGATCTTTGCAGGGACTACGTATAGAGGAGTTGGACTGCAATAAACTAACGGGCAAGAAACCTTGCAATAATGAAGCACTAAATGAATTAAACAGAATGCGAAATAAAAACTAAAAACTAGAAAATGAAAATAGGTAAAAAAAACTTTTAAGTTAAACGGTTTTATGTTAAACATACATTGCAATGTTTAAGATAAATGTACTAAAACCCAAAAAATAATAAAATAGATACAGTCGTGGGAATTATAAACATATGCATAGACTATACTAAATAAAACCGTGGGGCACGTCAATTGTCTACGAATTATCGACTTAATGTGCGAAAGAAGAATCGTTTAATTCGTCGTTAGGCAGTTGGCCCGCAGACGGTGAGGAAATTACTTACTATTTTCTTGCTCATGGAAATTCCAATAGTTATACACTCCATGTAAATAAAAGAGATGTTTCAACTAGTTTATCGTTGGACATTCACACTGCTGGCTGGCGAGGAATCGTTTCACTGCTCATAGTTTTTCTTTAATCGACAAAGTACTACTCGCTCACCACTATGAAACCCTAAAACTCGCTTATAATCGAGCTTGCTAGCTTGTTTCCACATTCTAGCCCTACTTATCACACGTCCATCGTTGTCGGTTGAACAAATGCCTAATTATAGTGTAACATCACAACACAAACATTGTAATCAACGATTGTAGACAGTTGACGTGCCCCACGGTTTTATTTTAGTCTAGTCTATGCATATGTTTATAATTCCCACGACTGTATCTATTTTATTATTTTTTGGTTTTTAGTACATTTATCTTAAACATTGCAATGTATGTTTAACATAAAACCGTTTAACTTAAAAAGTTTTTTTTACCTATTTTTATTATTTATATAGATATAGCATTTTTAAAGAAGTACGGTATAGAGGAAGTACCCCGCTCATTCCGAAATTCAACAAAATATGTAACCTATTTTAACCGGGGGCCATCCCTGTACATTCCCTGGCAATTTCAGAAAAATATGTTCAGTAGTTTTTGTAGAAATTACAACAATTGAAAATTGAAAAATGGGCGTAAAAGTGGGCGTGGTCAAAATTTCGTTGCATAAAAACCCAAGTCGGGTTATGGCACATATTTTACAGAAAGAATTATCGAAATCGGTCCAGCCATTCTCAACTGATGCCATTACCAACGAACGACATTTGATTTTTATTTATATAGACATATAATTTTTAAAGAAATAGGGTATAGCGGAAGTACCCCGCCCCTTCTGAAATTCAGCAAAATTTTTAACCTATTTTAACCGGGGCCCAGCCCTGTGCATTCCCTGGCAGTTTCAGGAAAATCGGTACAGTAGTTTTTGTAGAAATGTCAAAAATTTAAAATTGAACCCAAGTCGAGTTTAAGAACCCAAGTCGAGTTATGGCGCACACTTTACAGAAAGAATTATCGAAATCGGTGCAGCCGTTCTCAACTGATGTCATTACCAACGAACGACATTTGATTTTTATTTATATATGTAGATGGTTCAAAATTTGACAGTTATATAAAGGAGAAGTTGCTAAAAAATTTGTTTCAGCAACATTTAGTAACTAAAATAACACACCAATTAAAAAATGATATGTTTAGAGACAATTTGCTGAATTGTCATTAAATTTTTTTTTCGATTTTTGCAAAGACATAAAATTTTTTGATTTTTGTTGCAGGTTGGGACCACAGTACATTGATTTCATTTTATTCCCGCATATCAAGAAAAAATGCGTGGTCATCGATTTTCGTCGCCAGAATATGCTGCTGAAACGTTTCAAAACCATGTTCTGGAGGTGTCTCAATCGTAGTAGAAAAAATGCTTAGACAATAGGTTTGGGCGCTTACAAAAATGTGTAAGTCATGTTGTAGGTTTCACTGTGCGAATACTGTTTCTATTTTACTGTTTATGGCTCATACGCACCCTTACTTAACAATACGCATGGAAAATCAAAGAAAACATACATTACTTCTGGATAGGGGGAGCCGCTACTCTACATACACTGCTATCACATTCATTCTTCAGTTTTGCCATTTGTGAAATCAAATGGATTTCAGAGCGCAAGTATAAACAAGATTTTAAAGACGAACAAAGCCATTGTATCATATCTTCCATACGTCACCCCAAACACCCATCCATAGAACTTCAATATTTCAATACTGACATCTCAAATATTTCATTACTGATATTGGACATTGTTGAGATAAGACGTTTGCCTTTTTAACGACATACTCTATCCACATGTAGTATATTTGCATGTTTACATATATTTTTTGTATTTTCTAGATATGCTTTTTTTTGTGTGGAAAGTTTAGAACGAAAAATGAATTTGTTACAAATATCCATTCAAACGCACATATGCATAAATATCCTGCTTTCAGACACACACACACCGACTTACAGTATCTCATTTGTATGCACTTAATGCAAAAAAGATGAGAAGTTATTTAATGCATGTCATAAGCTAAGGTCTGCTCCAGGAGCAAGTGTTAACTATAAATTATAAAATGTCTTTTCCCTTCGATTTCGCAACCTTATCTCTGTGACATAGATTCTGTATGCACTTCTGTTTGTGTATTTATGTTAGTACATACACATATTTTGCTGTAACGTCCAGGGTATATGTTATTCTCTACTGTTATGTTTAATGGGAAATATTTCTTCTTGGGGTTAGTGTTTGGTCTTGTTTTCTTTATTCGCAATTTAGTTTGTGGTCTTGGCATTCATTTTCTTACCAAGTCGGTTTACTATTATAATTTGAAAGGAATGTTTAGTTACTGGTAACGTGTGAGAGCTAAAGATCAGAAATATTTTTTTGCAAATGAAATAATTTGTTATTCTGCGAAATTAAGTTTAAAATTAAAATCAAAAATTAAAATTAAAAGAAATAATTGTTAAAATTTTTTTCCCAAGTAGTTCATAAACTAATGCAGTGTCTATGTATGAATAATTCTGTTGCCCGGAAAACAGTTTTCGTGAGTTGGAATTTCTCAAAACAAAGAATTCCTAGGGAACTAAACAATTCGATCATGCGAGCAATAACCAGTAAGGAAGGAATCTAAGTCGAGCCGGGCCGACTATATGATTACATACACCACTGTGAATAAGTCAGATATATGTATATGGGAGCTTAATCCAAATCTCGAGTATTTTAAGTCATATTCGTCCACTCATTCCATACCTTCCCCACAAAACATGAAAAAAAAATTTTTCTAAAATTATGCGCACGATATCTCTCGAAGAGAGTAGCCGATTGGTTCTAAACTTAGGATGTCGGAATATTTCCTCATGACGTAGATAAGCTTCGAAAATGGACTATACCGGTCCTTCGGGTATCTTACACACAAAATTATTAAATTACTAGCAGACCCTTGCCCGCGTTGCTGACCCGTCGTAATGAGTTTTAATGACAATTTTTTTTTGGGTACATTCTACCTCACTTCTTCGGTGCATTGTCAAACCGAGCAGGATTTTAAATTTACCAACAGATTTTGTCTGTAACCTTTCTTTTCTTTTACGGACTGTCGCATTTGTTCATCTATTGATGCTATTTAGGATTTCTAATCGTCCATGTCCCCTGTTTCATTCTAAACCGATCTAATTATAAAAGTTAAAAAAAGGTTAAGTCGAATTCTCCCGCTTATTGAGACTAATATGTTTTAGTTTTTCTTGGCTGATGGACCGTTGACCTCACTATATATGGAAATTTGTAAATATATTCTTTTTCTTGATCGGGGGCGCAACCACCGTTGTCTCGAAAATTAATTTGTAAGCCGATGTACTCATAAGCTTAGCAAAAATTCGTCCACAAATATATAGCATTTTGGACCACGGGATATTCCCGAACATTTTCTCAAAACTGCAACTAATTAGGTTCAGTAGTTTTGAAAAAATAATGTATCGAAAAGGGTGGGCGTTGTCATCAGTTTCCAAGATATAATATGTTTAAAAATAGGGTGCGTGGTCCGGTATTTTGGCTTCAAATATGTACCTAGGGTACACACAACCCCATTGCCTCCCAAAATGTATGCTGAAACCGATATAATCATAAGTTTGGCTTATACATATAGCGTTTAAAAGAAAGGCGTGGAGAAAATACCCCACCTCCTCCGAAATTCATAAAATATACATAACAACGGCAAACATTGAGCTTTTGCTGCAGATTTGATGGAAATTGGTTCAGTAGTATTAGAGATATAATATTTAAAAAAAAACAGGCGTGTTCGGTTCTTTAGGCCCCAAAGAAGTACTACATTGTAGATTAATCCGAAAATGTTTAAACCGATTCATGCGTAATTTTTGCAAATATAGCGTTCTTTAAAAATATCGCATAGAGGAATTCAATAAAATATGTAGCCTGTTTTCGGGGGCCACCCCTGTACATTCCCTGAAAATTTTCGGAAAATCTGTTTAGTAGTTTTTGTAGAAAAACTTTAAATTGAAAGTTTTAATTGAAAAAAGTGGGCGCGGTAAAATTTTCTTTCCGTAAAAACCTAAGTTGGGTTGGGTTATGACGGCATTTGATTTTTATTCATAAATATGGAAAAGAGAAGTACCCCGCCCCTTTCGAAATACAGAAAATACTTACTTACTTAGCTGGCCCATTACAGAACATTTGTTCCATAGGCCGAACTAAGAAAAGATCGCCAATCCTCTCTGTTTTTCGCTTCGCTTTTTGGAATACCGCGCCTTTTCATTTCTTCATCCACTTGTATGCTCCAGAGTTTTGTATAGTGTTATTTTTGTTTGACGACATGTGGCTTTGTTTTTAAATTGCTTATTTAAACCATAGTAGCATCTTTTGGCCAATACAATTCTTCTTCTTATTTCACAACTGATGTTGTCCATCAATTTGGTCTTTTCGCCGTTTACCGCCAGACCCACTTTCGCAGATTCTCCTTCGACCTTCCAAAAGGTATCAGTTACTTCCTTTACTGATCGTCCTATGATGTCTATGTCATCAGCATAAGCAAGTAACATGTGACTATTGGTGTAGATCGTGCCATTTCTTTTGACATTTGCATCTCGTATTACCTTTTGTAGCAAAATGTTGAATAGGTCACACGAAAGGCTGCCTCCCTGTCTGAAACCTCTTTTGGTACTGAACTGTTCGGAGAGGTTCTTTCCAATTTTAACTGATGACCTAGTGTCAGTTAAAGTCATCTAACAAGGCCGGATGACCTTTGCGGGGACGTTGCATGGAATACCTTTGATCGGAGGGGACTGTCGAATGCTGCTTTATAATCGACAAAAAGGTGATATGTGTCGATCTGCATCTCTTGGGTCTTCTCTAGGATTTGCCGCAGGGTAAATATCTGGTCAATGGTGGACTTGCCAGGTCTAAAGCCACATTGGTATGGTCCAATTATTTCGTTGACCATTGGCTTTAGTCGTTCGCACAATATCCCTGACACGATATTGTAGGCAATAGGGAGAAGACTTATGCCCCTATAGTTAGATCATACAGTCTTATCTCCTTTCTTGTGGACGGGACGCAGGATGCTCAGGTTCCAATCGTCGGGTAAGCGTTCTTCCTGGCAGATGGTGGTAACTAGCAGATGCATACACCTTATCAGCGCGTCGCCTCCGGTTTTACACTGCTCGGTTGGTAAGCCATCAGCTCCTGCCGCTTTATTATTCTTCAGCCGGTTGATTGCTGTTTTTACCTCATTTTGGCAGGGTGGTATACATTCTATAGAATCTTCTGGGATTGGATCTGTGATATCATCGTCTTCGCTACTATTGGATACCAGCAGATTGGAAAAATGTTCCTTCTATGTTCTGAGCACGCTATCTGTATCTGTTACCAGATTACCTTGCTGGTCTCTACAGGAGGATGTGCCTGTACCAAAGCCATCTGTTTGATGTTTCACTCTTTGGTAGAATTTTCGGACTTCATTCTGGCTCCTGTACATCTCGATTTTTTCACACTCCCGCTTTTTCATTTCTATCTTTTTCTTGCGGAAAAGACGTTTCTCTTCTCTCCTTTTCTCCCCATATCCCTCTCGTGCGCTACGCGTTGCTACTGATTGTAAAGTAGCTCTATATGCAGCATTTTTCTCTTCGGTAGCAGCCAGACACTCCTGGTCATACCACGAATTCCTTTGTGGAGGTCTCTGGAATCCAAGTATGGATTTTGCGGCTGTTTGCATGGAGTGGGCAATATTTTGTCATTGTGTTGTTATGTTATCGGGACAAGGAGTGCTCTCATTATGCAATTGGGCTAGTTGAGTGGAATATGCTGTGGCTATCTGTTGTGTTTGCAGCCTATCGTTGTCCAACTTTCACGTTGTGTCTATTCGTGCTTTATTTGCAACGTTTAGACGGGTACGTACCTTTGTTGCAACAAGGTAGTGGTCCGAATCAATGTTTGCGCCTCGGAACGATCGTACATCCAACACGCTCAAGAAAATATGCATCCTATTTCCACCGGTGGCCATCCCTGTACATTCCCTGAAAATGTCGGGAAAATCGGTTCTGTAGTTTTAAAGATGTGGCATATTTTAAAAAGTGGTCGTGGTCATGTCTTTGGGTCCTAAAAAGTAAGTAAGGTCGGAGACACAACCACATAGATTGGCACAAGAATAGTTTACGAACACATCGTCATGCAATTGTTTGCACCAGGTTGTTCTTGTGGCACCTCTTACGATGGTACACTTTTTTCGGAAACAAGTCATATAAAACTGCGTTTACGAGAAAATATTGAACTTTTGTAAAGAAGATGTGTTCCAATATAGAACTTCTTCGAATTTGTGGTACTTTTGGAATATGTTTTACGATGTGCCAAGTTTCGGCCAAATCGGATACCCAATGCGCAATTTATAACTCTTGAGTTATATACTCAACTCAAGAGTTATAAATTGCGCATCCCGATTTTGGGAATATTGAAGGTTGTGGCCTCAGTATCCCATCAAAATGGCTCATATTTAGTCTTCGTTGGTGTATAAAACTTCCCACCTGAAATTTACCGGTATAGGTCCATGTCTTCATATAGCCCCACAGAACGGTACCTCCTTATTTTCGTTATATATACATATAGCCCCCATAGAACGGTACTTCCCTATGTTCGGAACGGAACCGGAACCGAAATGGCTGAAATTTGGTATTTGGTCTTCGATTTTCGCTTTTTTGAAGGTTGTGGCCTCAATATCTTACCGAAATAGGTGAAATTTGGTAGTTAGTCTTCGTTAGGGGTATGTATCTTTCTACATAAAATTTGTCGGTATAGGTCCACGACTTTATTTAGCCCCCATATAATGGTACCTGGGTGTATTTTGAAGTTTGTAGCTACATTTTCAGACCGAATTAGCTATAGTTTGGCATTTAGGGTTCCTAGTGGTTAGAAAACTTCTCTATGTTTTCGTATAGCCCCCATATAACGGTACCTCCCGAATTTCGTCATTTTCGGGATTTTAGCTATATGCTTCTAACGAAGCTTCTCCGCTAAAAATTGTCAGCAGAGGTCCATATTTTGATATAGCCCCCATATATCCTTCCGATTTTCAGTATTTTGAGGATTTTTTAAAATTTTTTTACATAACTCCGTGCAATTTGACATGTGAGATTCCTAATGGTCACAAAACTTCTCCACCAAAATTTTTCAACATGGGCCCACATTTTGAAATAGAGCGCCTATAAAGATGCCAACCAATTGAAAACATTTTTAGGTAAATTTTTATACCCTCAGCCTTTAGGCTAAAGAGGGTATTTACACTTTGATACGACCAAAAATGTGCCTCATCGAAATAATGGTTTTAGACCCCAAGTATGTTTGTACGATATCCGTTTCAGACAATTTTGAGTAGATCTAGCAATGTCCGTCCGTCTGTCTGTCTGTCCGTCTGTCTGGCTGGTGCGCACGATAACTCTCGAACGGATCAATCGATTCGGTTCAAATTTTGGATATCGAAATATTTTGTCCAGATTTGATTTAAGTTCGAAGATGGGCCACATAGGTCCACTCCTTCAGGTACCTCCCCCACAAAAGTTCCAAAATGTTCGGAAAATTTGTGGGCACGATAACTCTTGAAGGAAGTAACCGATTTGGCCCATACTTTGCACATCGTGAAATTTCTACCAGACTTAGATGAGGTTCCAATATGGACTTAATTGGCCCACTGCTTCGGGTACCTCCCACACAAAATTTCGGATAAGTTCAGATTAGGAATTGCTCTCGAATCGCTTTGATTTTTGTTGCAACCACTTGTATTCACTTCCCCCCATACGAGGGTACAAGTTTCATCAGGTGCAAGTCCATACTTCCTGAGAAAAATGGCCGGAAAGGTGCAAAAAGCCCCTATGACACCTTGTGTAGTGGTTGGAGCGCAAGATAACCCTCCAACGGATCTGTCGATTCGGCCCAAAATTTGGCCTTCGTAATATTGTATCAAAACATAGTTTAAATTCCAAGATGGGCTATATCGGTCCACTCCTTCAGGTACCTCCCCCACAAAACTTCAAAAATGTTCGGAAAAAATTTGCGCACGATAACTATTAAGGGAGTGACCAATGAAATCCATACTTTGCACATCCTAATATATCTACCAGATATAGATAAGGTTCAAATATGGACTATATTTGTCTACTCATTCTGGTACCTCTCACACAAAATTTCGGATAAGTTCACTTTAAGACCTGCTCTCGAATCACTTTGATTTTTGTTGAAACGATTTGCATTCGCTACCTCCATTACGACGGTAAAAGTTTTTTCAGGGGCAAGTCCATATTTCTTGGGAAAACAGACCGAAAGGTGTAAAAAAAACCCTATGTCACCATATGTGGCGGTCGAGAGCACGATAACTCTCGAACTGTTCAACCGATTTGGTCCAACATTTGGTCTTCGTCATATTATATCCAAACTTAGTTTCATGGGTCATACCGGTCCACAACTTTCGGTACTTCTCCCCAATATTTAAAAAAATGTCACTAAAATGCAAGGATGATATCACTTGAATGGGGCAACCCATTTGGTCCAAACTTCGGATTACCTAATATTTTAGTTTAACTTCTAAAATGGCCCATATCGGTCCTCCCTAAGGGTACCTGCCCTACAAAAAATCAACATTTGTGTCTTAGTGCAGTTAATCCCTAATCCACATTTTTGTCGGCAAGTTCAAATATCCAAAAAGGGCCACAAAATTCTAAAGAGACCTTAAATACATTCGATCTGTCCGGAGGTGAAAGATTCGCTTCACATTGGCTGAGGGTATCCATCTGTCGGCAAACCGACTGACACTTTTTTACTTGTCGGACCTAATTTGGGCATTTGGGGTGTCCGTGGTCATAAAGTATCTATACCTAAAATTGTTGACAAAAGGGGAACTGATTATTCTACATAAATTCAGAATATTGCATTGTGGAGAGTATAGCCCTTCCAATCTTTATGCTTTTTTACTTGTTTTTATAGAGGTAGGTTACCAAACCAAGCTTTTATCATTGTTATGCCTAAGCGCTCAGCATATTTTATTTCTATACCTTTACCAGGTATTAAAAGTAGTTTTTAAAGTAAGGGAGGTCAGTGTCATTTTAAAGACAAAAATATCTTTTACAAATTTTTATTGTTGTTATACCTTTAGCAGGTGTTAAAATTAATTTTCAAGGTAATATCATTTTTTATATCTTAAGTGTTAACTTCAACTATATATGAGGCGCTCAGCGCCAAAACGGTCTAAACCCAAAAAAATGGTTTAAAATATTATTATCTTCTATTAACATTTTGCAACACTGAAAATGCAAACAACTTCTAGTATGCATTTTTTGAAAGTACATATTTAGACTACAAAAACCCTAGTAGGGTTTGTCCTGTCAGATCCAGTTCGGATTTTATGCCCTCATATAAACCCGGCTAAATCTACACTTTTTGCATTTATCAGGCCTTTATCTCAGAAACGAATAGGAATTTGGCCTTGCTGTCTTTAGCAATATTGTAGCCCTAAACTAGTAGAACTTATCTTTTCCATCTAGGGCATCAAAATCTATAAAATATAGAAAATTTTACATAATTTCTGAAACTCTGGTCAGTATCGGCTAAACTATTGGGAGTTGAACCAAGTAACCCTTCGCAAAAATCTTCCAAATAAAGTTCTCAACAATTCTTTAGAACATTCTGAAACTCTAAAATGCTTACTTCATGTTGTTTCAGCGGTATTTTGCATTATATATTTTACTATACGTATTTCAAACACAGTTCACATTTCACCACATTATTGACATTTTTATTAAATCGTCGTTGAAAAATGTTCTGAAGACAACGGGATAGAGGCATTTTACAACAATGACATGTTCCGAAGAGTTGTTATTTTATTTATTCTTGTCCTATCCTATAAATTTGCTTCAGAGGTCAGAAGAAGATTCGCATTGGTTTCAGAGATATAGCCCCAAATTTCATTAAAAACTCAATATTTAACCATGTTTAGATGGGGCCATAAAATTCGTGCTGGATGTGACACAATAAAACCCAACTAGGGTTTCTTGTCATTTGGTTCTGTACTTTTAAAAAAATCTTCAGTTCTAATTGTTTGCACAAGATCACCTTAAAAATGTTGCACAGTGTAATCGTAAATAAATATTAGTTTTAATATTTGTTTTATGTTAATCATAAAGTATTTAGGTCACAGAATACGAAAGTATATCATTCGGGAAACAACGAGGGTGTTCACAGGAGAGGTGTTGCAATCATTGTAGGGAATAAAATAGCCGATTGTGTAAATGGATACATTCCATTATCGGAAAGAGTGATGATGATAAAAATATGTGCCAAACCACTTAATATAAATATTATCCAGGTCTATGCACCTACGTGTGATGCAAATAACGATGAAATAGAAACATTTTACAACGATGTTGAACAACTTATGAAAATGATAAAGCCACATGAGATCACGATTATCCAAGGAGATTTCAACACCAAGGTGGGACAAATAGAAACAACCGATGTTACGGGAAAATTCGGACTAGGCACCAGAAATGAAAGAGTTGACAGGCTTATACAATTTTGCCAAGAGCACAAAATGAAAATAGCCAATACTCTATTTTGCCATCACCAAAGACGACTGTATACATGGAGATCGCCACAATACAGTAGAGAAAATCCTGTTTGAAATCAAATCGACTATATAATAATAAATCGACGATATTATTCTTGTGTTTTGAAATGTTCCACATATCCCGGAGCTGACGTCCCCTCCGACCATAACCTCCTATTATGTAAAATTCGCATAAAGTTGGGAATGCCGGGAAAAAAGAGCCAAAAAAGCAAACCTGATATAGAAAAACTGATCCATCAATAAAACAAAGGGTAAAAGAATATATGAACACCGAACTTAATAGTGTCAACAGAGAATACACTAAAGATTTGTGGGACAAAATGAAAACAATTTTTAAAACAACCACAAATATCCTAGGAACAAAAGCAAACCAAAAGGAAGAATCCTGGATCACATCAGAGATTCTAGAACTTCGCGAAAAACGAAAAATATACAAAAACAGCAACTACGAAACTGATTGGGAAATAAACCAAGATCCGAATACGGATCGGCAAATAAAGAAGAAGAAGAATCATAAAGTCTTAAAGTCCATTTAGACTATGCTGGCATATGTTGTATGAAGATGACAACTTAAATCCACTGGATTTGCTAAATCAGGCATTAATTAACTTAGATAAAGACTGTATTGAACGGTTAATAACAAATTAATGTAGCTTATGTCACTTTGGAATCCATGAAAAAAAAAAATATATATGTATAGGAACTGAGGGTTAGGCCATTTTGGCTCCACTGCTTAAAACATACAGAATTTAGATATATTAAAAAATAATTTTTATAGTTTTAAATAATACAAACTAATAATGATAATTATTAATCCGCACCCGAATTGGTTTTTTAATTTCTAAAAAAGGAATATTCTGAAATATAAAATATCAATGCTATTTGAGTATTTGTAGTGAATTATAAATGGCCTTTCATGTTGAAATCGAACTCACTGAATTCTAAGCCATTACACTTTTGAAGAGTAGTCTGGAAGATTTTTCTGTTTGAGGAGAAAATTGCATCCAATCCCTTTGTGCAAAAAAATTTTCTATTTTTTTATTAGATGATGATAAAAAATAAAAAATACAAAACAATTGGACCAATATTAAAAAGTTATGAGTATTTCTTTGCATATAGTTTTTACAGAATTCGATTTTTCAAGGCGAATTATCTCTGGAACCTATAATAAAAAAAAAAATCTGAAAATATACTGAAATGTTTTGCTGAAAATAGGGCGATACCGATTTATGAGAGCAATATCACAACGTGGACCTATACTGGCAATTCTTTAAAAACTATGTACCAAATTTCAGCTATTTTTGTAATTAATTTCTCGATACAATCGAGCTTAATGACCGTTTATTTTTGCAAGTGAAAAAGGAAAGCCAAACGGGTATGTTCTGAGACACACTTCACCTCTCACTTCACGCCTCAAGCATCTTGTTCACCACATTTACTTCTATTTATTGCGACTTTCTTGGGGCTAAAATTCATTAGGGTATTTAAAAAGAAGAGTACAGAGAAAAGAGGAATCGATCGGTTAGTAAAACCCCGTACACAAATTTCTATAAAAAAGTGAAAATGCTAATTTTCCGAATTACTATTCTATCGTGTAATGTATTCCAAAGTTAGTGTAAGGTATCCCAATGTCGGTTAAATGGCTTTAAGTCTTTGTTTCTAATTTCTTCAAATATTTGTGGTCATAAAATTACGGTACACCCTTTTTTGGTCACCATGTCTAAGGACATCACAGGACATGCGAATACATGGAACAAACAATTTTTATATTATCTTTAGATAACAGGAGAAGAACCCAGAGAGTACTTTGGGGCATATGTGACGTTTTGTTCGTTCATTGCCAACCATGTGTATTCTATAGGGAAGAAGGCACAGCACCTTGAGATTGTCATGTAATACCGACAACAGACTGCACTCAATTCGTAATGTAAACACACTCATCGTTCTCGTCTAAATGCAAACTTTATATCCGGACACGATTCCCAAGTGTGTTAATATGTTCATAAATGTGTATATGTTTGTGTGTGTCTGTGTGTATATTTATTAGAACCAAGCTGTTTTTTTTTCATGAATATCACTAACGCTGCTAAAGATAAAACTCATATTTTGCATTCTCTTTGGATAAGGATTGTGGAGGCTGGATGGATAATGTTTACTAGTAGCAATAGGGCAAATATTTGCATCTTTGTCATGAGAGTTATGAACAAAAACTTTAGAAGATAGAAAAAAGTACAACGAAGATAGTCGCTCTTAATTTTTCTTCAACAGTTCTATCTTATTCTTCCGTTTTTCATTCGTCCTTCTGTGACATTATATCATATATGTGTCCTGTATTGTCCTGCAACTGAACTTATGAAGGAAGTAGTCTGTGTTAGCAAATGCATTTGGGAGCCCTATGACCACGGCCATACATACACAAAGATAGGAATCCATACATACATACACCCAGCCCCTAACAATATGGAACAGTTTGTCATTGTGTTTGTATATGTGTGAGTGTTTGTTTTTGCAAAAGAGGTTTTATACATTCGCTCATATATTTTCTCAAAGAATATTTATGTGTTCGCATGTCCTTTGTGGTTCATTTACAAATTGTAGATGAATAAGTGAGTGTATGCGGGTGTGTGTATGTGTTTTGGTGCGTGTTTATCCATGTGCTTATGAGTGATAACATAATGTAGTCAGAGTCCCTTACATGGCCATCAATTTATGCATACAATGCACAGGGACAAGTGTGTTTGGGTGTGTACATGTGTTTGTGTATGCACATAGCGGATGCTTAAAACTATTGGCAGATATCATTGCCGTGCGATTTCTTAGCTTAAATCTACTTTTCGATATGCATATGTGTATAGATAGGAAAGGAAAATACACGATTGGATCTAATATAATCCACTTAGGCAAAAATCAAATATAAACAATAATTTGGTATTTAGTTTTCGTTGGGGGTATATATCTTCTCACCTGAAATTTGTCGGCATAGATCCAAGTTTTTATACAGTCACCCTAGAAGGATACCTCCTGATGTTCAGTATTTTGAATAGCGTGGCCTCAATATCCCACAGAAATGACTGAAATTCGGTATTTAGTATTCAGTGGGTGTATAAAAGATTCCAGGAGAGTATTACTATGTAACCCCCTTGGAATCGTAAATCCTGATTTTCAGTATTTTGAAGGTTGTGGCCTCAATATCCAACCGAAATGTTTGAAAAGTTGGCATTCAGCCTTCATTGGGGTTATAAAGCTCTCAACCTGAAAATTGTCGGTAAAGGTACGCGCCTTTATTTAGTACCAATAGAACGGTGCCTCCAGGTTTTCGGTATTTTAAAGGTTATGGCCAAAATAATCCATTGAAGTGGCTGAAATTTTGTATATAGTCTTTGTTTGCGGTATTCCATGTTTTGGTATAGTCCCCATAAAACGGTACCTCTTTGAATGTTGTGGCCTCCATATTTATACAACTTTCCACCCGAAATTTGTCGGCAAACACGATATTCAATATTTTGAAAATGTTAGGCAGGGTTGAAAAACATTATATATACCATATTTAAGATTTTTTGAAGATTTTAGTCACATATTCCTACTAAATTGGTTTTAATTGCCCTTTTAAAGAGTGTTGCTACATTTTCCTTCTGAAGGGGATGGAACTTGGTATTTTGGAATCTCTAGGGGTAGAAAACCTCCACACACAAATTTATAAGTATGAAGTGATTATCATCAGTTAAGATATTATTATTTTCCCACGAATTAAGCTTAACGTAGAGAAAGAGCTTAGTTGTTACTATTATTTACTTCAAAACATTTCGTGGTGAATGGTATAAAAAGTTCGTCCCGGACTAACTTAACGCCGTTCTTACTTGTTTTGCATGGTAGAATTAAAAAAAGGAAACAGCAGAATCCAGCTGCCTGAACTGAGCTGTAATTTTAGTGTCAAATTCCGTACGACATTTTATATATATTTTTCTATTTTCCATATATATTAGGGATAAATAATTTTTGAGAAAAAAATATATCATTCCAAAAAAAGATAAAAATATTTCCCATAAATACTTCTTCATATCAAGGACACGTAACCTCATACAAGTCCGAACTGTGTGCCGCACACTAAGGCACCACATACAGAGGCGGTACAACAGTTGTTAATATGCGTGGTATTTTGTTAAATTTGAAAAATATAGCCCTAATAAACATGTGCCCTTTTGATTTCAAAAACAAAGAACTGAAACAGCTTCACCCTTTTCAATGAATTTTCAGTGATCCCAGCGATTTTTGCAAGAATTCTACCTTCTGTGAGAAATTATCCATTTAGTGGAATGATATGAAACATTCAAGTTGAAAAAGAAACGAACGTTCATTGATGTTTTTCAAAATATTTAATGAAATGTGAAAAAATATTAGTTTTTTTTTAATTCAAATAATTTATAGACATTTCATTCTTTTGTTTACATATACCGGTGACACTAACATTACAAACAAAAACAATTTTCTATGTGGTTGTTGATGAGTTGTATTTGTTGTAGTATTTACTTTACCTTGTTGGTTCTACCATGCTTGTTTTAAATTAAAAACGCTTCGGAATAAATAAGTAAAAGACGTTCAGTTGTGCCGGCCTAACTCTTTACACTCCACTATAACATATTCTTGACTATAATAATTAGTTTTCTTTACTGTCCACAGTTTAAGTTGGAGATATTTTACGAACACGGATACCCAAAATGCCTGAATCAGGGCAGAAAATGTGTATCTTTGCTTACACAATTTCTGGTGGAAACGTTTTGGTACCTTAAATGTCAAATTGCAGATCTTTCGGTCAATAAATGTATCTAAACTCCTCAAAAAAAATCCTAAAATCCGGAGGTAACGTTCTATGGGGCTATACCAAAAAAGAGGGACATATGTTGAAAAATAGGTGCCATTATATGGTAGTGACCGCCAAATTTACTAGGGACAATGCAATAATTGCCTTGACAAAAGCAAAGCTCTATGTCATCTGTCTCATCTGCGCTAATGTTCCGATTGGAGAGAAAGATGAACAAAACGTAGATATAGCGCCTAGTGAGAATGTGAATGTACTGGATGATTTTAATGATAAAAATGGGAAGGGAATATTTTCGATTTCACTCACGTAAAGTATTCTGGAGGTAACATCAGATAATGAAATGTGACTAAAAGACCCTGCATCTACAAAATATATGGCAGTAAGCAGTACCTAGCAGGCATCGTAACGTAAGGCAGATGCCATTTTCCTACTGGGCGCGTCTTTTCGGTTGGCGGATGGGAATGGGGTTTTGCCCAGAACAGGTGACAAGCGTTGGTGTAACCACAAGGTCGAGCGATTGTGATCCTGCTGAATTAGGATGCCTTGGCACATACATCCTTACTTTCTACAAGTGTATTGCAATATATAGTAATGATATACATAGTTGACGACCCGGAACTTTCTGTGGATAATGCTAGAGCCAAGAATGGTGCAAATCAGTCTACGACTGACAGGACCGATGTTGTGGGTTGGGACGACCTACACAAGAATCTCATGTCTATTGACGATAGTTAGAGAAGCAATTGACCAATTGAAAAGGCTACCTCCAGGAAAGTAGTGCCAGAATATGTTACTCCATTCGACATTGACCGACGATGAGCTGAACACCACGGTGATCCCTGCAGAGTCTACTAAGGAAGATGAAGTGATGTGGACTCAGGTGCACAATTGGCAGGAACAGCAGTTTCAGCATCGACATATGTCAATTGAATTCAACCACGAAAAGTAAGCAGAAAATCAAAGATCTTACCTCAAAAACCAGCGATATACGTTGGGGACTGTTTGTAAACCCGACTCTTACTGAAAGGCATGGGTAAAGTTGCCTTTCTGTATATTGTAAGCACGTTCGCAGGCTGAACGGAAGCAGTCTTCTGAAAAGTAGAACCAAAAGTCAACAGCCTACAATATGGGAAGCCTGTTCGACTACAACGCATGTCTTTTTGCCGGTACTTATGTTTGTTGTGTCGGCAACAATCAGCATTTGGAGAAAGCATAATTTTGTGTTTCTTTATCACAAATTGAGTTTCAAGTGCTTTCAAAGTGATCTCGTATAACCAGCAAAGCGTTGTCGGAATTACTCCTTTAGGCCGTTCAGGATTTGGATAAGTTTTACATGGCTCGTCCCCATGGCGCACGATAACTCTCGAAGGCAGTTACCTATTTGGTCCATACATCGTAATATTTCTACGAGACATAGATCATTTTAGAATATGGACTGTATATGTCAACTCCTTCGGATACCTCTCACACCAATTTTCGGAAAAGTGCAGGTTAGGACTTCCTCTCGTTTTTCTTGCAACAGGTTGCATTCAAGGCCCCTTATTACAATGGTACAAGTTTTTCAAATGGCAAGTCCATACTTCTTGAGAAAATAACCCAAAAACTGTAAAAAAAAACTCCTACCGCCAGCATGTGGAGTGGCTGGTGCGCACGACAACTCCCGAATCAAATACTGCGTTGGTCAACACTTTGCATATCGTAATATTTCTTAGAATTGTATTCCTGCCGGTATCTCCCCCACAAAGGTTCGCAAATATTCGCTAAAATGGTAAGCGCAATATCACATAAACTGAGTAACCGGTTTGGTCCAAACTTTGGATTTCGAAATATTGGTCCAAACTTAGTTTATGCTCAAAAGTGGGCCCTATTGGTCAATTTCTCAGAGCACCACCCACACAAATGATCAAAATGTTTGTTTATGTGCGGTTAAGGGTCTGTGCGAAAATTCTATGGAAATTTTTACCGAATGGCTGCCTAGTAGCCCTGTTTACAGCGATATGATGCTTTTCGTTGACTCCTAAGATAAGACACACTTTCAAAATCGACTGTGTCGGTCCATTCTTTTAGTTACCTCCCCCGTAAAACTTTTGAGATTTTATCTGAAGACCCCCTAAATAAAAAAAGATATTTCAAGATGTTGCTCTTCAAGGAAACATATCAAGAAAAATGTCTAAAACCGTATTTTCCATTTTAAAAAAAAAAACAAACAAAAAAATTGGATACTATATCAATTTTTGGTGCATGGATTAAGAAAGAAATTCCAAATTTGTTTTAGTTACCAACTTTGATCGTTGCGCGCAAGAGATATGACCGTTTTAATTATGATAATTAGAAAAAAAATTTAAAAAAAATCAAGGCTTAATATAGTAAGCTGTTATATATTAAAATAATGTTAAATTGAATATTACAACTCTTAAATCGCATATAAACCGCGTAATAGTAAAATGTACATGATGCGCATCCGATTTTCCAACGCAACGAATCAATCCTTTTTCTTTGACGTACAGATTGTGTAATTCTATTTGGCGACCACGATGTAGCATCTGTTGCATATTAGGGTGCAAAAAACTGTAAAATGGTCATAATTTCCACGAAGTTCATTTACATTTTATGCGCATCTTCATTGCGATCCATGAAGAACTGTGGATGTAGCATCGAACATAATTTTTAGAAAAAATCAATTGTATCTCGGGATTCGCTATAGTTTTTAAATATATGTTTTTGCACATTTTGCAGGCATATCGCTCTCTTTATTTGAGTAGAAATAACACATCCAAAGCGCGTATAAATACGCAATATATTCAAAAACATTTTTTGCAGATTTTCGAAATTTGAGGGTACCATATCCGCCGTGGCTTATTAGATTCAGAACGTGAAAAGCCCAAATTTACGCCGTTTTGCCCGGGAATCGAATGACCTTTGCAAATTTTGAACCAAAAAAACACGTCTTTTAGAAAAATTTACGCACAAAACTTTCGGCTTTGAGCGCAGATTACTGTTAACCTATGAAAGCTACATGCTCATGTTATACATTAAAAAATGCGAAATAGCGAGTACTACAATCGAATAATATGTTTTAGATAAATCCAGCTGCGCGTCTCGATTAGAACAAAAATTCAAAAAAATTCCATTTTTCAGTCTTCAAAATGTCAGCATCCGTTTGAGGTACATACAGTGCATATATAAAAAAATCATACATTAGAAACCTCATCTCTGAAGTGTATTCTTTAACTTCTTCTTTGAACATTAAGCTCTACATCGTGTTGTAAAACCACTAATTGTAAATTGATACAAAAAACTCGTTTTCTTCAACGCTTTTTTCCTATTTTTTTGCATTAACACGAACACAGCTTCCGCTCAAATTATTATTTTAAAAAATCCCTCGGTGAATCGGGCTAAAACAGTTTATTTTAAAGAAATGAGTTCAAAAGTTATGGTATATAACAACTGTTCGCGAGTTACAATACACCATACCTCAGTTTCAACATAAGTTAATTTTCTACAAAAAAGTTGATATATATTTAGGGGGACAGACCCGGTTATTCTAGGAAAATTATTAAGACCAAACTTTTAGAGAATTTTTCTGTCTACAATATTTACTCTAGTCACTTTTTGATTAGACCCACCATTTTCAAGAAAAATCCGAAAAACTAAAAAAATCCCTAAATTTTGATCTTTGACCCCGAATAACTGTTTTTGCACAAATGGGATTGATGGGTACTTTTAGGACATTGCTTCTATTGGCAAAGCCTAGCTCTTCACCAAAATTCAGCTTTGTGGGATTATTTTCATATTGATAATATTTAATAAAACACTAATAAACCTTTAATTGGATACGATTTTTGGAACCGATATCTACTTAAATTGCCACTCCCACGTACTCTTGAATTGTATATGCAATTTGTTATTCAAATAAAATGTCTTTCTTATGTATGTATTTAGCACATAAAATTATACTTTACCTTAATGTACTCTCTGTGTAGTGTTTTCGAAATGGGATAAACACGCACACTCTCACATATAATACATATGTGCACATGTTGAAGACATATTCGAAAGGAAAGCTTAAAGTCGTTTATCTGTACTTAAGTAAGATTTACGAGCAACATTTGTTGGCATCAACATTTTCCATGGAAGTGTAAAATGCATTCACAAATACAAATATACCGATGTGAATGTTCGAATGCAAGTACATTAAACATTTTGCATTTTGTTACAACAATATACTGATTTTACGAATGCTAAACACTGGAAAGCAATTCGTATAAATGTTATGCTTTACGTGAATTTAATAAAGAAAAATTCAAATAAATTATTTTCATGTTTAGAATGAGATGGAAGGAGTTTTACATAAACACATTCGTAAAAACTGTCGAATGATTAGTATCATTTGAGTAAATTTTCTAATTGCTCTATATCGGGATATAGCTGATACAACTAGTGGTTCAAACAAAGACTCGGGCCAAAGATCTTTCTTCCCTACACCACACTGTGGTAAGGGGTATTATATCTTTGTACATTAGTTTGTAACATGCAAAAGAAGACGGAATAGACCCATTGTTCAATATGATGATTTACATAGATTCACTTTTTGAGTCGGGTTACGCATGTCCGTCTGTCCATGTATTTTTTTAAACAAAGTACCGGTGGCATATATGATTTAATTCGCATATAACAATTAGGAAAGTTAATTTTTTGCCAAAAGGATGAACCCTACTTATTTTTGTTGGAAACCGGTCAGCTACCATATATAGTTCCGGTCGTTTTTAGTTATTTTATGCATGAAACACGCTATATCTGTCTAGTATGGATGACATTTGGAATGTGTGACGGAATCTAGAACTAAATGTGCCAAATTCTAACGAAATCGGTTCAGATTTGGAAATAGCTTCCAATACAAATATTTTTGACCCATTTGAGGTATGAAAGTTCAAATTTTTAGGTTTTTTCACGATTTTGCTGGGAAGCGCTACGCGATTTGTTTTTTTTTTTCATTTTTCTCATCTATGAACATTCATTCAGAATCCGCAAAATCTTCCCAGGTGTAAGCTCCTTTCATTTAAAGTTGGTTCAAAAGCACTGTGTACTATTTTCCATTCCATATTGATAGGGCTTGCGGTTTCCCAGCAAAATCGTAAAAACCTAAAAAACTGTGAACTTAAATCGCGATTTATTTGAAAAGCGCTCCGGCGATTTTTTGTTTGTTTTTTTTTTTTTTTTTTTTTTATTTTTCTCATCTAAGAATATTGCGGTTTCGGAATCCTCAAAATCTTCCCAGGTGTAACCACCTTCCATTTAAAGTTGGTTCAGGTGCACTGTGTACAATTTTTTCTTATTAAATTTTAAAATTTTCGATACAATTTTCCTTTATAGCAGAGTGGAACATTTGTTATTTTAGCAAAAAAATAAAAAAATAATTTTTAACATTTGTTTTGTTGTTTTATTTGGGAATTTGTCTTAAGCATCTTAAAAACTGCTTCATTTTTCGATTTTGAAAATGGATTAGCATCAGTATCAGTATACATTTCCTTACTGTTTTTTTATTTATTTTCTCTTTGGAGTTGAGCTTGGTGATCGAAGATTTTTTGTAAATTATAAAGGAAAGCCGAAGATACGAACCAACATCAACCACCTGGTTTCACTGTTAGTTTAAGTTCGAAGGTGGGTTTTATCGGTCCACTCCTTCCGGTACCTCCCCCACAAAAGTTCGAAAATGTTCGGAAAATCGTGAAATCTCTAACAGACTTAGATGAGGTTCCAATATGGACTCAATCGATCCACTCCTTCGCGTACCTCCCATACAAAATTTTGGATAAGTTCACTTTAGGACCTGCTCTAGAATCGCTCTGATTTTTGTTGTAGCAACTTGTATTCACTGCCCCCATACGACGGTACAATTTTCATCAGGGGCAAGTCCATACTTCCTGAGAAAATTGCCTGAAATGTCCAAAAACCCTACAACACTGTGTGTAGGACGGATCTGCCGATTCTGTCCAAAATTTGGCCTCCGTAATATGTTGTTCAAACTTAGTTTCAGTTCGACGATGAGCCCTATCTGCCTATTCCTTCAGGTACCTCCCCCACAAAAATTAAAAAAAGTTAGGAAAAATTGTACGCACGATAACTCTTGAAGGGAATGACCGATTTGGTCCATACTTTACATATCATAATATATGCACCAGCTATAGATTAGGTTCAAATATGGACTATATTTGTCCACTCCTTCATGTACCTCCCACACAAAATTTCGTATAAGTGCACTTTACGACATGCTCTCGAATCTTTTTGATTTTTATTGAAGCAACTTGCATTGCAACTGCCTCAATTACGACGGTAAAAGTTTTTCCAGGGGCAAATCCATACTTCTTGAGAAAACAGCCCGAAAGGTGTAAAAACCCCCTATACCACCATATGTAGTGGATGGAGAACACGATAACTCTCGAAATGATCAACCGATTTGGTCCAAAATATGCCTTCGTCATATTTTGTTCAAACTTACTTTCAGTTCGAAGATGGGCACTACCGGCCCTCCACCCAAAATTTAAAAAATGTCACGATATCACATGAACGGTCCAAACTTTGGATCTCCTAATATTTTGTCTAAATTTAGTTTATCTCAGCCCGTATCGGGCCAATAGTTATACGATGATCCACTGAAATAACTAGTGGTCCACTTGCAAAAATACAAAATTCAGAAAAGAATCTAAATACATTCACTCTGTCCATAGATGAAAATTCCAATTCACATAGGCTGAGGGTATATACATATCTGTCGGCAAAGCCGACTAATACTTTTTTACTTGTTTTATTTTAGTTCGCTTTTTGCTGGATTTTAACACACGAACTTCTGCTTTGTTGCCGGACACACTACACACTATGCCACGCAAACGAATATTAAGGGTTGTTTAAACGCTTACATGTGCTCGACCAACTGTTTTTATACCCTCCACCATAGTATGGAGGGTATATTAAGTTTGTTTTTCCGTTTGTAACGCATTGAAATACTCATTTGCGACCCTAAAAGTATATATATTCTTGATCAGGGTAAAATTCTGAGTCGATCTGTGCACGTCCGTCCGTCTGTGGTAATCACTCTAGCATCCACAAAAATGGAGATAGGACGCTGAAATTTTGGGAAAATGCGTCTTTTGTTTGCAGGCAGGTCAAGTTCGATGATGGGCTGTATCGGTCCACGTTTTGGTATAGCCCCCATATAACGGTACCCCCCGATTTACGGTATTTTGACGTTTTTAGCTACATTTTCAGACCGATTTAGCTATAATTTGACATTTAGTGTGCCAATAAACTTATATAACAAAAGCTGTGGACATAGGTCCACGTTTTGGTATAGCCCCCATATAACGGTACCCCCCGATTTACGGTATTTTGCCGTTTTTAGCTACATTTTCAGACCGATTTAGCTATAATTTGACATTTAGGGTGCTTAAGTGCCAATAAACTTATATAACAAAAGCTGTGGACATAGGTCCACGTTTTGGTATAGCCCCCATATAACGGTTCCCCCCGATTTACGGTATTTTGACGTTTTTAGCTACATTTTCAGACCGATTTAGCTATAATTTGACATTTAGGGTGCTTATGTGTCAATAAACTTATATAACAAAAGTTGTGGACATAGGTCCACGTTTTGGTATAGCCCCCATATAACGGTACCCCCCGATTTACGGTATTTTGACGTTTTTAGCTACATTTTCAGACCGATGTAGCTATAATTTGACATTTAGGGTTCTTAAGTGTCAATAAACTTATATAACAAAAGTTGTGGACATAGGTACACGTGTTGGTATAGCCCCCATATAACGGTACCCCCCGATTTACGGTATTTTGCCGTTTTTAGCTACATTTTCAGACCGATTTAGTTCTAATTTGACATTTAGGGCTCTTAAGCGTCACTAAACTTATATAACAAAACTTGTGGACATAGGTCCACGTTTTGGTATAGCCACCATATAACGGTACCCCCGATTTACGGTATTTTGACGTTTTTAGTTACATTTACAGACCGAGTTAGCTATAAATTGACATTCAGGGTTCTTAAATGTCAATAAACTTATATAACTAGTGGGCATAGGTCCATGTTTTGGAATAGCCCCCATATAACGTTACCGCCCGATTTCAGGTATTTTGACGTTTAAATTCACATTTCTAGACCGAATTAGCTATAATTTGATATTTAGGGTTCTTAGTGACCAAAAAACTTATATTCGAAATAATTATGAACGTAGGTCCATGTTTTGGTATAGCCCCATATAACGGTACCTCGGTATAACGGATTTCGGTATCCCCATATAACGGATTTTCGGTATTTTGAGAATTTTACCTACAAGTTTTAACCGAATTATCTGTAATTTGAACATTTGACATTTGAAATTCTTAGTGGTCACCACACCTCTCCACCAAAAATTGTCAAGAAAGGTCGATGTATTGATAAAGCTCCCTTATAAAATACCTCCCGATTTTCAGTAATTTGATGATTTTAACTACAATATTAAACCGAACTAGCAGTAATTTGACATTTGAAGTTCTTAGTGGTCACAACACCTCTCCATAAAAAATTGTCAACATAGGTCCATGTTCGGATATAGCTCCCATATAACGGTACCTCCCAATTTTCAGTAAATGGAAATTTTAGCTAAAATTTTTAACCGAACTAACTGTAATTTGACATTTGAAGGTTGTATAGGTCACTACACATCTGCACCAACAATTTTCAACAGAGCCTCAATATAACGATACCTCACGATTTTCGGTACTTTGAGGATTTTACTTAAAATGTTTAACCGAACGTAGGTCCATGTTTTGGTATAGCCCCAAAACAAACCTCCCGATTTTCCGTACCTTAGCTTTATTTTTTGGACGAACTTTCTGTAATTTGAAATTTAAAAGCCAACAAAAATTGTTCATTTAAGTTCATATTTTCGTATAGCCCACATACCTCCGAACTAGCTGTTAATGACATTTGAAGTTCCCACGTTATGTACCGATTTTCGGTATTTTGAGGGTTCTAGCTACAATTTTTAACCGAATTAGGAGTTATTTGACATTAAAGGCTCCCATCAAAAACTGTCAGCATAGGTCCATGTTTTATTATAACCCCTATATAGCTCACCAAAAATTGTCAACATACATAGTTAGATATAGGCACCATAAAAAAGGCCTACCGAATGAAACATTTTATGTACATTATCTGACATTTTAACGTACCCACTTAAAGTTGGGACAGGAATGAAAACTAATTATTTCATTTTAGTTCAGAATATTTTATGGTGGAGGGTATGAAAAGTTCGGCCCGGCCGAACTTAACGCTTTTTTACTTGTTTTTTTTTTAATTTTTCTCATCTATGAACATTGCAGTTTCAGAATCCGCAAAATCTTCCCAGGTGTAAGCTCCTTTCATTTAAAGTTGGTTCAAAAGCACTGTGTACTATTTTCCATTCCATATTGATAGGCTTTCCCAGCAAAATCGTAAAAACCTAAAAAACTGTGAACTTTAATCGCGATTTATTTGAAAAGCGCTCCGGCGATTTTTTGTTTGTTTTTTTATTTATTTTTCTCATCTAAGAATATTGCGGTTTCGGAATCCTCAAAATCTTCCCAGGTGTAAGCACCTTCCATTTAAAGTTGGTTCAGGTGCACCGTGTACAATTTTTTCTTAATAAATTTTAAAATTTTCAATACAATTTTCCTTTATACCAGAGTGGAACATTTGTTTTTTAGCAAAAAAATAAAAAAAAAAACATTTTTAACATTTGTTTTGTTTTATTTGGGAATTTGTCTTAAGCATCTTAAAAACTGCCCAGGCCCCAGGCCAAGCAACATCAAATTTTCAACGGTGGCAAAATTCCCCCTCAGTAATGCTGGCGACATTTCCTGAGTATTTAAGCCATGAAAAACTTCTCTAGAAGTGGTGTCGTAAGACACGCCGTTCGGACTCGGCAATAAAAAGTAGGTCCCATATCATTGAGCCAATATGAATCGCCGTGCACTCATTGATATGAGAGAAGTCTCCCTTGTCCCATCTGGGATGTTTGTGGAACAATTATATATATATATATATATATATATATATATATATATATATATATTATATCTTAAAAACTGCATCATTTTTCGATTTTGAAAATGGATTAGTATCAGTATACATTTCCTTACTGTTTTTTATTTATTTTCTCTTTGGAGTTGAGCTTGGTGATCGTAGATTTTTTGTAAATTATAAAGGAAAGCCGAAGATACGAACCAACATCAACCACCTGGTTTCACTGTTAGTTTAAGTTCGAAGGTGGGTTTTATCGGTCCACTCCTTCCGGTACCTCCCCCACAAAAGTTCAAAAATGTTCGGAAAATCGTGAAATCTCTAACAGACTTAGATGAGGTTCCAATATGGACTCAATCGATCCACTCCTTCGCGTACCTCCCACACAAAATTTTGGATAAGTTCACTTTGGGACCTGCTCTAGAATCGCTCTGATTTTTGTTGTAGCAACTTGTATTCACTGCCCCCATACGACGGTACAATTTTCATCAGGGGCAAGTCCATACTTCCTGAGAAAATTGCCTGAAATGTCCAAAAACCCTACAACACCGTGTGTAGTGGTTGGAGCGCAAGATAACTCTCGAACGGATCTGCCGATTCGGTCCAAAATTTGGCCTCCGTAATATGTTGTTCAAACTTAGTTTCAGTTCGACGATGAGCCCTATGCCTTCGTCATATTTTGTTCAAACTTACTTTCAGTTCGAAGATGGGCACTACCGGCCCTCCACCCAAAATTTAAAAAATATCACGATATCACATGAACGGTCCAAACTTTGGATCTCCTAATATTTTGTCTAAATTTAGTTTATCTCGGCCCGTATCGGGCCAAAAGTTATACGATGATCCACTGAAATAACTAGTGGTCCACTTGCAAAAAATACAAAATTCAGAAAAGAATCTAAATACATTCACTCTGTCCATAGATGAAAATTCCAATTCACATAGGCTGAGGGTATATACATATCTGTCGGCAAAGCCGACTAATACTTTTTTACTTGTTTTATTTTAGTTCGCTTTTTGCTGGATTTTAACACCCGAACTTCTGCTTTGTTGCCGGACACACTACACACTATGCCACGCAAACGAATATTAAGGGTTGTTTAAACGCTTACATGTGCACGACCAACTGTTTTTTTTTTTGTTTGTTTTTTAACAAAAAGTTCCCGGCCGACGGTGAGCGCTGAACACACAACCCTAGGATTTGTAGTCGGACCCACCATAGCATTGCTATCAAACACGATATCGTTTTCGAATGTTTTCGATAGTTTTGCGGATATTTTTTTCGAGAACGACACACGAGAATGTATCGAAAACGATTCATTCGTCGCTCAGTTTGTTGGCAGAAAAAACTTCGATTTCGAATATCGGTACCAATATTATTAGCGAATGAATTTACGATAGTTTTTACGATATTAGCGAAAAACATTTTTTGTGTAAGTTATTGTTTGTATTCGTAAAGAAAAACCTGACAATGAAAGTAGAAAGTATCACCTTTCTAACGACGCACTATGTCGCGAGTTCATATTAACTGTGGCCAACAATCGAAGGAGTTGTTGTAGATGCATCAATCTTGGTACACGTACCTATTATTGACTTACAGTCTCCAGGACAAAAAACTGGGATGGTACCTCGGGGTACCTCCCGATTTTCAGTATTTTGGAGGTTTTAGCCTGATTATCACTCCGAAATGAAAATTGGTATTAAGTCTTCGTTGGGGGCGTATAACTTTCCACCAGAAATCTGTCAGTATAGGTCCTCGTCGTCCTATAGCCCCCATAGAACCGTACCTCCCCATTTTCGGCATTTTGAATGTGGTGGCCTCAATATCCACCCGAAGTTACTGAAATTTGATGTTCAGTCTTCATATTTGTTGTGAGCTTATTGAATACATCAAACTCTTGTTTTTATGTATGAGAATATTCCTCTAAAAACGTTTTTTCACCGATTAATCGTCAAAAACGGTCCATTTCTTATAAAAAAATCTAATTTTGATTTTCGCTATTCGCCATTTTTTTAAAAAAAAATATATATTTTTTAAAGCAAGATTATTAGGTACTTAATAAGCCCACAAAAATATATGATGATCGGTTCATTCGTTTTCGCGCTATAGCCAACACCGCCAAACGCTTTGTTAAAAAAGGGGGTATCCTCTGACTGAGGTGGTCGCTGAAAAAGAGAAATAACATGTTCGTCTGCAAACCTCTGCAGCTGGAACCTTTATACGTTTGAAGTACTCACTTTTCACAACTGAAACAACAAATAATATCGATATACATTTGGTTCACAAATTCTATGTACTAAGTACCATTGACTTACAGCTACCCGTAAACACCATATGCTCACTATTTACTTCCAAACAAAATTAAATCCATGGTTATTACATCCAAAGCAACTTTAAAAATTTATTTTAAAACGATAAATTACTTTAAATATTAAAATTTTGGAGCATAATACAAAATATTAATTTTAGTAAAATAAGAACAAAAATACATATTTCCAACAACATATTTCCAAATACAAGTTATTAATTTTAGTAAAATAAGGACAAAAATACATATTTACAACAATTATCTGATTTGAACCTTCCCATGGACAAAACTACTTGACAAATCAATGCCATAATTCAAATTCCTTCAAATTGAAATGTTTACTATAAATTCTCATCAATAAATTTGTATTCCGAAGTACTTGATTTTGACCATTTTTGGTCACGGTCGTGACACTGTGCGACGTAATGTAGGTTAAACAACGAAGATATCGCAATAGTCGCAAATAAAACTCAACTTTTCATTTTTGCTATTTTAATTGTAGCAAGTGAGCCAAGGCTATAGTCGGGTCGGTGCCGACTATGTGATACCCTACACCACTTCCCATGTGCACAAGCTTTTGAAAGTTCCAATTCAAAATATTAAAATCGGGATAGCTTAGCACATTTTCTCTGAATGTCTTCATTAACGCAGGTAAATTTTTTTTGAAACGTCATGACGTCATGACTTACGCGTCAGTACAACTTAAATAAAAAATGGAAAAGTGGGATGTACGCCGACTATTGCGATATTTCTGTTGTTTGACCACCTATGACAACCTACTTCACATCGTTGTAAAGGTGATATTTTCTACTTTCCTTGCCAGGTTTTGCTTTCGATATACTTCTTACAGAAGAGAGATATTCTCTCTCCAAACAAGTTTTTCTCAAATTTTGACCCCTGAATAATATCCGACTATTAGAAAAATCAATATGTTTTTTTCCTCTGTGGAACCCCATTTAACACCCAAAATTTCGTGACGATCCAATCAAAATTGAGAAGTGTATCGTGATTACATGAAAATTAAAAATTGGGATGTACTACCGACTATTGCGAAATCTCCGTTTTTTGGCCACCTACGACAACCTGCTTCACATCGTTGCCTTATAGAAGCGGAGATATTCGCTTTGAGATAAAACGTTGACTTTTTCTCCAAATAACTTTTTTGCTCATTCCGAATATTATGTCACCATCACCAAAATCAATAGGCTTCTTCCTCTGTAGGACCCCCAATAACCCCCAAATTCGTGACGATCCGATGAAAATTGCGACCTGTAGCGTGATTACAAGGTGTAGATGGACAGACGGACGGACACACATAGCCAGATCAACTCAGCTCGTCGAGACAATCATTTTGCTATCTATAAGTATGGGTCTACGGCCATTATTTCGATGCGTTACAAACTTTTTGGGCAAAACCAACTTATAATACCCTCCCCACATAGTGCTGTGGAGGAGTTTCCAAAAGCAAAGCCTGACTATGAAAGTAGAAAATCCCGTCTTTACAATGATGCAAAGTTGGTTGGCGTAGGTGGCCAAATAACGGAGATATCGCAATAGTCTGTAATACATCCCATTTTTCCATTTTTTTAACGAGGTTCCATAGAGGAACGATCATATTGAGTTTGGTGATGGTCGGATAATACTCAAGAGTCGGAATGGGCAAAAAACTTATGTGGACAAAAATTCAAAGTTTCATTTTAAAATAGCGCCAACGGATGAGGAAAATATCGCATTTATTAGGATGCAAAATAGGTTGTTGCACATCCCACTTTCCCATTTTTTATTTGAATTATACTGACGAGTATATCAGCTTTAGATGAATGCATTTCAACAGTAAAGACATTCTGAAATGCCTGTGTTTCCAATTTATGAAATTTTATTTCCATGTCAGATATTTCTGCTTCTGCTAGACCAATTCCAAGGAGAGAGCTTGATAATGAAACTAAACCATCTGAGCTTTAAATTAGAACAAAATGTGGCATTTATGGTAAAATACCAGAGATATTGCAAAAGGCGCTAAACTATCACAATTTTAATATTTTGAAGTTTTTACTTCAATGAAAAAATACCTCTTCTTCTATTTGGTGTATTAAAGACATGTAAAATGGTAATCAAGAAGACCAGCAATGCTTTCGATTAGTACCAATTAGATGCCGACAGAAGTCAAATATAAAATTAAATATTAATTATTTTTGTTCAGTTCGCCTTAATTCATTGGTATAAAGGCCAGATAGGTGAAAACTTTAGCAAAATGTTTACGAGTGAAAATCTTATGCACAAGGGTAGTGGTGTAGGGTATCAAATAGTCTGCCCCATATCGACTATAGCCTTTGATCACTTGTTTATTAGATATCTGACAAAAATACAAAAAAGATTTTTTTCTATTTGGACCAATATTAAAGAAGTTATAAGTATTTATTTGCATATAGTTGTTACAGAATTCGACTTTTTCAAGGCGCGAAATCTCTGGTATCTTTAGTCAAAAAAATCTGAAAATATACTGAAATGTTTTGCTGAGGGCAGCATCAACATATCAAAAATAAAGAAAATAAAAAACCACTTTTTACAAAATTGTTTTTGCTTCACTCAGAATTCGCCAATTATAGTCATTCGTTTATATTTTATATTAGTAGGGGAAGTGAAGCACACGCTAGGGTTCAGCTAGCTACAAATAAAAAACAAGTAAAAAAAAGTCTATAGTCGGACGGAGCCGACCATGGGATACCCTATACCACTATCCCTGGACAATCGCTCTCCACGGAACTTCTTTTCAATGATTGTGAAAATTTAATTATCAAATATCAGAGATGTAAAGTATAATACTTATGACCAAAATCATAAATCATAAAAATGTGGTTCTCTACACAGAACCCATTATATATTAGGCAGTAGGCCCGTTATCTAGCAAACACTTTATTGCAATTTACATCAGAGGAAAGGTCAGTAGTTTTTTTCCATATGTAGGCTACTTTGCGAAATATATATGTCCTCAAGGAATTAATATATCGACCAAGGATAAAATTTGTATATTTTTCATACAAAAGGAATGGTCCATTTCACCCGCTAAAGAATATCAGATCATCATTCAAAATTGTAGGCATCTTTTTCGACCTATACTCTTAGCTGGTGCAAAATTTCGTGACTATTGACGTATAATTGCGACATCTAGCGAGTTTATTATTACACTACAAACAAATAACGGAATATTTTAGGCTGTAACTCTGTTATCTGATCATGCACACCAACATAATTGGCATCAATTGAAAGGTCAAGCGTTCCACTTTCAAGTATATCTCACTTGTCCGGAATGTCACTTCCAGGAATTAAGATATAAGCTGTATATTAAAAATTTTCACAATTTTCATACAAAAGTTTTGGTCCATTTAACCCTCTAAATATTATCCGATCGCCATCTCAAATTGCAAGCTTCTCCTTTGTGATATACTCTTACCTTATTTAAAATTACGCGTTGATCGGACTATTATTAAGACCTACAGAGCCGCTAGAAAATTGGATAAATATTATGTTTTTGGTCCATTTCACCCGCTAAATATTTCACGATCATCACCAATAAGAATAGGGATCTATTCTGATCTGAACCCGACCTCCATACAAAATTTCGTGACGATCGGTCCATAATTGCGGCCTGGAGCGTGTTTACAATTTATAATGGACAGACGGACGGACGGACGGACAGACACACATCTCAAAATCGCTTTATCTCGTCGAGATATGAAGATTGGTATACCACATCGGGGGTCTCCGACGAATATTTCGCGGTGTTACATGAATTTTTACCAAAACAAACTTATAATACCCTTTTCCACATTGTGGTATAGGGTATAATAAATAATGAGTGGTTATGTACTGAGGCCATTATTTTACTTTACATGTTAAATTTATCTCTATATGCTTTATATATTGACATTTATATGTTATATTTTATGTCATTTCAATAACGAACACCATTAAAGAACGCCATGACTTAAGAACCAAATGCCAACAGCTGAACAACTCTTCAGTCACTCAATTCATTTTAAACAGTCTAATTGATGTTATGTTAAGGTTATTAAGTTTAAAAAATAACCCAAAACTTTTTACATAATATCTTAAATTAGGTTAGAATAAGTTTACCCTCAAAATATGCCCTAACATATTTGAAACACACAATTTTCCCAGTCCCAACACAATTTTTTGGCAATTTTTGTTGGGAAACAAACTTGTGTTTTTTTAAGCTACCAGCAAACCCTCTAAACCTAAAAAAAAAGTTTTAGTTTCTTCCGGTTATCATGTCGTTGTTGTTGTTTTTGTGGGACACATTATTTATTCATAGCCGATATTTGGCGGATGTTTTCACAACGGCTAATTTTGTACGAACATATTATTTATACATCTGTTTGTCAGTCTGTCTTTATATTCGTATATTTGTCTGTATATATGTATGTTTACAATAATTTTGTATATGTAGTTGTTAGTGTCGCCGTCCTGGTTGTTCATTTGACCACTGAATAAATCTACATTTTAGATCCATACATCTGCCGCCAAATATAGCATAGCCTCCATCCCAAAAACAAAACTCGAGATAGAGAGTGAAAAAAAAACAACAACAAATGTGGACCGGGGAAAATATTTTATAACTTAATCAAATTTATTTTCTAACTATGAATTTCAACCGACAAAAACATGAAAACCAAAAATTTTTATGTCCATGAGGACCTAACACATGTCTGTGTTTAGTTTGTGGTGTGTACCACCACGGCCACCATGTTGTTTTTTATGAACTTCTAAAATAAAAAAAGGAAAAAATTAGAAAACAAAACTCACAACTACGCCAAAAAGGATTGTGGCCATGGCTGTTATAATAGGGTTCTGCCAACTAGGCAGCAAAGGAACGTGAAAAAATCTACCAAAAATTTACATAAAATCCTATTTTGTTTACTTATGCAAAGATTTGTGATGTTATTTGCAGGTACACATGTACGTGTGTGTGTACATACAGCGGTGGTACATAATTTAGGATTCGAATTTTGTTTTTAAATTTTTTATGAAAATTTAACCTTCATAACGTTACCTCTCGCCTTTACTGTATACAAATCAAACATAGAAAGCACATTAATTGAAAAATTGCAAAATTCTCTGTCTTGGTCAGTTCACCTGCAGAATGAATAACAACAATGTTCCGCAGAACAAACGTTATTTTAGGACATAATAAAGTTATACCTAACTAATGTAAAGAAATTTGAGTCATTACTCAAATACTCAATAATTCTCCTGACGTGACACCACTAGGTAGGTAAATAAAAAATAAAAATAAAATTATTTAATCAAATATTAAAAAAAACAAAAGTTTGGTAGTAGTTCGAACGAATTTGAATTAGAATCGTCTTTGTGACAACATGGCACTAATAAATAAATAATGCAAAGAAAGTTTGACCACGCCCACTTTTTTCAATTTTCAATTTTTATCTTTTCTACAAAAGCTACTAAACCGATGTTCCTGAAATTGTCTGGCAATGTACAGGGATGGCCCCCGCTTAAAATGGGCAACAAATTTTGTTGAATTTCGTACGGGGCGGGGTACTTCCCCTATACCCTATTTCTTTAAAAATGCTATATTTTTATAAATAAAATCAAATGTCGTTCACTGGTAATGGCATCAGTTGAGAGCGGCTGGACCGATTTGGATAATTCTTTTTGTGAAATATTCGCCATAAACCGAATTAAATTTTTATGCATAGAAAATTTTACCACGCCCAAAAACTACTTCTACAATAACTACTGAACTGATTTTCCTGAAATTGTCATAGAATGTACAGAAATGGCCCCCGGTGAATATAGGCTAAAAATGCTATATATATATATATTAATAAAAGAGTAAAGTGATTGACTGACTGACTTTATGAGTCATCAACGCCCAGACGAAACGGCTGATGCAAGAATCATGAAATTTTGGGTGATGGTCACTCTTGGTCCGAAGGTGTCAGATAAGGCTGGGTTTTTGTACGAGAACGGTACGAAAAGTACTAAAGCTACTAAATATGGTACCGTTTGTATTTAGGGAACCGGTGGAGCTAAAACATTAAAATTTGGAATGTGGGTCACTGAAATTCGAACTATACTTATACGAAAAGTACTAAAATATACTAAATTTGGTACCATTTGGTATTATATGAACGGATAGACCTACAAACGTGAAATTTGGAATGTGAATCAAGGTTGAGGAATAGGATTGATATAAGGGTGTGGTTTTGGAAGTATATACTCATGTATACCGAAAGTACTAAACAGTACTAAACTTGGTACAATATGGATTTGAAGGAACGGATGGAGCAGGAATCCTGAAATTTAAAATTAAAATTACTGTTGGAGTGTATGATTGGCATATGGAAGGTGTTTTGGAAATTTGTACTTATGTGTACGAAGAGTATTGAATGGTACTAAATTTGGTACAATTTAGATTTGCGTGAACCGTTGGAGCTGGAATCCTCAAATTTGGAAATAAGATTACTATTGGATTGCATGATTGGGGTATGTAGGCAGTTCTGGAAATTCGTACTTATGTGTACTAAATGGTACTAAATTTGGTACAATTTGAATTTCGAAATCGAATTTGAATCACTAGTAATCTTATTTCTCAATTTCAGGATTCCAGCCGTATCCTGAAATTGAGAAATAAGATTACTAGTGCATTGTAGAATTGGGGTATGTAGGTAGTTTTGGAAATTTGTGCTTATCTGTACTAAATTGTACTAAATTTGGTTTTGAATGAACCGACAGAGCAGGACTACTAATATTTGGATTTAATGTTATTGTTGGAGGGTAGGATTGAAATATGAAGGTAGTTTCAAAAATTCGAACTTTTGTATACGAAAAGTACTAAATGGTGCTAAATTGAGTACAATTTGAACTGATAGAGCTGGAATACTGAACTTTTGACTTAAGATAACAGTTGGATTGTAGGATTGTGATATAAAGTTCGTTTCGGACATTTAAAAGCTCTGAATAAATTTGGTACAATTTGGTTTTGGGTGAAACGATAGACTTGGAAATCTAAAGGTAACTGCTGGAGTGTATGATTGAGATATGAAGGTTGTTCGGGAATACGAACTTAAGTGTACGAAAAGTACTAAATTTGGTACAATTTGGCTTTGAATGAACCGATAGAGCTGGAATCCAGAAATTTGGATTTAAGATTACTGTTCGAGAAAAGGATTGAAATATCGAGGTCGTTTTGGAAATTCAAACTTATTTGTACGAAAAGTACTGAATCGTACTAAATTGGAAACAATTTGCTTTTTAATGAACCGATACAGATATGTGTACGAAAAGTACTAAATGGTACTAAAATTGGCTCTGGGTGATGTAATAGACCTTGAATCCTGAAATTTGGGCTTAAGATTAATACTGTTGGAGTGTACGGTTGAGATATTAAGGTAGTCTTGGAAAATCGAACTTATGTGTACGAAAAGTACTAAATGGTACTAAAATTGGTTTTGGGTGAAGTAATAGATCTGGAATACTGAAATTTGGAATTAATATTAATACTGTTGGAGTGTACCATTGAGATATGGGGGTAGTTTTGGAAAATCGTACTTATGTGTACTAAATTATGCTTAATTTGTTACAATTTGTAGTTGGGTGAATGGGTAGAGTTGGAGTCTTGAAATTTGAAATTAAAATTCATTTTTGAGTGTAGCATTTTGATATGGAGGAAATTCGAAACTTTTGTGTACGAATATTACTAAATTAACTTAATTTGGTATTGTTTGTATGCATAGATATGGAATTTGAAATTTGGTATTAGGGTCGTTGTTGGTGTGTGGGGCTGAGAAATGGATTTTCGAAAAATCCTACTACAAGAGTAAAGTTAATAATTGGTACTAAATTTAGTATTGTATGTATGGACAGAGTTAGTAGATTTCTGAATTTATGCACTGGGATCAGAATTAATGTGTAGAATTATGATATGGAGGAAATTTGGAAATACGTACCGAAAGTATACGAAAAATAGTAAATGGTACTAAGTTTTAAGGTAGCAGTTGGTATGTAGGGTTGAGATATGAAGTGGCTTTCGAAATGCGAAAAGTACAAAATTTGGTATTAGTTTCCTAACTAATCTACATCTGGAAATATGAAATTTTGTAGTGTTGTTATTGTTGTTGTGTATAGTTTAGATATTGTGCTGGTTTTGTAACTACGTACTATAATAGTACGAAACGTTCTATAAAGTGCAGCCATTTGTATTGTATTGTACGGACAGTGCTAGAATTCTGATTTTTGTATTAGGGTCAGTGTTGGTGTGAAGGATTGAAATGAGTACTACAGATGTAGAAAAATTTGAACTGTGAGCACTGTTGCTGATAACTGTACGAAAAGTAATAATTATATATCGTTAGAATTTAGGAAGGTTAGGAATCGAGCTATGTAATTTGGTCAAAATTATGGAATTTTACTTTATGAATTCTAAATGTGTTTTTTTTTTTCAAAATAATCTGGCTTAGTTCCACTTTTGTTGTTTTAATGTTTTAAAAACAACTGATTTATTAGTAGAGAAAATTTGGCAGTGTTCGCTAAGGGTTAAGTCATGTTTTGAGGATTTATTTGAAATATAAGCAATGGAATTGGCATTTAAAACCCAGTGGTTTTTTTAAATCCGGTTATATAAAAACCTACTATAAGGCAAGGAAGAACGGGGTAACAAAAAAATTCTGTTTGAAACATCTCTTCTATAAATAAAAACTTTTCGCTAACGAAGTAGCGGGCACCTGCTAGTTTAAAATAATTACGAATGTATCGGTTTGGAAATTAATTTGCGACACAATTGTGGTTGTGTCTCTGACTTTACCGACTTTTTAAGGGCCAAAGACTTGACTTGACAAAACAAACAACTGAACCGATTTTCCTGAAATTTTCAGGGAATGTAGAGGGATGGCCTCCGGTGGAAAGAAGATGCACATTTTCTTGAATTACGAAGGGGGCGGGGTACTTCCCTTTGCCATATTAAAAACGCCATATCTTTATGAATAAAAATCAAATGCCGTCATAACCCAACTAAGGTTTTTATGAAAGAAAATTTTACCGCGCCTACTTTTTTCAATTTTCATTTCAACTTACATTTTCAATTTAAAGTTTTCCTGCAAAAACTACTGAACCGATTTTCCTAAAATTGTCAGGGAATGTAAAGGGATGGCCACCGAAATTAGGCTACATATTTTATTGAATTCCAGAGGGGGCGGGGTACCTCCCCTATGCGATATTAAAAAAACGCTATATTTGCAAAAATTGCGAATGTATTGGTTTAAAAATTTACAGATTAATTTACAATTTAGTACTTCTTTGGGCCTAAAGATCAGACCACACCTGTTTTTTTAATGTTATAACTCCAATACTACTGAACCGATTTGCTTCAAATTTGCAGCAAAAGCTTAATGTTTGCCGTTGTTATGTATATTTTATGAATTTTGGAGGAGGTGGGTATCTTCCCAACGCCTCTCTTTTAAACGCTATATGTATAAGCCAAACTTATGATTATATCGGTTTCAGCACAAAGTTTGGGAGGCAATGAGGTTGTGTGTATCCTAGGTACATATTTGGAGCCAAAATACCGGACCACGCACACTTTTTATACCCTACACCACTATGTACAAAGGGTATTATAAGTTTGTTCGGTAAAAATTCATGTAACACCGCGAAATATTGGTCCTAGACCCCCAATGTGGTATACCAATCTTCATACGAGTATCTCGACGAGATAAAACGATTTTGAGATGTGTGTCCATCCGTCTGTCCATTATAAATTGTAATCAACCTACGGGCCGCAATTATGGACCGATCGTCACGAAATTTTCCATGGAGGTCGGGCTTAGACCAGAATACGAGTAGACACCTATTGTTATTGGTGATGATCGTGAAATATGGACCAAAAACATAACTTTTATCCGATTTTGTAGCTGCTCTGTAGGTCGCAATAATATTTGAAATATGGTAAGAGTATATGACAAAGAAGAAGTGTGCAGTATGAGATGGTCATTAGGTAATATTTAGAGGGTTAAATGGACCACAACTTTTGTGTGAAAATGGTGATAATTTTTAATATACAGCTTATATCTTTATTCCTGGAAGACACATTTCAGGTAAGTAAGCTATAATTTGCACTTGTAACGCAATAGTCACGAAATGTTGCACGAGGTAAGAGATTTGGTCAAAGAAATTGCCTACAATTTTGGATGATAATCTGATATTATTTAGTGGGTGAAATGGACCATTACTTTTGTATGAAAAATATAAAAAAAATATTTTTGGTCCATATTTTAATTCCTAGAGGGCATATACCGGCAATTGTCCAATTGGATTTTCTATACATATATTGCAGCATGGGGTAGCTTCGCCACTTTTGTTTTTTTTTTTTTCAAAATGTGCTCGGTGTCTTATATCGAGCATATATATTTATTTATATTAGGTGTATTCTAAAAAGAAACCTGATATTCAAAGAAAATTTAAATATTTAGCAGAAGGGACTAATCAATTTTCCAATTTAGGAATATTTATTAGAAATGTATAAATTATAATTGTTCCACAAACATCCCAATAGGGACAAGAGAGCCTTCTCTCATATTAATGAGTGCACCCCAATTCATGGAACCTACTGTTTATCACCGAGTCCGAACGGCATGTCCTAAGATACCACCTTTAGAGAAGTATTACATGATGGAAATACTCAGGAAATATCGCCAACATTACTGAGGGTATTTTGCCACCGTTGAAAATTTGATGTGGCCTGACCTGGATTTTCTACACATCAAATTTTCAACGGTAGCAAAATACACCTCAGTAATGTTGGCGACATTTAATGAGTATATTAGCCATATAAAACTTCTCTACAGGTGGTGTCTTAGGAGACGCCGTTCGGACTCGGCGATAAACAGTAGGTCCCATATCATTGAGCTAATATGAATCCGGGTGCACTCCCTGTCCCTTCTGGGATGTTTGTGGAACAATATAATATTTGTTTAAGATTGATGTGATAAGGTGGCAGAATCCACAAAGTTATTTCTTACAATAATTTTATTTGTTCCAAAAAGGATGTTCAAACTTCGTTTCAACAACTTTAAAATATGTTAAACATATAAGTAATCTTTATAAATTTGAAATATTATTTGTAACGTATATTATGAAATAGCTAAAGTAAATATGATTTAAGTTATAATTTTCAATTATCTTCTTGTCTCTTGGTTACTTTTGTCCAAATGAATTGTTCTCTTGACGAAAGTAACATCTAAAATGTAGGCTTAACCAGTACTCTTTCTCTTTTTATTTTTCACTTCTTAAGCGCACACCGACTGGTAAATATCTTTCTCGTCTCCAACATTTATACAAATAATAAACTGAATTACGTTTTATAACGTTTTATGAAAATACTAATTCCTGTGTTTTATTCTCATCTCTCATTTCACCGCACATTATTACTCATTGGCTATGTGGAATAATCTATAAAATATACAGTCCACTACTCTTTGATGATGTTCCTGGTGGATATTTCTTTGGTTGACTTCTTCACCTCCAGCTAAAATCTACCAGCAAGACATTAAATTTATTCAAAGGAATTTTGATTTGCTGAGAGCTAATTCCCAGAGTTAGTGGTGTAGATATCACATGGTCAGCCCCGTCCGTTATATTTTGAAAACTGATGACCATGCCCACTCTTTTCAATACCATATTTTCCCAAAACTACTGATCTTAATTTCATGCAATTTTCACAAAATGTTCTGGAATGTCGCATGGTCCAAAATGCTATATAATTGTAGACGAATTTCGGGGCCTATTGTTTTATAATCGCTATATATAAAATTATGAGTGTGTCGGCTTGCAAATTAATTTTCGAAGCAATGGTGGTTTAAAGTTGCGGCAAAAGTGCGATCTACTGCAGGGGGACGATGGATGTGGAGAAGCCGCAAACACAACAGATGGCACAAGCCTACTCCGTTCAACTGATCCACATGCAGAAAGACGGCCCCCTCCTGCCCCACTCTCTACCGCACCGCACCACCGCAGAACCTACCAAAAACCACAACATTAAAATCCAGGTACGATTAGGAATGTCGTAAGGCTACTGAAGAAAAGAACGCGACACACAAGGTCACCCTGCATTCAGTGGAAAGACGAAGCGACAATAAAAAATATCAAGGAAGGGGAGAGAGGAGAAGGGCATTTTCATGAGAAAGAAGAAAGAGCAAGGTAAACGTGAGCGTGAGAAACTCGAGATGTTCAGGAGTCATCCGAAAAATTTATTAGAGTGTCAACCACCAGACTGAAGGGTACGTTGCAGGCACTCATCGCATATTAAGTGCTGTCGGGCATATTGTGTGAACTTAAAGTTGGGAAATCTCCAGTAGACTACCCCTTCACTCTACCCCAAACCCTGCAGAAGATCCATGGTACTTTATATGGGCGCTATATCAAAGTGTGGACTTACGTATTGAATATTTTGGAGGAGTAGTTTTGTGACCTCTGGAACCTCAAACTTCAAACTACAGGTACTTTCATCACAAAAGGTAGCGAAAATCCACAAAATACTGATAATCGGGAGGTACAAAGTTTTGCGTATACGTTTTGTGACAACTGTTAAGCTCAAATGGTAAATTGCAGAGAATTCGGTTCCCAAATGAGGTTAAAACACTCAAAATCTGGAGTTACCGTTATATGGGAGCTATAAATTAAAAAGGTATCTAAAAGGCTCAAAAAAATCGAACTAACATAAACAAACGGCTTCATACGGGTCTTTAAATTTACCTTTTATATTTTCACCTGTCACTCTCAGAATGGGCCTAATTTGCTAACATGAATTCCCAATAATATTTAAAAAGGCTTAATTATTCAACGACAAGATATTATTAAATTTAAACCACCTACGCAGAATGAGATGAGGATAACAGTAAACCTATGATGATACTCGCTGATATTCATGTGCACCACTCCGAATCAAGTAGATAAAAAAGGTCTTAAAAAAGAAATCGTTCAACACTTTACGTCATTATGTCGACGGTAATTGTAAATTGTCCCGAAATAATTTAGCCACAGTGTAAAACAGTATGTGGAATGGCTGAAATGTCTGAAGTGTCTCCGTGTTAGAGTAGTGAAATTGACATTAAACATTAGTGAAAATAACCCAGAAAAATTATGGTTTTCCTAGTTATATTTTCAACTCATATTTTTAAAGAGAAACTGTGGTTCATTAAATGTTTAAATCCTCCATGGGAAGGAGTATTAGAAAGAACTCTGTTATATGGTGATAAAAGAAATAAGGGTAATACTCGTAATTAAAGCAAACATGTTTACACAAATTCCCTATGTACAAATACATATATTATCATAAAAATGTAATATACCGTGCCTGGATAATATGACGATTTTTGTATACGATCTATTTTATTATATTTGTCATTCCGTTTGTAACATATCGATGCCTTACTTCCTCGACGTTGTATCATAAAAAAATGCGATTTTGCCTTTTTATATCAAACGATTGCTATTTTTGTGTTTAATTACTGCAACCACTTATTATCTCAATATGTTGTCCCTGTTCACTAAATATTAATAAAATATATTCTCGTATCTCATTCACTCCTATTTTCATAACTGCCTTAAACTCATATCTTAATACCTGAGCAATGATGTCTGACAATTTCCAGACGCATTGGATATATTTAGGCACATATCTGGAATACAGATATTTTCGCAGTATTGCCTCGCCTTCGAATTACATCAGCTGAAAATGTTCGTTTGGGATTGGTAATGGATGGAAATCTTCCTTGAAAAGTTTTCGAGATAAAATAGGAATTATATATGGGGATTTCTGAGTGAAATCGGACAATTATTCAAGATGAGGTTTTTGATTACCCCTACTTTTTGCTGTGGTGATGCTGCTCATCAACAAAACACTTTAATATATTTTCAGATTTTTTTTTGACTAACTGTTCCAGATATATCGCGCCTTAAAAATGTAAAATTCCGTAAAAAGTATGTGCAAAGAAATACTCATAACATCTTTAATATTTGTCCAAATAGAAAAAAATCAGCTATCTAATAAAAAATATAAAAAAATTTTGCAAAGTGGGCTTGGATGGAATTTTCGCGATTTAAAATTTAAAATCAATTTTTATCAATGATTGTACTCTTCGATTATCTTGAATTTTTTTTTTGTATTAAACTACGATTAATTACAACAATTTTAAGACCTATTTGGTAGTGGGATTCGAATGGTTACTATGGACCGTTACTTTTGTATGAAAAATATAAAAATGTTATTTTTGGTCGATATTTTAATTCCTTGAGGACATATATATTTCGCAATGTAGTCTACATATGGAAAAAATTACTGACCTTTCCTCTGATGTAAATTGCAATAAAGTGTTGCTAGATAACGGGCCTACTGCCTAATATATAATGGGTTCTGTGTAGAGAACCACATTTTTATCCCATGCTACATATTGTCTCTCCAAAAGTTTATGTAACACCACGAAATATTCGTCCTAGACCCCTTATTTGGTATGCCAAAATTCATACCTCGACGAGATAAAGCGATTTAGCGATGTGTGTCCGTCCATTAGAAATTGTAAACAAGCTTAAGGCCGCAATTATGGACCGATTGTGACGAATTTTTTAAGGAGGTTGGGTTCGGGCCAGAATTGAAATGATTAATTTTTGGTGATGATCGTGAAATGTTCAGGGGATGAGATGGACCAAACACAAAATTTTAACCAATTTTGTAGCGGCTCTGTAGGTCAAAATAATAACCCGCAAATTTTTAAACAAAGTTTGAGTTTATGATGAAGAAGAAGCGTACAAACCAACGTGAAGATTGGTAAAAAATTCAATAACGTAGCGGTTAAATTACGAAAGTAGTAGTACTACATAAGTGGGTTTCATTACATTTTAGTTTGTGTCAACTAAATTTTCCTTTCCTGCTACAAAAATGTCTTTGTCATGCTAGATAACTTTTTGGTTTTGGTCATAAGCATCATCTCTGATATTTCACAATTAAATTTTCACAATCATTGAAAAGAAGTTCCGTGGAGAGCGATTGTCCAGGGATAGTGGTATAGGGTATCCCATGGTCGGCTCTGTCCGACTATAGACTTTTCTTACTTGTTTCTTTTATATCAATGTGAAACATTTGTTATTTTACCAGAAAACAAAAAAGTACCTTTTATAAACATTTGTTTTGATGTTTTATTTAGGAATTTATCTTAAAAATCTTAAAAACTTTTTCAATTTGCGATTTTAAGAATGGTGTAGCAATTAGTGTACCAGCATCAGTGCGTATTACTGAATGAAGTTTTTTGTGCTTACGATAGGCTTAGCCGTTGTTGAAAAATTTAATTTTTACTTTTTTGGTAAAATAACAAATGTTTCACACTGGTATAAAGGAAACATTGTATTGATAAATTTTAAAAAATTAAGAAAAAATAGTAATCTTTCGAATCCCACTACCAAATAGGTCTTAAAATTTGTGTAATTAATCGTAGTTTAATACAAAAAATTCAAGAAAATCGAACAATAAAATCATTGATAAAAATTGATTCTAAATTTTAAATCGCGAAAATTCCATCCATTCTATTTGAACCATTAAGAAGTTATTAGTATTTCTTTGCACATAGTTTTTACAGAATTTGACATTTTCAAGGCGCGATATCTCTGGAACCGTTAGTCAAAAAATTCTGAAAATATACTAAAATGTTTTGCTGATGAGCAGAATCACCACAGCACAAAGTAAGGGAAATCAAAAACTTCATTAAAGAAGTTATTAGTATTTCTTTGTACATAGTTTTTACAGAATTTGACATTTTCAAAGGCGCGCTATCTGTGGAACCGTTAGTCAAAAAATTCTGAATATATACTAAAATGTTTTGCTGATGAAAAGTTTCACCACAGCACAAAGTAAGGGAAGTCAAAAACCTCATCTTTAAAAAGTGTCCGGTTTCACTCAGAAACCCCCATATACACAATGTCTACCCAGCTTTACCTTGCTGTATTACTGCAAACTCGATAACCATGTGAAAGGTGTTTTTATAGCGGTATTTAAATGAGTTGAGTTAGATTTATTGCTGTGGGTTGTATATCTTATGTTGTCAGTCTCGTTGACAAAATAAAAAAAAAATACATTAAACGGTAACCAAACCTAGTTTTCAGACATGTTGAAGATTTTTGACGATTTTCCGAATTTTGTTGAAGATTTGACGATTTTTTTGACGATTTCCGATCAAAAACAGTCGGCAACGCTGCAAATAACCCATTTTAATTTATATGCGTTTTAAATAAATTACGTAATTATCAAAGTCATTTTGTCCGCATGTGTTTTTCATGTCCAGCAAAACCATATCTTTTAAGTTGTATATATTTTTCGAAATTTAATTTGGAGGCTAAGATGTAGCATCGGCTGCATCTTAGAGTTCATACATTTTTTGTCCGCATCCGATTTCAGTGTTCACCATGAAAATCTATATCGATATATATCTATTTCATGGTTATCCATCAAGAACCGTGGTTTTGGCATCACACACTATTTTTCGGGATAAAATGAGTGTAGCTCCCTTTCCAGTAAATTTTTTAGATCTCTGTTTTCTCAAAAACGAAGATGCTGCACTAGTTTTTTTCATTGTAGTGGAAACGCGATAAAATACGCAATATTTTCAAAAACAATTTTAGGTGATTTTCCTACTATGGAATTTCTCGTAACTCGCGTTTTAGTATATGGATTTTTAAGGGGAATGATTTATTAGACCCGAGACGAGTAAATCGGGTGACAATTGTAAAAATTAGGCCCGAAGAATATGATTTTTACAAAATTGTTCGCACAAAATTTTCGTATTTACAGATTTCTGTGAAGATGTGTAGGCTACATTCCCGACACATTAATCAAATGACTCAGAATCGCGAGTTCTACAATCGTTTATATGATTTTTTGAAAAACTTGTTTGCGGAACGAATATAGAAGAACATTTCAAAAAACACTTAAAATCTGGCTTCAAAATGTCAGCATCATTTAATGGTAGAAGCAGATCAAATTTTGAAAAGTAAAAGTAAAAGTGGGATTATCCTTATTTAGTTCGCTTCTACTTTTACTTTGACAGGAAACTCGTGGAGAGTGTGGTTTACTCACAAATCGAGAGAAAACAAAAAAAGATAGGTTGGCTTCAACCTATTTTTACCCAATTTTCGACAAAAACACAGCCACAACTTCCACGCAAGTTATCTTTTAAGGCCAATATTTTTGGCCACGTCCAAAAACATTTCATTTTATCCAAAAATATTTAATTTGTATAATATATAATAACAAGTCGCGTGTTTTAAAAGAGTAAACCTTGGCTTCAGCTTTGTTAAATTTTCAAAAATATTGGTGATATACATTTTCTTGATCGACATAAAATTCTAAGTCGAATTAACGATGTGCGTCAGACAATCCAGTCCAGTTAGTTCGGTTAATAATTGTACCTAAAATCATCGAAATAACGAAAATGTAAATTTCCGGGTCCACAGATAACCCCGTTGTTTGGGGGCTATGCCAAAACATAGTCTTATGTTAATGATTTTTGATAGAGAAGTTTCGTAACCACAGAAAACCTCAAGTGTAAAATTTCAGCTTGGTAAAAAATTGTAGCTAAAATCCCCAAAACACCGATAATCAGGGGGTACCTTATATGGGGGCTATTCCAAAAAATGGACTTATATCGTCGATTTTTGCTGGAGAAATTTCGGGACCACAGAGGCCCTCAAATGTCAAATAAAAGCTAGTTCAGTCAAAAAAAAAAAAAGCAAACTTCCCAAAACCTTTAATCAGGAGATACCGTTATATGGGGCTATACTTGGAGAAGTTTTTGCTCATTGAGAACCTCAAATGAAAATTTTGAGCTAATTCGGTCAAAAATGTATGTAGCTAATAGCCTCAAAATACCTTAAATCGGGAGGTATCGTCATATGGGAGCAATACCAAAACGTGGACTTATCTTGGCAATTCTCAGTGGAAAAGTTTTTGGTCATTGAGAACCTCCAATGTAAATTTTGAGTTGCTAATTTGATAAAAAAAATTAGCTTAAATCCGCAAAATAACTTAAATCCGGAGGTACCGTTATATGGGGGCTATACTAAAAAATGGACCTATATAATATATGTTCGAACTTGACCTGCCTATGGAAAAAACGTCAGTCGGTTGCAAAATTTTAGCATTCTATATCAATTGTTGTTGACGCTAGAGTGATTACATGAGACGGGCAGACGGAAATGACTAGATCGTCTTTTAATTTTAACCATGATCAAGAATATATGTATATACTTTATATGGTCGCTTAGTACACCCACCATACTATGGTGAAGGGTATAGAAATTGCGGAACCGTTGATCCACAAAACATATATTAAAAACAAGTAAGAAAAGTCTATAGTCGGACGGAGCCGACCATGGGATACCCTATACCACTATCCCTGGACAATCGCTTTCCACGGAACTTCTTTTCAATGACTGTGAAAATTTAATTATCAAATATTAGAGATGTAATGTATAATACTTATGACCAAAACCAAACAGTTATCTAGCATGACAAAGACATTTTAGTAGCAGGAAAGGAAAATTTAGTTCACACAAACAAAAATGTAATGAAACCCACTTATGTAGATCTACTACTTCCGTTGTTTAACCGCTACGTTATTGAAATTTTTACCAATTTCACACAAAATTTCAGTCCATTTAGCCCGCTAAGTATTATCTGATCTTCACGTTGGTTTGTACGCTTCTTCTTCATCATAAACTCAAATTCAAAATATCGACCAAAAATAAAATTTTTATATTTTTCATACAAAATTAATGGTCCATTTCACCCGCTAAAGAATATCAGATCATCATTCAAAATTGTAGGCATCTTTTTCGACCTATACTCTTACCCGATGCAAAATTTCGTGACTATTGATGTATAATTGCGACTTCTAGCGAGTTTATTATTACACTACAAACAAATAAGGGAATATATTGGGCTGTAACTCTGTTATCTAATCAAGCACACCAACATAATTGGCATCAATTGAAAGGTCAAGCGTTCCACTTTCAAGTATATCTCACTTGTCACTTCCAGGAATTAAGATATAAGCTGTATATTAAAATTTTCACAATTTTTACACAAAAGTTTTGGTCTATTTAACCCTCTAAATATTATCCGATCGCCATCTCAAAATGCAAGCTTCTCCTTTGTGATATACTCTTACCTTATTTAAAATTACGCGTTGATCGGACTATTATTGGGACCTACAGAGCCGCTAGAAAATTGGATAAATATTATGTTTTTGGTCCATTTCACCCGCTAAATATTTCACGATCATCACCAATAAGAATAGGGGTCTATTCTGAACCCGACCTACATACAAAATTTCGTGATGATCGGTCCATAATTGCGGCCTGGAGCGTGTTTACAATTTATAATGGACAGACGGACGGACGGACACACATCTCAAAATCGCTTTATCTGGTCGAGATATGAAGATTGGTATACCACATTGGGGGTCTCCGACGAATATTTCGCGGTGTTACATGAATTTTTACCAAAACAAACTTATAATACCCTTTTCCACATTGTGGTATAGGGTATAAAAATTATGGATATAGGTCCATGTTTTGGTATAGCCCCCGCCCAAGTTCAGGTATTGTGACGTTTCTAGTTACTTTTTCAGGCCGAATTAGATATAGTTTGACTGGATTCTTTAGGGTTTTAAGTCGGCTAATTATAAGCCTACACTTTCTATACAAAAGATCCGTACATTCCAAGCTTCAGGCGAGTTCAATCTAATATTCTTTCGCTTTTCATAGCAACTGAACTGGCAGTGAAAGCATAAGAGGCACCAAGGTTTCGCTTCGTCAATCTCAGCATCATAGACACATCCATTACCATGAATTGTCCACGACTCTTTAATTAATTCGCAACAACCCAATATAATTCCTGAACATTCTACTTTGCGCAACACCTTTAATAGAATATGAATACTGCTTCTTGTTATACTTTTCTGATTCTCACAGATTTACGTCTATGTTGTGCTTAACTCCAGCCGTGATGTATGGTTGAAGAACATGGTCACCATTCGCATGTCCCTATGCGAAATCTTATACCCCATATGCATTGACTCATTTAATTCAACAAAACTCATTAATTTGTCTGCAATTTAACAAACTTTGTGGTTGTTTGGCTTCAAAAATTATTTAAGTCACTTTATCAATCAGCCCCAAAATATATGTATAAATATCTATCTTTAGGTTACGACGATATGCTCAATGGCTGCCAAAATGAGAATGGTTCAATGTTTTCAAATGAATTTACCAGCTCAGCTGAAAATCACTACCCCAGGCACGTAGTATGGACTTCATGAATGCATTGAATCGACGAATGTAGTTATTTTCTTGGTTTGCTTCAGCTTTAGTCAGCGTTAGTAGAACCAATACTGATGATGTTCGTTGTACAACAACTATACGTAGTTCGAAACAACTAATACAATGATTGCTAAAAATTTCAGCTTACAATACATGCATGGGAAATTGTTACAAAGAAACTGGTTTCGTATATTAGGGTGGTGTTCTAAGCGATATCTATTTATTTATTAATTTTTTTATTTGTAGGAGAACAAAATTTTCAATAATCGTAAAACTTACTTTGCAGGATAATTGTTTAAATATAACGCTTTATACAATTCAAGACACATAAAAACAAGTAAGAACGGCGTTAAGTTCGGCCAGGCCGCATTTGTTATACCCTCCACCACGAGTTGTAGTGAAGTAAAATGGAACAATTAGTTTCCTTTCATTTATGAAGAAGTCTAAATACCAAATTTCAGAACATTCGGAACAAAATTTTTACTAACCTCCAAAATACCGAAATTCGGGAGGCACCGTTCCATGGGGGCTATATCAAAACGTCGATCTATACCTACAAATTTCTGGCGGAAAGTTTTTAGACTCAGAGAAGACTGAATACCAAATTTCCGATATTTCGGTAAAACCTTCAAAATACCGAAAATCAAGAGTTACGCTCCTATGGGGGACACAGAAACCCGCGGACCTATACTGATAATTCTCTTCTGGAATATTTTATAACCCCATGGAAGACTAAATAAAAAATTTCAGTCTTTCGGTGGGATATTGACGTCACAACCTTCAGAATTACGAAAATCGGGAGGTACCGTTCCGTTCTACACGGAAAACGTGGTACTATACCCACGTATTTCGGTCAGAAAGGCTTTTACCTCCAACAAAGACTAAATACCAAATTTCAGCCATTTCGGTGGGTTGCTGTGGCCACAACCTTCAAAATACCGAAACTCGGTAGGTACCGTTTTATTGGGGCTATATTAAGGCGTGGACCTGTGGAAACAAAATGAAGATCAAATACCAAATTTCAGTCATTTCAGTGGAATAGAGAGGCCACAACCTTCAAAATACCGGAAAAAGGGAGGTAACGTTCTATGGGGCCTATACTAAGGCGTGGAACTGTACCGACAAGTTTCTGGGGGAAAGTTTTATACCCCCAACGAAGACTAAATACCAAACTTCAGCCATTTCTGAGGAATATTGAGGCCACACCCTTTAAAATACCGAAAATCGGGAGGTACCATTCTATGGGGGATATATGAAGGCGTAGACCGATACCAAATTTCTGGCGCAAAGTTTTATCTTGATTTCAACAGACGGACAGACTGACATGGTTATAGAGTCTCCGACGAATATTTCGATGTGTTACAAATGGAATGGCAAATTTAATTATACCCTCCATATTATGGTGGAGGGTATAATAAGAAAGTATAAAAATACAAAAAGTGTGAGGCAATTTAGACATTTGCTTCTTTATATTGCCGTTCCCACCCATTGTAATTGGTTATATTGGAGCTTTATCATGCTCAAATTGATTGAACCAATTTTATATTCTATTCATTGCATGCCCAAACACATACACACAGCCACATACATGCAGACATCCGGTGATGTACACCTAAATATTCATATCAGCGTAATCATTTATCGGGCAGGAAAAAAAATTCTATATTGAAATAACATGTTTTCAACCATGCAATGAAAATCGATGAAAAAATAGTAGAAAATTGTTTTAAAAATACCATATGGTACTATTTCGGCTAAATGACTAGCATTATGCAAAATATTAATATTGAAATGATTCGCTGTGCAGGAGATGTTTTAGATTTATAGTTATATCTTTAAGGAATTAATTAATTGCTACTTTGACAATGTGAAATTAAATCTCAATCCAGGACGCAGAAATATATTCATTTCAACCTCAATCATAGTACGGAGAGTATATTAAGTTTACGATCACATAAAATATATCTATATTCTTGATCAGGGTAAAATTCGGAGTCGATATAACAATGCCCGTCTGTTGGAATTACTCTAGCGTTCGCAATATTTGAGCTAGAACGCTATATATTTGCACCAGATTGTATTTTTCTATATGCAGGTAAAGTTTGAATACGGGCTATATCCGTACACGTTTCGTTGGTATTGCTCCCATGTAACAGTACATCCGGATTTTAGCTATTTTTTGTCCGAACTAGCTGTAATTTGACATTTGAGGTTTCCATTAATCACAAAACTTCTCCACGAAAAAATTGTAAACATAGCGCCATGTTTTGGTATAGCCTCCATACAACGGTACCGATCGATTTTATGTATTTTCATGTTTTTAGCTGCATTTTAGGCCGATCTAGCTATAATGTGGCATTTACAGTTCCTAGTAATCAACAAACTTATCTTCCACAAGTTGTGGATATGGGTTCATGTTTTGGTATAGCCCCCATATAGCGGTACCGCCCGATTTTAGTATTTTGATATTTCACGCGTATGTACATTTTCAGACCGAATTAGCTAAAATTTTGCATTAGGGTCCTAGTGGTCGAATTTCAGGTACAATTTGTAAAGAACTTGCTGTAATTGGACATTAGAATTTCTTAGTGCTTCATTTTCATGTATTGTCATCCAAATCTGAAAAGTGTGTAAAGTTTTGGTTCGCTTGGTCAACTGCAACTGTGTTAAAAATGAGTTACTACATTTGAACTAAACAGACATGAAACAAAGCAAGTTTAATAAAACGCTGTAAAAATCGTTATTTTTTATTAGTTGATGTTTATGTATTAATTCAAAGTACATAGTAAGGAAATCATCGCTCCACTGTGGTTTAGCTTGTATGGGAGGGAGCGACAATAATATTTCTAAGCAAGATATCGATGAAAACTTTACCGTAAACTAGTAGTGACTAGAAGATAATTTTCCCCAAAAATCGTCCGGATTGGCCCACTTTTAGGTATAAGCCCCCCATAACGTATTTCCATTTTTTTATTAATTTCAAGATTTTGTCTATATTTTCAAAATAAATTCCCTGTAATTTGACATTTTGTGTTCATTGGTGGTATTAAAGATCTTGTTTAGGTCCATGGTCGATAGAGGTCCATGTTTTGGTATATCCTCCATATAGACGTACCTCCCGTTTTTTTTTTATAATTTCCCGATTTTGGCCATATTTTCCAACTGAACGTGCTGCAATTTGACATTTCGATATATGCCTACATTTTGGTATAGTCCTATATTATGTTAACTCCCGATATTTGGTATATTTAAGCATTTGGTCTAAATTTTCTACAAAAACGTATGTATGAAAACAAGTAAAAAAGCGTTAAGTTCGGCCGGGCCGAACTTTTCATACCCTCCACCATAAAATATTCTGAACTAAAATGGAATAATTAGTTTTCATTCCTGTCCCCAACTTTAAGTGGGTACGTTAAAATGTCAGATAATGTACATAAAATGCTTCATCCGGGAGGACCTTTTTTTGGTGCCTATATCTAACTATGTATGTTGACAATTTTTGGTGGGCTAGAAATTGGGAGGTACCGTTATATAGGGGTTATAATAAAACATGGACCTATGTTGACAGTTTTTGATGGGAGCCTTTAATGTCAAATAACTCCTAATTCGGTTAAAAATTGCAGCTAGAATCCTCAAAATACCGAAAATCGGTACATAACGTGGAAACTTCAAATGTCATTAACAGCTAGTTCGGAGGTATGTGGGCTATACGAAAATATGAACTTAAATGAACAATTTTTGTTGCAGAATTTTTGTTGGCTTTTAAATTTCAAATTACAGAAAGTTCGTCCAAAAAATAAAGCTAAGGTACGGTAAATCGGGAGGTTTGTTTTGGGGCTATACCAGAACATGGACCTACGTTGGTTAAACATTTTAAGTAAAATCCTCAATGTACCGAAAATCAGGAAGTATCGTTATATTGAGGCTATGTTGAAAATTGTTGATGCAGATGTGTGGTGACCACAACAACCTTCAGATGTCAAATTACAGTTAGTTCGGTTAAAAATTGTAGCTAAAATTGCAAAATTACTGAAAATTGGGAGGTACCGTTATATGGGAGCTATATCTGAACATGGACCTATGTTGACAATTTTTGATGGAGAGGTGTTGTGACCACTAAGAACTTCAAATGTCAAATTACTGGTAGTTCGGTTTAATATTGTAGCTAAATTTATCAAATTACTGAAAATCGGGAGGTACCGTTATATGGGGGCTTTATCAATACATCGACCTTTCTCGACAATTTTTGGTGGAGAGGTGTGGCGACCACTAGGAATTTCAAATGTCAAATGTTCAAATTACAGATAATTCGGTTAAAACTTGTAGGTAAAAATCTCAAAATACCGAAAATCAGGAGGTACCGTTATATGGGGCTATACCAAAACATGGACCTATGTTCATAATTTTTTCGAATATAAGTTTTTTGGTCAGTAAGAACCCTAAATATCAAATTATAGCTAATTCGGTCTAGAAATGTGACTTAAAACGTCAAAATACCTGAAATCAGGCGGTAACGTTATATGGGGGCTATTCTAAAACATGGACCTATGTCCACTAGTTATGTAAGTTTATTGACATTTAAGAACCCTAAATGTCAATTTATAGCTAAATCAGTCTGAAAATGTAGCTAAAAACTTCAAAATACCGTAAATCGGGGGTACTGTTATATGGGGGCTATACCAAAACGTGGACCTATGTCCAAAACTTTTGTTATAAAAGTTTATTTACACTTAAGAACCCTAAATGTCAATTTATAGCTAAATCGGTCTGAAAATGTAGCTAACAACGTGAAAATACCGTAAATCGAGAGGTACCGTTATATGGGGGCTATACCAAAATGTGGACCTATGTCCACAAGTTTTGTTATATAAGTTTATTGACATTAAAGAACCCTAAATGTCAAAGTATAGCCACATCGGTCTGAAATGTAGCTAAAAACATCAAAATACCGTAAATCGGGGGGTACCGTTATATGGGGGCTATACCAAAACGTGGAGCGATATAGCCCATCATCGAATTTGACCTGCCTGCAAACAAAAGACGCATTTTCCCAAAAGTTCAGAGAATTTTGGTGGAGAGTTGTGGTGACCACTAAGAACGTCAAATGTCAAATGTTCAAATTACAGCTAATTCGGTTAAAACTTGTAGGTAAAAATCTCAAAATACCGAAAATCGGGAGCTACCGTTATATGGGGCTATACCAAAACATGTACCTATGTTCATAATTTTTTCGAATATAAGTTTTTTAGTCACTAAGAACCCTAAATATCAAATTATAGCTAATTCGGTCTAGAAATGTGACTTAAAACGTCAAAATACCTGAAATCTGGCGGTAACGTTATATGGGGGCTATTCCAAAACATGGACCTATGTCCACTAGTTTTGTTATATAAGTTTATTGACACTTAAGAACCCTAAATGTCAATTTAAAGCTAAATCGGTCTGAAAATGTAGCTAAAAACGTCAAAATACCGTAAATCGGGGGTACCGTTATATGGGAGCTATACCAAAACGTGGACCTATGTCCACAACTTTTGTTATATAAGTTTATTGGCACTTAAGAACCCTAAATGTCAAATTATAGCTAAATCGGTCTGAAAATGTAGTTAAAAACGTCAAAATACCGTAAATCGTGGGGTACCATTATATGGAGGCTATACCAAAACGTGGAACTATGTCCGAAATTTTTTTATATAAGTTTATTGACACTTAAGAACCCTAAATGTCAAATTATAGCTACATCGGTCTGAAAATGTATCTAAAAACGTCAAAAACCCGTAAATCGGGGGGTACAGTTATATGGGGGCTATACCAAAACGTGGACCTATGTCCACAAGTTTTCTTATATAAGTTTATTGGCACTTAAGAACCCTAAATGTCAAATTATAGCTAAATCGGTCTGAAAATGTAGATAAAAACGTCAAAATACCGTAAATCGGGGGGTACCGTTATCTGGGGGTTATACCAAAACGTGGACCTATGTCCACAACTTTTGTTATATAAGTTTATTGACTTTTAAGAACCCTAAATGTCAAATTATAGCTACATCGGTCTAAAAATGTAGCTAAAAACGTCAAAATACCGTAAATCGGGGGGTACCGTTATATGGGGGCTATACCAAAACGTGGACCTATGTCCACAACTTTTGTTATATAAGTTTATTGACACTTAAGAACCCTAAATGTCAAATTATAGCTAAATCGGTATGAAAATGTAGCTTAAAACGTCAAAATACCGTAAATCGGGGGGTACCCTTATATGGGGGCTATACCAAAACGTGGACCGATATAGCCCATCATCGATATAGCCACCTGCAAACAAAAGACGCATTTTCCCAAAATTTCAGCGTCCTATCTCCATTTTTGTGGATGCTAGAGTGATTACCACAGACGGACGGCCGGACGTGCACAGATCGACTCAGAATTTTACCCTGATCAAGAATATATATACTTTATAGGGTCGCAAATGAGTATTTCAATGCGTTACAAACGGAAAAACAAACTTAATATACCCTCCATACTATGGTGGAGGGTATAAAAATCATTACATTTTATGAATGTTATTTTTGACAAGGATCGACAATATGAGTATCAACAATAGGTGTGTCTTTTTACGTGATAACTTGTAATAATTATTACGAAATGTTACTAAATGCTGTCGTTTTACACAAAAGTTCAGTAAAAGAGAGCAGAGTGAGAGAACAATTTTGACAGTTGCTTGCTGAGAAATTGCTAAAAGTTGCCGAAAGAATTTTTCCCAGCAACATTTAGCAAGTTCGATCAGCTGTTTTTATGCCCTACACCACTATGTGGTAAGGGGTATTATGTGTTAGTGCATTTGTATGTAACATACAAAAGGAAGCGAGATAGACCCATAGTTCCTTCTAGGGATATACATAGAATCACTTTCTGAGTCGATTTATGCATGTCCGTCCGTCCGTTCGCAACATACAGGTCGCATTTGTTGACCGATTTCGCTGAAAATTGGGGAATACCATTTTTTTAGCCGTCGGAAGATCAAGTTCGAAGATGGGATATATCGGTCCACGTTTTGGTATAGTCCCCATATAACGGTACCCCCCGATTTACGGTATTTTGACGTTTTCAGCTAGATTTTCAGACTGATTTGGCTATAATTTGACATTTAGGGTTCTTAAGTGTCAATAAACATATATAACAAAACTTGTGGACATAGGTCCACGTTTTGGTATAGCCCCCATATAACGGTAACCCCGATTTGCGGTATTTTGACGTTTTTAGCTACATTTTCAGACCGATTTAGCTATAACTTGACATTTAGGGTTCTTAAGTATCAATAAACGTATATAACAAAAGTTGTGGACATATAACGGTTCATTTAAGTTCATATTTTCGTATAGCCCAGATACCTCCGAACTAGCTGTTAATGACATTTGAAGTTCCCACGTTATGTACCGATTTTCGATATTTTGAAGATTCTAGCTAAATTTTTTAACCGAATTAGGAGTTATTTGACATTAAAGGCTCCCATCAAAAACTGTCAACATAGGCCCATGTTTTATTATAACAGGAATGAAAAGTAATTATTCCATTTTAATTCAGAATATTTTATGGGGGAGGGTATGAAAAGTTCGGCCCGGCCGAACTTAATGCTTTTTTACTTGTTTAATCATCGGTTAATGGTCAGCTGCTCAATGTTTGCCTTATTTTTGTGGAAAAATACTATAAATATTACGATTCAGCTATATTTATTGATTATTTTATTAATATATTAATAATTTTTTTATTTATTTTGCTTAAAATTGAAGAACTTTTTCATTGCGTTGGAGTTAGTTTTTCTTTCATGCGTTGGCGCCAATGTTTTTGTTTTGGTTATCAACTGTTATCTTGCTAAAGTTTACTAAATGCTCTCTTACTGTCTGAAAAGAAGTTACTGAATAATTATTACTGAAAAAGTAAAAAGACACAACTAATTTGAGGCACAGCATATTCTTACTAAGTGAGCTAACATATGGACTAAGGGCATACCAGATAATATTAGATGTAAACAATGTCCTGTAGGTTTCAAACAGGGAATATCTGGAAACTAAGATGTTTTATGAGACCACACAGGTGGCCCTGCTTGCCAATATAACCATTCTACGTTGTTTAGTTTTCTGTGTGGAGCTTAAATCTACGGCAGGCCTTCTCCGTTTTTACTTCTTACTTTACTTTCAACGGCTGATAATTCATAAAGTGGCATGTATCTTTCAAAAATAATGGTGTCTTTTATAGCAAGCCAATTTGCATGATGTTTAACAGTTGTTTTGTCCTCTTGTTCTGTATCCAGATTTTTGAAATTCCTTTGCAGAGATAGTGTATACGATCTGACAACATAGGGAAATCATATCCCGCAACACTCACCTGAAGGTTTGCTATAATTTCTTCAAATACTGTCCGTCCCATGCTGACATTGACAAAGTTTTTTGAACACCATATTTCAAAAACATACAAATATGAAAACACACATTCATACTGTAATCCTAAAAACATCATAAAATAAGATCGAAACAAAAGCAAAACAACAACACCGATTATTTGAAAACACCCAAAAACCCTATATTAAACATATATAAACTCCGAGTATACTCAGTATAATAAAAACTGAATACCGCTCGGCAACTTTCGGCAAACGAGATAATTTTTTTTTCTAGTTCTGGACACTTCCACAAACATTTAAATAAAAATATCGTGAGGATCCTCGAGGATCCAAGATACTAAAAGTTTATTTCTTTTCACAATAATAAATAAAAATCTCACAAAAATACATTTCAAAAGAGATCAATTTTACTACAAAATAAAGATACAACTTTATGATGTATCAATTAAAAATAATAACAATACCATTAACTTTAACTTCCATTTCTTACTATAGAAATTTTACACATTACTTTTTTGTGATATCACATGCAACTTGTCACTACGTTGATGGAAAATTTAATGCCTTAATTTTTTCTAATGGAAATGCTCACTTCTGTGGCTCTGCTTTAACATGTATCGTTAGAAGTTGTAAAAAGAAAGCCGGAATAATAAAATTTGATGTGTCTACGATAGATTTGAATAGTTACAATTATAATTTGTAGACATCGATTTTTGTATTTTTGTCACGGGCTAGGACCACGGTGCGCTCCCAGGTGGAGCATCTAGCTATTACAAGCAAAGTTATAACTGTGTAATATGTTACAAGATTACATGGAGTGTACAAAATTACGAAATTCAGTTCTATCTTGTGTCATTCGTCTTATTTCGGGCCATGTTTTTCCCTTTGATTGGAATTCTGCTTCCACTGATCTTCTCTAAGTTGTTCAGGGGCGCCCTCTGTTCCGTCTACCTTGTGGATTCCATTGCAAGCTCATTTTGGCGATATCAGAGTCATCTTTCCGTAGTGTATGTCCAATCCATTTTCTTTGGCTGATTTCGGTATAGTGCAAGCGAATTTCTGAAACAAAGGACTATTACTCATGCCTTTACTTAAGTTGAATGATTTAGTAAATTTCCCAAGCTTCTTTTGCAAGGGTTACCAAATATTTCATTTATAATATTGGTCAAAATGAAAATATTTAAGATGGATATATGGATTTCCTTAACATTTTATTTATTTTCCAAGCATATGCAAGAATCGCCACTAGTTCCATAAAATAAAGCCCAGGGCCTGTAGATTTCAAAACTGTTAGACTTTTTGCGGACACTTGCGGTTTTAGCAGTTATGACCAAAAGTGTAAACCGGTTTTTATGTGCTGAATTTATATTTTTTGGAATATTTTAAAGTAATTTTATTATCCTTTCTTACGTTTATGTTCAATATAATGCTTCTTGTTCTATTAGAGATTAATATTTTCATGGTAACTTAATGCCGCATTAACAATTCGTGAAAGAAAAAGAAAAAGTTTTGGGGGTATTTAATTTTACAAATAATTTTTCTTTTTTGGGACACCCTAATGTTGCAACACGCCAAAACTTGGAAATTTTCCCCACACTGAGAACTAAAAATACGTTATTACATGTAATTCTGCAAAAAAGGTGATTAAATCGTATAAAGTACCGAAGTGAGAGTGCACATATGTGTACAAACGCATCTGCCATACAATCTTATGGAGAGGTCGTAAAATATGCTTATCTTACATGCGCATACATGTAGCAAGCAACCACATGGTTATTAGACTGCTCATAGATTGCCTGTACCAATCTATTTCAGACCTACCACATGTGGCAATGGAAATTTCTGTCTCCTTTCTTCTAACGACCTCCCACGATAAGGAGGTCTGCTTGCCACATGTTTACAAGTGGACTGTATTTAAACTAGATCCCTATTTAACAAAATTATCTCTAATCTACACATGCAACCCTCACCAAGACATTCATTATCTTTATTAGAAAATTAATATGTTCACGTGAACATCTTGGGGCCCAAAAAATGCTTATGAAATACACTCCACGTCAGTAGGATAGAACACCTAAATTTTTGTTAATGTTAGCTTATTTATCCCAAAACGAATTATTCAACGTTTTTAATCTTGAAGGGATTTAAAGTCTATAATGTTCCGTATCAAACACAGAAAAAATTATGTTTCTAGCTCTTCGCGAAATGATTTTCTGACCAATTTTCCGATAGTACTATGAAAAATAGACATTTATTTTTGGTCATCAGGATAGAACATTCACTTTATTTTCGCGAATTTCTGAGTTATTGACACCGAATTTTCTTTCAGTCGATAAAGCAAGGCTTTCTAATCATTTTTCACAAAAAAAACCTATGAATTATTCCGCGGACACTGAAATAACAGCGTTAAATGGTTTAAATTGACAGATATTTGAAACATCTCGGAATATCAATAGGAGTCGCGCAGATATGTCATATTTCTTCTTAATTAGATAGAATATGACACAGACAACCTCGACGGATACAATCGAGTGCTTCGGATGCTGATAAGATGGAACATTTTCAAAATAATTATGAAAAACGTCAAAATTTCTTATAAAAACCATGACGTTTTGTTCAATAAAATGTTTTTTCCGCGAATAAGTCTGCCGTTTAAAGGTTTGGAAATATGCTCCAGATTTAGAGGAATATAATCTGATAGGAAAACATCCTCTATTCAATGCACTGAAGGAAATTTTAGTACTTTTTCAAATTGAACACAACCTTTGGACTTTGAATTTTATATGTGTTCTTATTTTGGTGTCCGCGACTGTTCTCAACAGTGTTATGTTCCAATATAAATGGACCAGGTTATGCTCTTCATACCGGATTTTACGATGTAGTAGTTTTTTCACTGAACTCGCATATGTAAAAGCCCAGTTTTCGCGGGAAAACACAGTAATGGAAATTGAGGTTTTGGGTTTCGTATGTTGCTTTTAAAAAGTAATAAAATTTCGCTCAGTGTATTAAATTAGCGGTTGTTTTCATATCAGATTGTCTTCCTCTAAATGTGAAGCCTATTTTCAAACCTTTAAATGGCAGACTTGTTCGCGAAAAACCATTTTATTGAACAAAACATCAAGGTTTTTATAAGAAATTTTGACGTTTTTCATAATTACTTTGAAATTGTTCCATCTTATCAGCATCCGAAGCACTCGATTGTATCCGTCGAGGTTGTCTGTGTCATATTCTATCTAATTGTGAAGAAATATGACACAACTGCGCGACTCCTATTGATATTCCGAGATTTTTCAAATATCTGTCAATTTAAACCCTTTAACGCTGTTACTTCGGTGTTCGCGGAATTATTTGTAGGCTTTCTTTGGTGAAAAATGATTAGAAAACCTAGCTTTATCGACTGAAAGAAAATTCAGAGTTAACATCTCAAAAATTCGCGAAAATAAAATGACTGTTCTATCCTGATGACCAAAAATAAATGCCTATTTTTCATAGTACGATCGGAAAGTGGATCAGAAAATCAATTCGCGAAGAGCTAGAAACATAATTTTTTCTGTGTTTGATACGGAACATTATAGACTTTATATCCCTACAAGATGAAATACGTTGATTAATTCGTTTTGTGATAAATAAGCTAACATTAACAAAAATTTAGGTGTTCTATTCTACTGACGTGGAGTGTATAATCAAAATTATTTTATAATACCAAAATTAGAAATACCAACTAAAATTCTAAATTCAATCAATATTATTGTAGCAGCAACCTAAGTAACAGCACCCAGGAAGCTTCTCCATCGCTTCAGCCACTCCTTCTTGCTCGTACCACCTTTGTCTGCCGGCTTCATCTTCCAGGCGGAGTCGTCTTCATCTGGCGGCTTCTTCACTCTAGCACTAGCAACGTCATCGTTCTGTGGCGCCTTCACGTTCCTGACCTTAGCCATCTTCCTCTTACCGCGTTGAAGAAAGTCATCCTTCTCTGGCGACATCACCTTTTTGGCCCTAGGTATCTTCTCCTTCCAACGTTCCAGGCAGCTATCCTCCTCCGGCTTTTGCTTGGCTTTCACACCTGCCTTCACACGAAAATCCTTCTCCGTCAAATTGGTTTTATTTACTACCGCGTAGTTGATCTCTACTATGTGCGATTTGTCTTCTGCACAAAAGTTCTCATCTGTCGTCTTGATGAACTCGCTGCTATTTACCCAAATTTTGTTGGCCAAATACTCGTATTACACGCTAGCACTATTCGCCTTCTCCACATTTTCAACCTTCATCGCTGCATCCTCATTGGCTATAAGTTTTGCAGCCAATACATCACGCTCGTTTTCCGCTAAATGTCGAGCTTTCTCTGCGCTAGCCAATTCTTCATTCAATTTTCTCATTTCTGCCTTCATATCCGCCAACTCACAATTTCCCTCTTGGATAGCCGCTATTAATTCTTCCTTAGCTATCCTCGATTCCTCAGCCTCACGCTTGACTTGCTCCTTTAGTGTAGTGGCAAGCTTGACTGCATCTTCCTTCTCCGATTGGCATGCGATCATAGCAACTTCCAGTGCCATGATCTCCCCTTTCATAATCGTCATAGCTTCTACCGCGGCCCTGCGTTGCTTTCGCTCGTTGTCCAATTTTTCCTGAAGGCCACGGACTTCCATTTTGGCCTCTTCATCTTTAGTGTGTAGGTCTCGAATAACCTCACACTGAGCGCTCAGTCTGGCTTCAAGGCTTACTTTAGCCTCTTCAGCTTTCTTCAGATCCATTTCAAGAATCCTATTCATGGCTCTTGAGTTCGCCGTTTTGCGCTCCAATTCCCATATCACCTGGTACATGGTGTCTATTTTCTTTTTTTTCCTTTGTCCTTCTTCCTCCAATGACAGAGGTATAATGGGAAATTTCAACCTTCCGACCATCTCTTTTACCGCCTGTCTCATCAGCTCATCCTTCTTGGTAAATAGTTGGAGCATTTTCTCCTTTACCAATTTGTTTTTAACTGCCAGGTTCGATGCTGCAGCCCGTTGAGTCTCGACGTACTCACAAATCTCTTCGTGGTAGTCTTCAGACTGGGTTTCATTGATCTCCTCAATAGCCCAGATGAGGAGACCAAGAAGCCTCTCCACTTCATCCTTTGCCTTCGTTTCCATTTGAAGCATCATGGTGAATTTCTCTTCCCCTACGGACAATATCCCCAATTGGATATCAAGACTTCACCAGCCAGCTGACCCAATTTCCTCCCTGTGAGGCAAATTATCAGCTTCCCAGCTATTTTTGGATTCGGCCACTGATCCGGCTCGAAGGACCAATGTAAATAAGGATCCTTAGCGTGGAAAGAACAAGACGTCTTTCCCAGTTGAATGCGTTATATGCACTGTTTATTTAAAGTCAAATTATTCTTAAGAACTAAATACAAAAATATTACTTAACCTACTTAAACTAGTGTGTAGAAAAGAGATAGTGAGAGTGCACATATGTGTACAAACGCATCTGCCATACAATCTTATGGAGAGGTCGTAAAATATGCTTATCTTACATGCGCATACATGTAGCAAGCAACCACATGGTTATTAGACTGCTCATAGATTGCCTGTACCAATCTATTTCAGACATACCACATGTGGCAATGGAAATTCTTATCTCCTTTCTTCTAACGACCTCCCACGATAAGGAGGTCTGCTTGCCACATGTTTACAAGTGGACTGTATTTAAACTAGATCCCTATTTAACAAAATTATCTCTAATCTACACATGCAACCCTCACCAAGACATTCATTATCTTTATTAGAAAATTAATATGTTCACGTGAACACACTATATGGAGACTGTGGTGTACCGATACCACATTTATTTATAAGGTTGTGTTCTGAAATCTGAGTTCATTATTAAAACATTCGGTTAGAATGTTTGGTTAACAGCAGACAAAATAAATCGATATATAAATCATATAGTGAATGTGCCAAACCATGGACCAGTACTGAAAATTTTTCACGCGGAGGTTTACTATGCAAAAGGAACTCCTGGTACCGGATAACAGCAAATTCGTCTGAACAATGTGTTGGTAACAGTAAAATACTTCTATTCAGAATGATTCGATTAATGGAAAAAACGCGAAAACTTGGACCTAGGACTGCAGTATTTTTGTTATAGAGTTTTTATACCACAAGAATCGATTGATAAAAATTTCAGTTCGATATATTATCTAGAAGTATTTTTTTACATCTTCCTATGTAAGTTCCACCACTGTGTACAGCTGTATATGGTTATTTAAAGACGTTTTTGTATTTTCACAATCCAAAATATGACGAATAGTTTATTTTTTATATTTTCAATATTCTTATTCTATTCCAAACATATTTTTATATTTTCTACATGCAGAGTGCTTACATGTACAAAAATTGTCATTCGCTAAAAAAATTGTGTTTGAGGATATAAGTGATTCGATTGCACATTATTTCGGATTATCAATGGATAGAATGTGGAGTTTTGCACAGGAAACGATTTTATATAGGTTCATGTTTTGGTATATTCCGCATATAACTGTACGTGGTTGGTTCACGTGTTTTGAACGTTTTGAACGTTTAAAAAGTGGCTTGCATCCCCCTCCAGATGAAATCCATCCGAAGCCCCCTGATCCTAGTAACCAACCTTGGCATCAACACAAACACAAGGAGGATAACACAAACTAGGAATGACAGAGAAAGCGCCACCCATAGGAAAATGGCAACACTAAATAAACTAAATAAGCAAGGACCTTAAACCACTGCACAAATTCAAGGAGGCGGTTTTTGTTTCTAGGCAACGACAGTTGGCTGCCCCACAACTTAGGGCAGGCTATATATAGCATAAAGTACGATTAACGAAACTGAAAAATGTCAAAACGAACAACATCAACAGGATCTTACAGCAACGACATTTGGTACACGAAATATGATGCGCAATTAAATGAACTTCCCACAGAACTCCCCACAGAAAATGGAGTTGGGATCATAATGCCGAAGAACCGTGTGATAATATCTCGATTCAAGTGCAATATAGATACTTCACCCTAGTATAGTGCTGTTCCTCCACAGAAGGTGATGAAGACACTGTAAAAGATGAATTCTACGCACAATTAACATCCTCGCTTAATGAAATTCGGAGAAAATATAATTCGGAGACATCATAACACAAAAATAGGGAGCGACAATTCCAACGCCCGTTCAACAATGGGAAAACATGGCTGTTGAGTTAAAAACAATAACAGAGAGCGTTTCATAGAACTGTTTCAAACATTCCAGGTAGTCATTGGTGACTCCATTATCCCGCACAAGGAGATGGAGCGGTAATACTCTCAAACAGACGCTATGAATAAAGGAGGAGCTGACATTGACAGTGACCATGAGTTCATCATAGGCGAAATAAAACAACACAACCAGAAACACCCTAACCACGGCAATACACGACAAGTTCCCAATAAACTAACATCACACTGGGAAGATATCTCATCAAAATATCACCAAGTTGTGGAAGAAACGTTGAAGTATTCAAAAATAGATAAAAATTTGGATATCAGGCAACACTTGGAACCTAATTTCTCAAAGAATTTAATTTAAGATGCAGCTTAATAACAACAACAACACAAGAAAGCAGTATCAACAACCAGCTAAGCAAGTGAAGAGAGCTGCAAGAAAAGATAAAAGTACCTAGATGAACTGGTCGCCGAGGAAGTAGCAGAACAACAAGAGAAAGAAGCTACACCCGACAATCGATAGCCTCACAAATTGACGGTGTACCAGGAGCCAAGCAGTAAAAGATAGTAATGGTGTAGACTACTAACAAACAATGATGAACAAATTCAAAGATGGGGAGAACATTTCGAAGAAATTAGTAACGTCAGAAACGCCACAGAAAATAACGAAATGTACAATAACAGTCCAATGGAAAATACGGTGAATATACCGTGTAACCCTCCCAGCTTGAACGAAATAAAAGAGGCAATAGAACCAAGAAGACGGCACACAATAATCACCCTTATTATGGTTGGCGTAGTCGTAGCTTACATTTTTTATATGATGAAAAATGATATACAGTAGTTTTGACTTAGCTGCCAAAACAAGTTTTGCACGCATTTTGTGGCAGCAAAGCGAGTTTCGCACTTATCTTTAATATTTTTAGCTGCCAAAAAGTGGCAGTTATCCAATTCGCTCACCTTGCAAAGAATTGTCCCTTCATGTAATATTCAGCTTCAGATTTCTTCTTCTTCTTTATTTGCCTATTCGATTTTCGAATGTTGGCGACCAAAATGCAAATATAAGTATAATATTACAATAGTTTGAATTATTAAATATTGTTTATAATATCGGCAAAAGTCTCTCTGTTTCTAGCTTCGCTTAGCAGGTTTATGACGTCACGTATGCCGGTCCATTCTTGGATGTTGTTGATCCACAGAAGTTGTTTCCTCCCTCTTGTCGGCCTTCCTTCAAAGTTTACACGGATAATACTTTGCAGCAGTTTGTATTTTTGATTTCTCATAACGTGTCCCAAGTATGATGTTTTTCGTCTCTTTATGTTATTCAACAGCTCTGTAATCTTCTGAGAACTTCATTATTTGATATGAAGTGTGTCCACGATATTTTTAGGACGCGTCGATATGTCCACATCTCAAAGGCTTCGAGTTTTATCATATCTACGGATTTTAAGGTCCATGTTTCCACGCCATATAATAGGACAGACCATACATATGTATGTGTTAATATATCTTATTTTAGTTTTTAAGTTCACATTATGGCTTGTAAAGACTTTTTTATATTTAAAGAATGTTTTTTTTTGTAGCCATTTCAATCCTGCAGGCTATTTCTTTAGAAATGTCCCATTCGTTGTTGATTATAACTCCCAGATATTTAAAGCTTTGGACTCTTTCCACATTTATTTCATTAATTTTTAATGGGGCCGCATTAGTGTATGTATGGCGTTTACTGATGACCATGTATTTCGTTGATATTAATTTTAAGACCGTATTTTTCGCTGCAAGTGGTCAGCCTGTTGACGAGTTCTTGAAGTCCTGACATATTATCAGCTATAAGAGTGGTGTCATCGGCATACCTTATGTTGTTAATGAATATTCGTTCAGCGTATATATTGAAAAGTAGAGGGGACAGGACACAACCTTGTCTAACACCTCTAGAAATATTAATATTTTCAGTCAGTTCGCCATTGACGTTGACTTGCGCTGTTTGGTGCCAGTACAAACTTTTTATGCATTCAAGCTCCTTGCCTTCTACTCCAATGGACAATAAAATCTCTATCATTTTGTCATGTTGGACCGTGTCAAATGCTTTTTCATAATCAATAAAGCATATGAACACGTCCTTCTGCGAATTTCGGCATTTTTGAACTAACGCTTGTAAGGCGAATAAAGCTTCGCGGGTTCCCATCCCATCTTTAAAACCAAACTGGGTGGTCCCCATTGCATTTTCACATTTCCGGTAAATTCTGGAGTGAATAATCTTTAGAAATATTTTGGCTCATTAGACTAATTAATCGATAGTCATTACAAAATTTTGGACGAGTTTTCTTAGGAATGGTTATAAAAATGGATGTGAGCCAATCTTTGGGATATTTACTAGTTTCGTAAACATAATTAAAAAGTTTCGTCAGAAGGTTAATGTTTTCACCATCAATTAACTTCAACAATTCGGAAGGAATCTCGTCTGGTCCACATGCTTTTTTATCTTTTAGCGCCTTTACTGCTGTTTCAACCTCCGATCTTGTGATAGATGCCCCAGATAATTGTTGATCTACCGGCCTTTCGTAGATGGACCGATTTTCGTCAGTAAAAATGATTTTTATATACTTGCTCCATATGTTTTTCTTGTCTATAGTATCCAAAACAGGTTCATTATGTTCAGTGTATAGTACTTTAGGTATTCCTCTGTTGTATATTCCAGCAGCTTCCTTAATTTTTTTATGAAGATTGAAGTCGTCATGTAATTGTTGCAATCTCTCTATTTCTCTGCATTGATCATTAAGATATTCATTTTTGGCATGGCGTATATTAATCTGTATTTCTCTATTTATTTCGTAGTACAGTTCGTAAGTCGTATTCTTATATTTTCGCCGTTCTTCCATTAAGTCCAGTATTTGTTTTGTCATCCAATCTTTTCTTTGTGGCTTTTCTGTATAGGACAGATTATTGTCAGCAATAGTTTTAATGGCGCATTTTATGGATTCCCAAATATTTTCAACATTTTCATTGTTGACTGAGGTTAGTTCGTGGCTTAAAAGTTGTTTCACATTGGCTCGAACTGTTTGATCCTGTAGTTTCTGTATATCAATCTTTTTCTTTTGTTTGGTCCGCTTAGCATATGCAGAAATTTTAATTCGTAATTTAGACATTAATAGGTTATGATCCGATGGCACGTCCGCCCCCGGGTATGTCGACGTCTTTTTTATGCTTGAGCTAAAGCGCTTGTTTATAAGAATATAATCGATCTGATTTCTAATAACATTGTCATTTCTGTCAAGTGGCGATTTCCATGTATAAAGACGTCTTGCAGGCAAGCTAAACAGGGTGTTAGTTATTATCATTTTGTATTCTTGACAGAATTGTACAAGTCTGTCACCTCTTTCGTTTCTTGATCCTAAACCGTATTGACCCGTAATTCCAGGAACCATGTGTTTTCCCACTTTCGCATTAAAATCACCTTGGATAATGGTAATTTCGTGAGATTTTGTTAATCTTAGTAAGTCGTTGATTTCTTCATAAAAGTTTTCTATTTCATCTTTGCTTTTGTCAGCAGTGGGAGCATATACTTGAATTATATTTATTTTTACTGGTTTTGTGTCGAGTTGTATAAACATAGTTCGGTCCGATTTCGGTATGTAATCTGTTACGAATCTTGCTATACTTTCCTTCATGATTATTCCTACTCCATTCCTATGGTTTCTATCCAGATTTCCAGAATAAAAGATTTTCATGTTTTGCGAAGTGAAATCTCCACTATCAGGCCACCAAGTTTCGCACACTCCTAGTATATCTATATTCAGTTTTTTCATTTCAGATATTGTGTTTGCTAATTTGCCAGATTCATATAGACTTCGTATATTCCATGTTCCGATATTTAAAGTATTTATTGTTTTACCTCCGGGGATTCTTAGCACCCTCTCGTTTCCGGAGAATGAGGGCCGTATATTGTTGTTCATATTCATAGATGCATGGTTTACAAGGGATCTTACTTCAGTGGTTTCCCGTTACCTTCTGAAGGGTTTAAAGTTTTCCGTCTACAAATTCAGCCGCTCCAATGGAGTACAGACGCTGTTTGCTGCCGCCAATGTTTGGTCAGACGCTGCCATTTTCCCTTTGTTTTTTGGTTCGCCCCGCATATTTTATTTTTGCGGTACCCATCATATCTGATGAGCGTTCCCCTATCCACCACCTGGGGAGGCGTCCGATGGGAGTAAAATGTGGAAAAAAAAACTCCGCACAGATTTCTTGATATCCGAAAAATATTTGGAGAGGAATGGCGAAAAAATGAAAACATGTAATCAAAAAGCTTATTTTGCATGAGCTGAAAGAACCAAAATGGAATTAAATAACAATTATTATAGTAATGTTTGCTTCCATATCTGTCATTCAATTTCTGTTTCAAAGAAAGTGATGTTAACTTGTTCTTTGTATTATTGCAACAACCTGCAGGTGACACAATAAATATTCCTTGAATCTGCTGATGTGATATGAGAGAAGTCTCCCTTGTCCCTTCTGGGATGTTTGTGGAATAATTAATAATTATTATTATAAGTTCGTAGAAAGAGTACCCACGACCAAAAAAAAATTTCCATAATATCATACGTTGTCTACAAATAATCAGCATAAAACAGTTTTCTTCTGTAGAAGAGACCCTGTGCATGAGTTAGTAACTTCGCGTGACGTGATTTTAGTTTTGGTTGGTAAATACAAATTTCTCAGTGAAAATACGTTAATTTTTCAAATATTATTGGTAGTTAAATAAAATTCGCACTTAGATGATTAGCAGTTAAAAGTGTAATTTGGATTGAAAATTTGACAAAAATGCAAATATTTTATTTATTATGGATACGACTACGCCAACCGTAATAAGGCTGAATGTGAATGTATTCAAGCTGAAAAACAAATTATCTTTTATCTATGGACAGATCGAGTAGCGGCTACACAACCAAAATCCCTTAGGAGATTTTCAGAATTGTATAACCATTTTCGGACGTATGCACTTGTCCACAAAATATGGATTTTATCATTGATAACAAGTGTTGCGGAGGAGGTACCTGAGGAAATGGACCGGACAGACATAGTTCATTTTGGATGTAGATCATTTTTTGGGAGTCATTCCTTTTAAAAGATATTGCACCCACCAGTCATTTCAGTTCGTCACAGCATAATATTCAGTTTTTTCATGAAATATGGACTTGCCCACCAACGCAGTATCCGGTGCGAAAGTTGTCGTGCGCACCAGCCACTACACATGATGGCCGTAGGTGTTCTTTAAAGCTTTCGGGTCATTTTCCCTGGAAGTATGGACTTGCCCTTGAAAAAAATGTGTACTGTAGTAACAGGGGCCCCGATAACACCTGTTGCAAAAAATCAAAGCGTTTCCAGAGAGGTCTTTTTATTTATTAATTTATTTATTTCGTATTTTTACTTATAACTACATTATTAGCATAAAGGAAATTAAGCCATGACTACTTAGACCGTACGCTTACACATGTATATTTTCTAATTACCCGGAGAGGTCTTAAACTGCACTTCTCTGACCATTTTTGAAATACTCTGTGGAAGGTTACCGAAGGAGTGGAGCGATATAGTCCATAATCGAAGTGGATCAAAATTTGGACAAAATATCACGAAGACCAAATTTTGGACCAAGTTTTCTGAAACAGATTTTTTCCAAACACTCTTTAACCCTAAAAGAAATATCTCGATGAGACACATTTTGACTAAAGGCTGAGAGTATAAAAAATGTAGTTTGGGAAAAATTGTGTTTATAGATTTTTGCGAAAAAAAAATAAATGTATAGACCTTGGATTGGGTGCCAGCATTTTATTTTATAAGAACTCAAGACTGGATGCCAGAGTTTTCATAGTTCCTGATCAATTTATGACAAGATCCACGATAGGATCATGATCTGCGAATCTGCACTTGGAATGTTCGCACTCTTTATAGAGAAGGTGCAGCTTACTTATTGGCAGATGCACTTGAAAAGTACAAGGCCGACATTACTGCCATACAGGAAATACGATGAAATGGGAGAGGCGTCACAACAACACCTAAAGGTGACGCTCTGTATTATAGCTGTCATCACATAAAGCATGAGTTTGGTTGCGGATTTGTAGTTAGTCGGAGGGTAAAACATCTGGTCTCCAGCTTCACAGCAGTGAATGAAAGACTTGCTACAATTCGAATAAAAGCAAAATTCTTCAACATCAGCTTTATTTGCGCTCATGCTTCCACTGAAGACAAGGACGAACAGACCAATGATATACTTTATGAGCGCTTGTCCTGCCCATGACATTAAAACTATTCTAGGCGATTTTAATGCCGAAATTGGAAAATATCTTTGGCCCAACAGTCGGAAAATTCAGTCCCCACAATGAAACATCTGACAATGGTATGAGACTGATAGACTTCGCAGTGGTAAAAAACATGGTAGTCAGCAGCACCAAATTTAAACATCTCGACATCCATAAGGGCACCTGGCTGTCTCCAGATCAGAAAACAAATTGATCACGTTATGATAGATGGAAGACATTCATCGATCGTGTTGGATGTGCATTCGTTCCGAGGAGCAAATATAGACTCGGACCACTACCTTGTTGGAGCAAAGGTACGCACCCGGATAAAAGTAGCAAACAAAGTACGAACAGACACAACACGAAAGTTAGACATCGGTCGTGTTGCTACCGCAGAGGAAAATGCGGCATTTAGGGCTACTCTACAATCAGTAGCAACACGTAGCGCACAAGAGAGGTACCGGGAGAAAAGGAGAGAGGAGAAACGTCTTTTCCGCGGGAAAAAGAGAGAGATGGAAAAGCGGGAGTTTGAAAAAATCGAAATGTACAGGAGCCAGAATGAAGTCCGAAAATTCTACCAAAGAGTAAAACATCAAACAGATGGCTTTGGTACGGCACCTCCTCCTGTAGAGGAGGAGGAGGAGGTAACTGATACATATAGTGTGTTCAGGATATGGAAAAAACATTTTTCAAACCTGTTGGTATCCAATAGGTGCGAAGACGACGAAGATACCACAGATTAAATCCTAGAAGATGGTATTGAATTTATACCGCGCAGCCAAGATGAGGTAAAGACAGAAATAAACCGGCTGAAGAATAATGAGGCAGTAGGAGCCGATGGCTTACCAGCAGAGCTGTTCAAAACCGGAGGCGACACGCTGATAAGGTGTATTCATAAGCTAGTTAGCACCATCTGGCAGGAAGAACGAGTACCCGACGATTGGAACCTGAGTATCCTGTGCCCCGTCCACAAGAAAGAGATAAGACTCTATGCTCTAACTATAGGGGCATAAGACTACTACCGATTGCCTACAAGATCGTGTCAGGGTACCACCCTTTTTTCGATTATAAAGCAGCCTTCGACAGCCCACTACGTTCAAAGGTAAATCAGTTCTCTACTAATCCCATTTTCTTTCCATAAATTACTCAATAACATTGGAGTGGAAAATTGAAGCCGTGATTTTGAACTTTTGTGAAGTAGGGAACAAAGGAAAGGTCCTCAACTTTCCATTAAATTAAATTAAATGTTAAGATATTTCTTTGGTCTTACCAAAGTGATATCACTGAATTACATAACATTTACTATAGTAGTGAGTAATTTGATAAATGATACACCCAAAAATACATATATGCGATTATTAATATATCGATTGTTTTGAACATATATTAACTCTGATATATTGTCAAAACAGTTCTGAAAACAAGGGGACATTGGCCAAGCAGTCTTACGTCATTTTAATTAAAAAATAGTAATGAAAATTATTTCATCAGTAATATAAGTCTAAAATAAGGTTTACGTCATTGCTAAATAAGAAATTTTCGCTAACATGAACTTTCAAAATTTTGGTCAGGTCAGGATAGCCCAGTCAAAATACACATGCGTATAAGGGGGAAATAGCAAAAATTCCCACAAAGCAGAAATTTGGTGTAGAGCTAGGGTTTACCATTAGAAGCAACATCCTAAAAGTCCCCATCGATCCCATGTGTGCAAAAAAAGTTATTCGGGGTCAAAGTCATTTTGGGAGGCATTATTCAGTTTTTTTTTTTAATTTTTCTCAAAAACAGTAAGACTTAGCAAAAGCCGGCTAAAGTAAAAGTTGTAGATTTATCAATTGTCTACAAGAATGTTTTTTATGATTTTATGAGGGTCTAACCCGGTTTTTAAATCTGGCCTTTTGGGTCGAATAACCGGCGAACCGGATGCGCTGACCCGGAAAATTATATATTTCCGTAATCAGCGCAACAAGCCCCACCTTCGGACAAAACTTAAAAAAAAAATCGGATAGTTTTCATTGGCGTCGTTCCCGTTGGGCTTTCGATTACACATGTGGGTTAAATGGGCTATTTTTGCACAAAATGACTCTAACATGGAATAACTCTACTAAACACGCTCCGATTTTGTTAGAACTTTTTTAAAAGAAAGGTATAATTTCGCTCTTCAAGGAAACACATATTTTTTGGGGGGACAGACCCGGTTATTTCGTTAATGTTTTTTAGAACAGCTATATCTCAAAAATAGTTCCTTCTAGGAAAAATTATAAAGGCCAAGGCAAACCGTTTTCCAAAAAATAAATCCGAAAGCCTACAAAACCCTTAAATAATAATATTTTTTTGCTTCTAATGGCAAACCCTAGCTCCCCACAAAACTTCAGCTTTGTGGGAATTTTTGCTATTTCAATGTCTATTTTGACTGGGCTAAGGAGTAGTAACAGCAAATAAAACTTTAACACAATTCGTGGTGGAGGATATTTTGGCAATAAAAACATATAACATTTAACAAAAAATGGGTGTGCTATCTTGGTGATTTGGAGTGTATGTCACTTAATTATGCCAACAAATATTTTGTGTAGTATGTAATTTTTAGATAAATGTACATTTATTATTTTTCGTTAAATTTACCCTGAGCAACTATTTAAAAATACATTCCATTAAAATTTTAGTAACCGAACGAAAAAAAAAAACAACAAAGCGAAATAAATTGTTTTTCTCTCTTTTGAAGTATTAGTCACATATTTTTGTAATCCTTTCAGTAAACACTTTCAGTTGGCCAAATAACAAATCGCAATGATTCCAAATGAAAATATGGCCAAAAAGAAGTTTTACCAACAAAAATAAAAGTATTGAAACTAAAACGTTAGGCAAACACAACAATTGTGACTAAATTTATTTAGGATTGCATTGGATGATGATAGTCACCGGGCAAAGGTATTATGATTGGTTTTGAAAAATATTTATTATTCCGGGGTTGAATCAACTGAATTTAAATCAAATGAAACTTATGGAATTTCTAGTTGCTGGTAATCACAGATCTCCACAATGAATATTATCTCAATGTATTCGATGATTTATTTTCTAAACGTAAGTATAATCTTGAGAATTGTTGAAAGCTCTTTTTAGCATGACATTCCGAATTAACTTTAAAAGAATCAACTATAATTGGGTACTATCGCATTTGAATTATGTAAAAATTTTATATTTTATAAAAAAACCGACAACAATTGGGATGATCTTTTGGTATTCATTGAATGTCCCTAACACTATTTTCAATTTATCACAAATTGCTGTGTATGTCTTTGTTTGTTTGTTGAACAATATTACAAAGGCATCGTGCTGCGACTGTATTTGCTAAAACGCACATTCATATCTCATTAGTCATAAGAGGCTTATGCTCTATAAATTTTGCCAAAAAGTCAGAACCAGGCGGACACTTTAGCACAATTCACACATACATATATAAATCAGTAAGGAAAGGATAAAAGTCGGTCAGGAACGACTATACGATGTCCTACACCACTGTGAATATGCATAAAAATTTACTAATTATTTTACCATCAGTAATAAAAGCACTTAGCTCCACCGTCACGTCTACAGTAAAGCAGTGGAAGCGTATAATCCCAGTAAAATCTTCGATGACAAATCATGAGTTGAATCATGGGTGCAAGTGATCTGGCATGTCATCTTTTTGTCATTTTCACTCATGAATTTTATATGAGCGTGACCCCCAAAAGATGACGTTCTTTTTTGGATCCTAAGCATGTCATTTTAACCAATGCATTGGCATGTCATTTTTACCAATGCTTTGGCATGTCATTTTAACCAATGCATTGACACGTCATTTTCACCCATTCTTTGACATGTCATTTTAACCAATGCTTTGACATGTCATTTTCACCAACCCCTTGGCATGACATTTTCATGTCTTGTTTGGAAAATGGAAATGATCTATTGAAATATGGACAAACAAAACTCTTTATTAATTCAAACGAATTCACGAAATAACTACAATTAATTGATCAACAAAAAGTTTACATCCAAAATTGCAATGTAATCACCACCGCTGCAAAGCGAAAGATTACTTCCTCCGTTCTCCGCAACTGATATTCTTTCATCTTACAAAAGGTTTTTTCTATTATCTTCCCATCACCAGTTCAGATTTCGACATGGACTCAAATGCACTCCTTTAAGTATTTTTATTTCGTAAATTACTTTTTTTGTTATTTTATAATTTTGTTATTTTATAACAACATTTTGGAAATTTATACTATTTTGTTTAGTGACGAAAATATGTAGGGATCTACAACCCGGCTTGCTTTAGGGATCTCTAAGAACAAAATGTAACGAACGGGGAGGTGAGACTTTTTCTGGAAAATACCATTTATGCTTAACTAATTTATTTTTAATTGTTTCTCTCCAAAAGTCGTTTCTTCTTTATTTTCAGATTCTTGTTCCTTTTCGTTTCGGACTTTTTTTCAAATTCCAAGAAGCGAGATTTGATTGATTTCGTTCTATGTCAGATATAGAACAGACAAGGGAACTTTTAAAATAGCAATGTGTGCAGTCCGATTCTATTTTTAGCTCGATGATTGGGACTTCATTTTTATTGCAGACATTTCGAGCTTCATACAATACCAATTGTTTAGAAGTTTTAGTTGTCTGATATGCAGGAAATGTAAGACAACATCACGACGACAGTTCTAAGAACTTTGGTCTGTTCCAGAACCTGCAAGAATCTACTTTATGTTATCGGAAAAAATAGTAAAAACTAGTAGATTTTTGCAGTACTGGAACATACGAAAATGAAAATAAACAGGTGTGTAAATAAAGACACAAACATCATCTCTATTGGATCGATGGAATGGGTACAAATGCTGATGAAAAGATCGGATCTTTCACGACTTCCTTTGCATTGGTTCAAATCCTAATGAAAAGATCGGATCTTTCACGACTTCCTTTGAACCAATGCAAAAGATGACATGAAATCACGTCATCGCAAAGAACCCCTTCCTTCAAATTTTGCTGGGATGCTAATAAGCATACATAACATGTGCATTAGGGTTATAACTTTTTTACAAGTATCAATAAAATATAATTTAAAAGACATTAAGTTACAGTGTTTTATTGAAAATTTTAAATATAAATATATTTATTCTTCGTGATGGAATATCTCAAATAAAACGATTGCCGTTAATTTTGTCACCATTGCTTTTGCTTTTTAACTCTCGAACGGATCAATCGATTCGGTTCAAATTTTGGGTATCGAAATATTTTGTCCAGATTCGATTTAAGTTCGAAGATGGGCCATATAGGTCCACTCCTTCAGGTACCTCCCCCACAAATGTTCAAAAATTGTCGGAAAACTTGTGCGCACGATAACTCTTGTAGGGAATAACCGATTTGGTCCATACTTTGCACATCGTGTAATTTCTACCAAACTTAGAAGAAGTTCCAATATGGACTCAATTGGTCCACTCCTTCGGGTACCTCCCACACAAAATTTCGGAAAAGTTCAGTTTAGGACCTGGTCTCGAATCGCTTTGATTTTTGTTTACTCAAGTTGTATTCGCTGTCCTGTATACGACGCTGTAAGTTTCATTAGGGGCAAGTCCATACTTCCACAGAAAATAGCCTGAAAGTTACAAAAAACCCTATGACACCGTGTGTAGTGGTTGGAGCGCATGATAACTCTCGAACGGACCTGCCGATTCGGTCCAAAATTTGGCTTTCGTAATATTTTGTCCAAACTTAGTTCAAGTTCAAAGATGGATTATATCGGTCCACTCCTTCCGGTACCTCCCCCACAAAAGTTCGAAAATGTTCGGAAACTTTGTGCGTGCGATAAGTCTTGAAGGAAGTAACCGATTTGGTCCATACATTGCACATTATGAAATTTCTACCAGACTTAGATGAGGTTCCAATATGGACTCAATCGGTAAACTCCTTCGAGTACCTCCCACACAAAATTTCGGAAAAGTTCAGTTTAGGACCTGCTCTCGAATCGCCTTGGTTTTTGTTGTAACATTTTGTATTCACTGTCCCCTATGCGAAGGTACAAGTTTCCTCAGGGGCAAGTCCATACTTCCTGAAAAAATAGCATGAAAGTTGAAAAACAAACCCTATGACACCATGTTCATGGGTGGAAGCGCAAGATAATTCTCGAACGGAAATGCCGATTCCGGCCAAAATTTGGCCTTCGTAATATTGTTTCCAAACTTAGTTTAAGTTCGTAGATAAGCCATATCGGAGTGGACCGATATGGCTTATCTACAGGTACCTACCCCACAAAAGTTCGAAAATATTCGGAAAAATTTTGCGCACGATAACTCTTGATGGGAGTAACCGATTTGGTCCATACTTTACACATTCTCATAATATTTACCAGATATAGATCAGGATCGAATATGGAATATGGAGTGGACAAATATCTACTCCATCCCGTACCTCCCACACAAAATTTTGGATAAGTTCACTTTAAGACCTGCTATTAAATCACTTTGATTTCCGCAAAATTTTTTAACTTTAATCCTAATTAACATTTTTGTCGGTTCATACGACCAAAATTTTGAAACCCCCTAAATACATAAGTTTCTTTTTGTGAAAAAAGTGTTTCAATTTGCACAGGCTGAGGGTATATCTCTGTCGGCAAGGCCGACTGATACTTTTTAACTTGTTTTTAAATGGTTTTATTTAGCTCACCCCGTTTGTTTTATTTTATTATTTATTATTTATTCTTGGGTCAAATTTAGTAATTCAAATTTCACCCTCTTCCTGTCAACCGATTAATCTGAAATTTTGTATACACTTTGGATTTTGATGACAATACAATTATATTTATTAATTATCATTATAAATCCAAGATGGCGGCCGCTACAAAATGGCGGATAACGTAGGTTTTATCAATCCCATCAATATGGGTATCAAATGAAAGGGCTCAACAAGCAGAATACAATATACTATAAAAAAAAATTGAAATCCAAAATGGCGGCCGCTACAAAATGGCGGATAACGTAGGTTTTATCAATCCCATCAATATGGGTATCAAATGAAAGGGCTCAACAAGCAGAATACAATATACTATAAAAAATTGAAATCCAAGATGGCGGCCGCTACAAAATGGCGGATAACGTAGGTTTTATCAATCCCATCAATATGGGTATCAAATGAAAGGGCTCAACAAGCAGAATACAATATACTATAAAAAATTTAAATCCAAGATGGCGGCCGCTACAAAATGGCGGATAACGTAGGTTTTATCAATCCCATCAATATGGGTGTCAAATGAAAGTGCTCAACAAGTAGAATACAATGTACTATATAAAATGGCGTATAACTTAGGTTTTATCAATCCCCTAAAAATGGGTATCAAATGAAAGGTCTCAACAAGTAGAATAAAATTTACTATGCAAAATTGAAATCTAAGATGGCCGCCGCTACCAAATGGCTGATAACAATTTTTTATCAATCCCACCAATATGGGTATCAAATAAAAGGGCTTGACAAGAAGAATACAGTGCACTATACAGTACATTTTATACACCCGAAAGCCATACAGTTTCCAGCTAAGTACAATTACGGGACGGCTGAAAGAAGAATGTTGCCTTTAATACTATCATGGGCTTCTACTATACATAAAATGCAGGGCAGCACTGTGGATCACGCAGTCGTATACTTAGGTGCGAAACTGTTTGAAGAAGGTCAAGCCTACGTGGCTCTTAGTAGAGTAAGATCTTTGCAGGGACTACGTATAGAGGAGTTGGACTGCAATAAACTAACGGGCAAGAAACCTTGCAAAAATGAAGCACTAAACGAATTAAACAGAATGCGAAATAAAAACTAAAAACCAGAAAATAAAAATAGGTAAAAAAAACTTTTTAAGTTAAACGGTTTTATGTTAAACATACATTGCAATGTTTAAGATAAATGTACTAAAAACCAAAAAATAATAAAATAGATACAGTCGTGGGAATTATAAACATATGCATAGACTAGACTAAAATAAAACCGTAGGGCACGTCAATTGTCTACAAATTATCGACTTAATGTACGATAGAAGAATCGTTTAATTCGTCGTTAGGCAGTTGGCCCGCAGACGGTGAGGAAATTACTTACTATTTCTTGCTCATGGAAATTCCAATAGTTATACACTCCATGTAAATAAAAGAGATGTTTCAACTAGTTTATCGTTGGACATTCACATTGCTGCCTGGCGAGGAAGCGTTTCACTGCTCGTAGTTTGTCTTTAATCGAGCGAGTACACCACTATGAAACCCTAAAACTCGCTTACAATCGAGCTTGCTAGCTTGTTTCCACATTCTAGCCCTACTTATCACACGTCCATCGTTGTCGGTTGAACAACTGCCTAATTATAGAGTAACATTACAAAACAAACATTTTAATCAACGATTGTAGACAATTGACGTGCCCCACGGTTTTATTTTAGTCTAGTCTATGCATATGTTTATAATTCCCACGACTGTATCTATTTTATTATTTTTTGGTTTTTAGTACATTTATCTTAAACATTGCAATGTATGTTTAACATAAAACCGTTTAACTTAAAAAGTTTTTTTACCTATTTTTATTAGTAAATAATTTGTTGCCCACTGAGAACCCCATAACCAAATTACAGCAAATTTAGGGGCGAAAATTTAGATAAAAACAGAATATTTGTGGCGTTTTTTATTGGGATAGCTGTTAAATTTTTTTTTTTCGAAATAGTCTGGCTTAATCCATTTGTTTTTGTTTTAATTTCTTAAAACAACTAATTTATTAGTGGAGAATGTTTGGAATTGTTCGCCAAGGGGTAAACCTCGCCACATGCTCTCATCAAGTCCCTTGTTCTCCACTAATAAATTAGTTGTTTTAAGAAATTAAAACAAAAAACAATTGGATTAAGCCAGACTATTAAAAAAAAAACAAAATTGTAACACAAACTAGAAACAAGGGAACTGATGAGAGCCTGTGGTGAGGATCGAAGATAGAAACTTTAAAATGCCTGAAATCGGGTGGTACCATTATATGGGAGCTATACCAAAACCTGGACCTACATATGTCCAAAATTTTTGGTGTGCAAGTTTCTGTACCATTGGGAAAAAACGTCAAAACACCTCAAATCAGGTTGTACCGTTGTATGGGGGCTATAGGAGAAAATTGAGCCATGTTGGTTTTGGTTTCTAATTCATGCATTGTCATCCAAATCTGAAAATTCTGCTAAGTTTAAGTTCGATTGGTCAACTGCAAGTGTGTTAAAAATGAGTTACTAAATTTAAACTAAACAGACAGACAACAAAGCAAGTTAAATAAAACACTGTAAAAATACCAGGGAACCATATATACTAATGGACACCCAATCTTGTTCGAAAATTTAGATAAAAACTACCAAAACTTTAACCTATGCTGACAATCTTTTTTGAGAAGTTTTGTGACCACTGGGTAATTCAAATAACAAATTACAGGTATTTCGGTCAACAAATGTAGCTAAAATACTGAAATTACCTAAAATCGGGAGGTACCGTTGTATGAGTTTTATAAAGAACAAGTAAAAAAGTATCAGTCGGCTTTGCCGACAGAGATATACCCTCAGCATGTGTGGATTGCAACAGTTTTTTTTCCAAAAAACTTATGCATTTAGGGGGCTTTTCAAAATGTTGGGCGTATTAACCGACAAAAATATAGATTGCATTAAAACTCAGAAATTTGCGGAGGATATTAATAGATAGGACATTTGTACCATACTTGCCTAAGAAAAACATAATATCGCTGTAAACAGGGCCACTAGGAAAACCTTCTGTAAAAATTTCCAAAGGATCCTCGAAAAAAACTCTTAACCACGCAAAAATGTTGAACATTGGTACCAAGGATTGGACCGATAGGGCTCACATTTGAACATAAACAAATATTTAGAGATCAAAAGTTTGGACCAAATATGTTCATACGTTTATGACATATCGCGAATATTTTCGAACTATTCTAGGGGAGGTACAGAAAGGAGTGGACCTATAAGCCCCACCTTCAAATGTTCATCTAATATTTGAAGAAATATTACGATACCCAAAGTGTGGACGAACGCAATATTCGGTTCGAGCTCTCCAGCCACTACATACGTTGCCATAGAGGTTTTTACAACTTTCGGGCTGTTTTCTCAAGAGGTATGGACTTGCGCCTGAAATAACTTTTACTGTCGTAATTGAGGCAGAGAATGCAAGTTGCTTCAACAAAAATCAAAGTAATTCGAGAGCAGGTCTTAAAGTGAATATATCCGAAATTTGTGTGGGAGGTACCAGAAGAAGTGGACAAATATAGTCCATATTCGAACCTGATCTACATCTGGTAGATATACTAGGATGGGTAAAGTATGGGCTAAATCGTTCAATCCTTTCAAGAGTTATCATGCGCACAATTTTTCCGAACATTTTTGAACTTTTGTGGGGGAGGTACCTGAAGGAGTAGACCAATATGGCTAATCTTCGAACTTCAACTAAGTTTGGACATAATATTACGAAGGCCAAATTTTGTACAGAATCTGCCGATCCGTTCGAAAGTTATCTGGTGCTCCGACCACTACACACAGTGTCATAGGGGTTTTTTGCAACTTTCAGGCTATTTTCTCAGGAAGTATGGACTTGCCCCTAATGAAATTGTATTGCCGTATGCGGGGCAGTAAATACAACTTGTTACAACAAAAATCGAAGCGATTCGAGAGCAGGTCCTAAACTGAACTTTTTCGAAATTTTGTGTGGGAGGTACCCGAAGCAGTGGACCGAATGAGTCCATATTGGGACCCCATCTAAGTCTGGTAGAAATTTCACGATGTGCAAAGTATGGACCAAATCAGTTACTCCCTTCAAGTGTTATCGTGCGCACAAATTTTCCGAACATTTTCGAACTGAAGGAGTGGGCCGATATAACCCATCTTCGAACTTAAACTAAGCTTGGACAAAATATTAAGAATAACACATTTTGGACCCGATCGGCTGCTTCGTTCGAGAGTTATCGTGCGCACCAGCCAGACAGACAGAGGGACGGACATTGCTTAATCGACTCCAAATTGTCTGAAACACATTTCGCCCAAACATACTTGGGGTCTAAAACCATTATTTCAATGAAGCACATTTTGCCCGTATGAAAGTGTATATACCCTCGTTAGCATAAATGCTGAGGGTATAGAAATGTACCTATGTATGTCGACAATTTTTGGTGGAGAAGTTTCGTGACTGCAGAAAACCTCAAATGTCTAATTCAGTCAGAAAATTTTGATAAACTTCTCAAAATATCGAAAATTGGGGGTAAGTTTATAGGGGGCTTATACCATAACATGGACCTATCTAGACAATAGGTGGAGAAGTTTCATTACCGCAGTCGAAAAATGTAACTAAAACCCTCAATCAAAATGTATAAAAAACGTTCCAAATACCAAAAATCTGTACCTCCCGATTATATGGGGGCTATTCCAAAAAGTGGACCTATGATGGTAATTTTATACCCTCAGCCTTTAGGCTAGAGAGGGTATATAAACTTTCATACAGGCAAAATGTGCCTCATCGAAATAATGGTTTTAGACCCCAAGTATGTTTAGACGAAATGTGTCTCAGACAATTTGGAATTGATTTAGCCATGTCCGTCCGACTGTCTGTCTGTCCGTCTGTCTGGCTGGCTGGTGCGCACGATAACTCTCGAACGGATGAACCGATTTGGTCCAAAATTCGGCTTTAGCAATATTTTGTCCAAACTTAGTTTAAGTTCGAAGATGGGGTGAACCGGTATCACTCCTTGCCGTACCTCCCCCACAAAAGTTCGAAAATGTTCGGAAAATTTGTGCGCACGATAACTCTTGAAGGGAGTCACCGATTTGGTCCATACTTTGCCCACCGTGAAATGTGGACTGCTTCGGGTACCTCCCACACAAAATTTCGGAAGAGTTCAGATTAGAGCCTGCTCTCGAATCGCTTTGGTCTTTGTTGTAGCAACTTGTATTCACTGGCCCCCATACGACGGTAGAAGTTTCATCAGGGGCAAGTCCATACTTCCCGAGAAAATAGCCCGAAAGGTGCAAAAACCCCTATGACACCGTGTGTAGTGGTTGGAGCGTAAGATAACTCAGGAACGTATCTGCCGATTCGGTCCAAAAAGGTGCCTTCGTAATATTTTATTCAACCTTAGTTTAAGTTTGAAGATAAGCCATATCGGTCCACTCATTCAGGTACCTCCCCCACAAAAGTTAAAAAAATTTCTTTTTTGTTTTGTTTATTGTTGAAGATTCAATCTCATTTCGATTTCTTGAGTGGAGTATTCCCCCATTGGCTCAACTTCATTTATTACCCTCTATTACAGAGAGTAATGTTTTTCAAAACGAACTGACAGTGTTGCAAAATTTTACTGATCGCTACCAATATCATGATTTCATCCCGGCGAAGGGGATTATCAATTGGCTTCTCAGTTTTTGAAATGATGCCTTTTTAGTGAAAAACCGAACTCTTTAAGTGTCTAGTATTCCCAAATGAATGAGAATCACCCTCACTTTTCGGCTTTTCCAAAGAAACACCAAAATCAAAATATTCTGCAACATGTCAGCACATATCAACTAAGAATTCGTCGAATTCTGTGAGTTGAAAATAACATCACCACAGTATGCCTGTGAGGTTGTTATTGGATTTTTTTTTTTAACAAAGCTCCATTCGCCCGTGCCTCGGCTGTTTTTTGTTTGTTTTGTTTATTGTTGAAGATTCAATCTCATTTCGATTGCTTGAGTGGAGTATTCCCCCATTGGCTCAACTTCATTTATTACCCTCTATTACAGAGAGTAATGTTTTTCAAAACGAACTGACAGGGGGAATACTCCACTCAAGCAATCGAAATGAGATTGAATCTTCAACAATAAACAAAACAAACAAAAAACAGCCGAGGCACGGGCGAATGGAGCTTTGTTAAAAAAAAAATCCAATAACAACCTCACAGGCATACTGTGGTGATGTTATTTTCAACTCACAGAATTCGACGAATTCTTAGTTGATACGTGCTGACATGTTGCAGAATATTTTGATTTTGGTGTTTCTTTGGAAAAGCCGAAAAGTGAGTGTGATTCTCATTCATTTGGGAATACTAGACACTTAAAGAGTTCGGTTTTTCACTAAAATGGCATCATTTCAAAAACTGAGAAGCCAATTGATAATTCCCTTCGCCGGGATGAAATCATGATATTGGTAGCGATCAGTAAAATTTTGCAACACTGTCAGTTCGTTTTGAAAAACATTACTCTCTGTAATAGAGGGTAATAAATGAAGTTGAGCCAATGGGGGAATACTCCACTCAAGCAATCGAAATTAAAAAAATTTCGAAAAAATTGTGCACACGATAACTCTTGATGGGAGAGACCGATTTGGTCCATACTTTACACATCCTAATATATCATACCAGATATAGGTCAGGTTCGAATATGGACAATATTTGTCCACTCCTTCGGGTACCTCCGACACACATTTTTGGATAAATTCACTTTAAGACCTGCTTTCGAATCACTTTGATTTTTTTGAAGCAACTTGCATTCGCTGCCTCAATTACGACAGTAAAAGTTTTTTCAGGGGCAAGTCCATACTTCTTGAGAAAACAGCCCGAAAGTTGTAAAAAAACCCCAATGACACCATATGTAGTGACTAGAATACTACGTTCGTCCACACTTTGGATATCGAAATATTTCTTCGAGTATTGGATGAAATTCGAAGGTGGGGCTTATAGGTCCACTCCTTCCGGTACCTCCCCCACAAAAGATCGAAAATATTCGCTAAAATGGTACGCGCGATATCTCATAGACGTACCAACCGATTTGATCCAAGCTTTGGATATCTAAATATTGTCGAAACTTAGTTTATATTCAAATTTTGGGTCCTATCTGTCCGATCCTGGGGGTACCACCCACACAAATGTTCAAAATTTTTGTGTGGTTAAGGGTCTGGGAAAAAAGTATTTCAATCCACACAGGCTGAGGGTATATCTCTGTCGGCAAAGCCGACTGATACTTTTTTACTTGTTATTGGAGAAATTCCGTGACTACAGGAAATCTCAAAAATCAAGTAACGCGTATTTCAGTCAAAAATTTAGCTAAAACCCTCAAAATACCGAAAATCTGTTGAAACCGTTATATGGAGGCTATACCTATACATGGGTCTATGTTGACAGTTTGGGGTGAAGAATTGTTGTTACCACAAAGAACCTCAAATATCATATTCAGTCAGAAAATGTAGCTTAAACCCTCAAAATGCCGAAAATCGGGAGGTACTGGTATATGGGAGCTATATCTAAATGATTATTTCAGTGTGTTGCACACGGAAAAACAAACTTAATAAAGCCTCCGTACTATGGTGGAGGGTATAAAAATGGTGGGGCTCCTGCCTTGTCTCCACTAATACTTATAAGTATACTTACTCACTTAGATTGCTTTTATAATAAACAAAACGTTTAATTCCATAAGATGAACTATGAATTTCCAAACGCACCGATCTTATACTTTACTTCTTCAATTTTGGATGCCATGTTTTCTGATCTCATCTTAAAGTTGGTCTTTCCATCGAAGTTTTGGTCTTCCCATTTTTGTCGAGGGCATCTTTGCCCATCTACTATATCGATGGCTTGCGGCTGGTACAGTTCGTGGTTCATACGGCGCCGGTATTTACCTTCAACGCATATTCGTCCATAAATCTTTCGAAGAATCTTTCTCTCAACCACATGAAGTCTTCTACCCATAACATTCAAAGTGCATGCGGACTGTAGATTTCCCAGACCTAAAAACGCATTGGTTTTGTATTAGGGCGTGTAGTGTGAAAGTCTTAAACCTATGGTCAATGAAATAATCTATGGCCCGATTATTTCATTGACCATAAGTTTATGACGTTCACGCAATACGCGTGAACGCTGGGAAATCTACAGTCCGAATCATTGGTGTCCAAAATAAATGAGAGAGAATTGTTGGGAGAGTAATGTCCCTTTGTTATACAACGGCTGACATGGCTCTCATTTGGATTTTTTATTCTCTGTTGTCCGAATGCACTTTTTATGCTATGGGTAGAAGACTTATGGCTCTGTCGTTGACACGAACCTTTTTGACTCCTTTCTTGTGCACGCGACATAGTAGACTGAGTTTCCAATTGTTGGGTATGTATTCTTCCAGACAAATTATGCTAATTTACAAACCAGTTCGGATAGCAGCCCATCAGCTCCTGCTGATTTATTGTTCTTCAGTCGATTAATTGCTGCCTTGACCTCACTTTGGATAGGTGGCAAGAACTTAATGGCATCGTTTGGGATTGGTTCTGGGGCATCTTCATCGGCGTCCATATTCGATACCAAAAGCTTGATGAAATGCTTCTTCCAAATCTTCAGTACGCTATCAGTATCAATTACCAGGTTCCCTTGATCAACTTTACAGGAGAATGTGTCTGAACCTACTCGTCAGCCTGGTGCTTTACATCTGGTAAAATTTTCGGACTTCATTCTGACTCTTGAGTATCTCGAGTTTCTCACGCTTATCTTGCTCTTTTTTATTTCTCCTGAATACACTGTGCAGCAGCATTTTTGGGGGGTGGAAAATTTCTTTTGGAGATGAAAGCCCTTGATGGGTATACTAAGAACCCAAAAGGAAATTTTCGCCATAGGTCAAGTTTCTGAGATATCGCGCGATGAAGTTTTTGATTTTTTCCCTATAATACTTGGGAAAAGAGCTCCATATCTCTGTTTGGCGTTGTTGTAGCTTCATTTTGAGGTGACATGTCTTCAGCCAAATCGATTGGCGAATCTTTTTGTAGAACATTTCATTCTTCTAACTCAATTCCCTTCATGTCCTTTTCGTCCTTTATTTCTTGAACCGTAGTGAAAGTACCACAGGATGAGATTTTTCAGCATCCAAATATTCTACGAAAATGTTGCTCAGAAGATTTTAGGTACGGTTCTCTTTGACAACTAATCGATTTTGTCCCGTTTTCATTGTCCTCTTTGACATTTAATCGGTTTTGGTTCAGAAATAAACTATGTTTTGTTTTTCTGTATATTCGTCATTGGTTATTCATTGGTATGTAGACATAACCATTGGTTATTGCTTATGTAGACATCTGGGGTGCTTCTGAAATATTTACCACAAATAGCTATTGTAATGGTGAACACGTTAATAACAATTTTTCTTGGAGGATAGATCCGGTTATCTCAATTTTCGAACCGGATATTCCGACATTAAAACCGATTTTTGAACCGGTTTTAAGTAACCGATTAAACTTATATGTATACCGTTGAAAAGCTTATAGAGTTGTCAATCAAATTAAATTAATTCGCTTCTGAAAACTTTGTTAGTTGCAGTTCTAGAACAAAAAACCGTTTTCTTAAACCGTTTTTAAGGAAAAATGTCAGTACGCGCAAATATGGAGATCAAAGGCTGGGGGGCGAACAATTCTTTTTGGCGATGAAAGTCGATGAAGATAATATTACGAACCCGGAAGGACAGTTATGCCGTAGGTCAAACTGCTGAGTTATAGCGAAATGAATTCTTTCTTGACAAACTATACATACCATCGTGACAAAAAACCTATCGCCATAACTCAGAAGTTTGACCTACGGCATAACTGTCCTTCCGGGTTCGTAATATTATCTTCATCGACTTTCATCGCCAAAAAGAATTGTTCGCCCCCCAGCCTTTGATCTCCATATTTGCGCGTACTGACATTTTTCCTTAAAAACGGTTTAAGAAAACGGTTTTTTGTTCTAGAACTGCAACTAACAAAGTTTTCAGAAGCGAATTAATTTAATTTGATTGACAACTCTATAAGCTTTTCAACGGTATACATATAAGTTTAATCGGTTACTTAAAACCGGTTCAAAAATCGGTTTTAATGTCGGAATATCCGGTTCGAAAATTGAGATAACCGGATCTATCCTCCAAGAAAAATTGTTATTAACGTGTTCACCATTACAATAGCTATTTGTGGTAAATATTTCAGAAGCACCCCAGATGTCTACATAAGCAATAACCAATGGTTATGTCTACATACCAATGAATAACCAATGACGAATATACAGAAAAACAAAACATAGTTTATTTCTGAACCAAAACCGATTAAATGTCAAAAAGGACAATGAAAACGGGACAAAATCGGTTAGTTGTCAAAGAGAACCGTACCTAAAATCTTCTGAGCAACATTTTCGTAGAATATTTGGATGCTGAAAAATCTCATCTTGTGGTACTTTCACTACGGTTCAAGAAATAAAGGACGAAAAGGACATGAAGGGAATTGAGTTAGAAGAATAAAATGTTCTACAAAAAGATTCGCCAATCGATTTGTCTGAAGACATGTCACCTCCAAATGAAGCTACAACAACGCCAAACAGAGATATGGAGCTCTTTTCCCAAGTATTATAGGGAAAAAATCAAAAACTTCATCGCGCGATATCTCAGAAACTTGACCTATGGCGAAAATTTCCTTTTGGGTTCTTAGTATACCCATCAAGGGCTTTCATCTCCAAAAGAAATTTTCCACCCCCCAGACTTTGAGTTCCATTTTGTGTCACAGTGATATATGCTTCTCTTTTCTCCTCTTCTCCCGATAGTTTTCCATAACGCTTCGTATTATTACTGCGTACTTCGTATTACTGACTGCAGGGTTGCCTTGTATACAGCGTTCTTCTCTTCAGTAGCCTTACGACACTCCTGATCGTACCATGGATTTTTATGTGGTGGTTTTTGTTACCCAAGTATATGTAGATTTTTCCGACAGCTTGACGAGAGTGGTCTATTATTTGCCACTGGGCTTCCACATTATAGGGACAAGAAATGCAGTCTTCCATAAGGATCACTTTAGCAAAGTAGGTTTGTGCTATCTGAAAATTTTCGGTATAGGACAACGTCTTCATATATCCCCATAGAACAGTACCCCCGATTTTCGGTATCTTGAAGGTTGTGGCTTCATTCTCTCTTAAGGAGCTTTGCTTTTATACGGATAGTTGCAATTCTCTCATCAACCGGTCTGAAGCCGGAGACCAAATTTCTAAGCCTCCGATTTACCACAAATGCAACACTTAGCGCATGTTGCGTTTCACGGCAGCTTTAGAACAATGCGTAACCGCTTGCGATCTTTACGTCTGACCAATTCCATTGCACTTTCTGCAAGGTGATAATGTGGCAACTGCTCCTACTCCCTAAAGAGTCCGGATATTCCGTTTGAAGATTCGCAGATCATAATCCTTAAAAGGTTTGCGGGGGTTGTCAACATTAGAGGGAATTGTTTTTATACCCTCCACCATATATTAAATTTGTTTTTCTGTTTGTAACACATCGGACATAGGCAGGTCAAGTTCGAAGATGAGCTATATCGGATCACTTTTTGGTATAGCCCCCATATAACGGTACCTCCCGATTTGCGGTATTTTGTGGATTTTGACTACATTTTTGACCAAACTATTTGCAATTGAACATTTGAGGTTCCCAGTGGTATAGCCCCCATATAACGGTACCTCCCGATTTTCGGTATTTTGAGGGTTTTAGCAAAAATTAGTGATCACAAAATATTCCCACTACAACATTTTCAACATAGGTTTATGTGTTGGTATCGCCCCCAAATAGCGGTACCTCCCGATTTCCGGTGGTTCGAGGATTTTAGCTACAATTTTTAACCGAACTACCTGTAATTTGACAGCTGAGGTCCCTAGTGATCACAAAACATCTCCACTAAAAACTATCAACATAGGTTCATGTTTTGGTATGGCCCCCTCTCGATTTTCGGTATTTTGAGGATTTTAGCAACAATTTTTGACTGAACTATCTGTAATTTAACAGCTGAGGTCCCTAGTGATCACAAAACATCTCCAATAAAAACTATCAACTTAGGTCCTTGTTTTGGTATAGGCCCCATATAACGGTACTTCCCGATTTTCGGTATTTTGAGGAATTTAGCAACAATTTTTGACCGAACTACCTGTAATTTAACAGTTGAGGTCCCTAGTGATAACAAAACATCTTCACTAAAAACTGTCAACATAGGTCCTTGTTTTGGTATCGCCTCTATATAGCATAACCTCCAGATTTATGGTAGTTTGAGGATTTTAGCTACAATTTTTAACCGAACTACCTGTAATTTAACATTAGAGGTTCCCTGTAGTCACCAAATATCTACTCCAAAAACTGTAAACATAGGTCCACGTTTTGGAACCGAACTACTTGTAATTTAACGTTTGAGGATCCCAGTGGTCACAAAACATCTCCACCAAAAACTGTCAATATAGGTCCATGTTTTCGGTATAGCCCCCATATAACGGTACCTCTCGATTTTCGGTATTTTAAAGGTGTTAGCTACAATTTTCGACAGAACTATTTGTATGTCGACATTTGAGATTCCCAGTGGTCACACAACATCTCCACCAAAAATTGTCAACATGGGTCCATGTTTTTGTATAGTCCCCATTAAACGGTACCTCCCCATTTTCGGTATTTTTGACCGAACTGTCTGTAATTCGAAAAACTGTCAACATAGGTTCAGCGGTACCTCCCGATTTTCGTTTTTTTTGGATCTTAGCTACTGTTTTTGAACAAGTATCTGCAATTTGACATTTGAGGTTCCCAGTGGTCATGAAACTTCTCCACCAAAACCCCCATATAAGGTTCTCGACCGATTGAATACATTTGTTATGCTTTTTTACTTTATTTAGGTATCAGTGGTCACAAGTTATCTCCTCCTAAATTTGTGGATAGGAAAGAAAATAATTAATCCGCTTTGGTTCAGAATATTTTATGGTGGAGGGTATAAAAAGTTCGGCCCGGTCGATCAACGCTTTTTTACTTGTTCTTCTTTTCCGTAGTTTTTTCATAGCACGATATTTTTTAGGGCTGGACGCATTGCACTTGTCAGCTCACTACCTTTAACGGGTGTTGAAGGCAACTCCCCAGGTGAAACCACGGGGAAGTCAGTATCCACTTGGGATGGAAAGGGGAACAAAATAAATCCTGGGCTTTGCCATGTTAAAGCCGGTCAGGACCGCTGCTTGGTATCCTTTGTCCCCTACGTTACCTGTCCCCCTCATACCGCCTCTAAAACGTTTCCCTATTGTCTAATACATAATTTAATTACTGTCTGAGGGTATATTTCTGTTTTTGTTACGTATTGGTTGTCCAATGAAATTTTTCTAAGATGGTGTATAGCAGGTCGCTACCCCCAACTCTCTAAGAAACCCACACATTGTACAAGGGTTAAAAGATTTTTTTTTGAAGACAGACATTCTTACATTTCGATGCTGGGACAGACAAGGCATGCATACAGCCGCAACATGACAGATAGTTGGTTTACTCCAACTGCAATGTATCTTCGTTAATGTGTAAAGTTGAGGACATCACACTAAGCGAACAAAAATATATTAAGCAGCCAACTGTCGTAACAACGACAAACAACCGTACTTAGATTAAATCGAAAGAGAAGAAAACAAAAAATATAATTTTTAGGCATGATTTATGGAAAATGTATTTAAAGAAATAGTTCTGCTGTACTGCCAGAGAAATGACAGTCGGAAGTTTCGTTCATCTCGTTTTCTTTTTGTTGGCTTGTTGTTCTTACTTATTTTGCGCATTACTTAAGAAATGCAAAAACTAAAACTTCAACGGAAAAACAAAGTAAATAGACTGAGCGACAAGTCGACAGATAAACAAATGTACTTTTACTGGCTTCGTAAGAAGAAGCTATAAATCCTTTACACTCGAGGATGATGGATTTAAGGAAAGAAACAAGAATGCCAAGGCACATAACCGCAAAAACAATAGTGCGTATTAAAAAGTTTTCTTTGTTTTATTTACTTGGTGGAAACTTAAGAATTATTTATTGGAAATCTTTGTATTTAAGAAAGTCATTTTTAATCAGATTAAAAATTGTGACAAATGTTCTTTATTAACAACAACAAACAAAGAGGATACGGAAAGAAAGAATTAGTTCTGCTAGGCAAGAAACTTTAATTAAGGATTGCAAATAAATTCAGTTCTTAGAAAAAACTTTGCATTTACCAGCGACATTTTAACAGCATAAGGCATACATAAGTATAATGCTGGATACATTTCCCGATTGTTCGAACCATATACAAATTTTCAAAAAGTGATGTCGTATTATGTCTGGAAAGCCACTGTCTGCGATAAAAAAAACATTTATAATAGCATTGTATATTGCAAATGTTTGCGTAGGGTGTTATACCTTTGTGGCCTAATAATTTGTGGCAATCAAGAAATCAGGAGTTTTGAATAAGTGAAAGCGGAGTTAAGTTCGCCCTCGCTGAATTTTTTATACCCTCCACCATAAATTATATTGGAACCAAATTTCAGTTATTTCGGTTGGATAATGTAGTTAAGAACTTACAAAATCTGGAGGTAGCTTTCCATCGGGGCTATATATAAAAGTTGACCTGCAACGATAAATTCTGGAGAAAAGTATTGTAGCACAAGCGATAACTAAAGACCAAATTTCCGTCTTGTCGCTGGTGTGAATTGGAACATTAATCCAAAGACAGATGAAATACGGGCTACACAAGAAAAATAATTTTCCCAAAAGTTTTGTATTTAAGATGTTTTCAGAATTATGTAACGCTCAAAAGTATTGGTTCAGAAATATATTTTTCTGGTCAAAACTCCAATTTTTAGTCGTTACAGATAATTTCTACACGCAGAAAAAATATTTTTCACTTTTGTTGGAACAAAAATATATATTTTTGTCACTACTTGTATTTGTTTAGATTAAGAAATGTAATTTCAAATCCAAAAATAACATCTTTCCTCTAAACATAAAAACCAAAAACAACTGTCGAAATTTCGAAATATTGTAATAATTACACTGTGCAGCAGCATTTTTGGAGGGTGGAAATTCCATTTTTGGGATGAAACCCCTTTATTAGTATATTAAGAACCCAAAAGGAAATTTTCGCCAACTCAGAAGTTTGGCCTACGGCATAACGGTCCTTCCGGCTTCGAAATATTATCTTCATCGTCTTTCATCGCCAAAAGGAATGTTTCGCCCCCAGCCCTCCATCTTCATATTAGCGCGTAGTAATAATTTTCCTTAAAATCGGTTCAATAAAACGGGGTTTTTGTTTTAGCACTGCGAATAGCAAAGTTTCAATCAGCGAATTAATTTCATTTGATTGACAACTCGATATGGTTTGTAATGGTATGCATATAAGCTTAATTGGTTTGGTCGGAATATCCGGTTAAAAAATTGAGATAACCGGATCTGTCCTCCATGAAAATTTGTTTTTAACGTGTTCTTCATTACAGGAGCTTGTTTTGGTAAATATTACAAAAGCACCCCAGATGTCTACATAAGCAATAACCAATTGGTATGATAATGAAAACGGGAAAATATAGATTAGTTGCCAAATATAACTGTACCTAAAATCTTCTGAGCAACATTTCTGTAGAATATTTGGATGCTGACAAATCTAATCTTGTGGTACTTCTACTACGGTTCAAGAAATAAAGGAATTGAGTTAGAAGAATGATATATTCTACAAAAAGATTCGACAATCGATTTGGCTGAAGTCCTGTTTTCTCAAAACGAAGCTACAATAACGCAAATGAGAGATACGAAACTATTTTCCCAAGTATTATAGGGAAAAAAATCAAAAAATTCACCACGCGATATCTCAGAAACTTGATATAGCGAAAATTTCCTTTTGGGTTCTTAATATACTCACTAAGGGATTTTATCTTCAAAAGGAATTTTCCACCCCCATTCCCCATGTTCAAAAAATTATTATTATTGGGTTTTTAAGTGTAATATACTTTTGTTGAATGGAGCGTAACTAAAAATGTTCTTTTTTGACGAAGTAAGCTGAACTTCCTAGATTCCGAATAACAAAATTTTGGCTGCAACTAGCCGAAAATTTTCCTGAGAAATGCCAGAAAATTAAGCCTAAATCCTTAAAATACTCTAAATCGGGCGATACAGTTTTATTTCAGTTATCAAAACGTAGACCTATGTTCAAAATTTTTGGTGGATAAAATGTCTGACCACCAAGAACCTCCAATGTCAAAATTCAGCTTATTTGGTCTGATAATGTGGATAAAATCCTCAAAATACTGGAAATCTGGAGGTAAGGTTATCTTGGGCCTATGTCCACAGTTTTTAGTTTAACGTTTATTTGGTAGGAAAGTGTATTTTAAATCTTCCAAATACCCAAAATCTGGAGGTACCGTTATATGGGAGCTATACCAAAACATTACCCACAGACTCAGACTGAGTTTGTGCAAAATTTCAGAAACATATATCAATTCGTTTGCAAGTTATTAAATTCGCGTCGCTAGTTCAGTGATTTCGACTACTGTGCGATGGTAGGAGATAGAATGTTTACAAAAAAATATTGTCATTCAAAAAATTTTCTTTTGTTAGAGTTGAAAATATTGTTAGTTTTTTTCATTAGTATACAACATTTTTATGCCCTCAGCATTTATGCTAACGAGGGTATGTATATGGTAAAAACCAAAAATGTTTTACCATCGATGAATCCGAGTTTCACTCATTCAGAATATGCGAAATGTTAACATCTATATATATAAAAGAGCTTAGTGATAAGTGAGTGAGTGAGTGAGTGACTGACAGATCATCGCCCAGACGAAACGGCTGAAGCTAGAAGCTTGAAATTTTGAGTGTAGGTTGCTGTTGGTATGTAGGCGTGAGATAAGGCTCGGTTGTTGGAAATTCGAACTGGAAGGGTACGAAAAGTACTAAAAGGTACTAAATATGCTACCCTTTGTATTAGTCAAACGGGAAGAGCTAGAATTCTGAAATTTGGAATGAGGGTCACTGGTGAAGAGTTAGAAATATGTACCAAAGGGTTTTTGGAATTTCGACCTATAAGTGTACGAAAAGTACTAAAAGTTATAAAATTTAGTACCAATTGTATATTTTGAACGGATATAGGTAGAATCTTGGAATTTATGATGGAAATCAAGGTTGGGAAGTGGTGTTTATAAAACGAAATGGTTTTGGAAATTCGTACTCATGTGCACGAAAAGCTCTAAATGGTACTAAATTTAGTACAATTTGGATTTGGATGAACGGATAGAGCTGGAAACCTGAAATTTGGAATTAAAATTACTGTTGAAGTGTAAGACTGAGATATGAGGGTGGTTTCGGAAATTCGTACTTATGTGTACGAAAAGTACTAAATGGTACCAAATTTGGTACAATTTGAATTTGAGTGTACGGATAGAGCTGCAAACCTGGAATTTGGAATTAAGATTCCTGTAGAAATGTAAGATAGAGATATGGGTGTAGTTTTGTAAATTCGTACTTATGTGTACGAAAAGTACTAAATGGTACTAAATTTGGTACAATATTTATTTTGGAGAACGGATGGAGTTGGAATCCTCACATTTGGAATTAAGATTACTGTTGGAGTGTAGAATTGAGTTATGGATGTATGTTTGGAAATTCGTACTTTAAAGGTACTAAATTTGGAACAATTTGGATTTGGATGAACGGATAGAGCTGGAAACCTGAAATTTGGAATTAAGATTACTGTTGATATTTGAGGGTGGTTTTGGACATTCGTACATATGTGCACGAAAAATACTAAAAGGCACTAAATTTGGTATAATTTGGATTTGGGTGAACGGATAGATCTGGAATCCCGAAATTTGTAATTAAGAATACTGTTGAAATGTAAGGTAGAGATATGGGTGTAGTTTTGTAAATTCGTACTTATGTGTACGAAAAGTACTAAATGGTACTAAATTTAGTACAATATTTATTTGGAGAACGGATGGAGTTAGAATCCTCACATTTGGAATTAAGATTACTGTTGGAGTGTAGAATTGAGTTACGGAAGTATTTTTGGAAATTCGTACTTAAAAGGTACTAAATTTGGTACTATCTGGATTTTATTGAACGGATAGAGATGGAATTCTGAAATTTGAAAATAAGATTGCTGTTTAAGTATAGGATAAGGTAGTTTTGGAAATTCGTACTTATTGTGAACGGAAAAAACTAAATGGTACTAAATTTGGTACAATTTGGTTTTCGGTGAACGGATAAAGCTAGGATCTTGAAATTTATAATTAATATTACTTTTGGAGTGTAGGATTGAGCTATGTATACAGCTTTGGAAATTCGGACTTATGCTTACGAAAAGTACTATCTGAATTTGGGTGAACGGATATAGCAGAAAACCTGAAATTTGGAATTAAGATTACTTATGAAGTGTAGGATTGAGATATGGAGGCGGTTTGGGAAATTCGTACTTATGTGTACGGAAAACTACTAAATGGTACAAATTTGATACAATATTGACTTTGGAGAACGGATGGAGTGTGAATACTCACATTTGGAATTAAGATTACTGTTAGTGTGAAGAATTGAGATTTGGAGGTCTTTTGGAAATTCGTTTTTAAAATTTACTAAATTTGGTATTATTTGGATTTGATTGAACGGATAGAGCTTGAATTCTGAAATTTGAAAATAAGATTGCTGTTGGAGTATAGGATTGAGGTTTGAGTTTTGGAAAGTCGTACTTATTGCGTACGAAATGTACTAAATTTAGGGTGCACGGATAGAGCAATCATCCTGAAATTTAGAATTAAGATTACTGTTGGAGTGTAGTATTGAGATAGTTTTTGTGAATATCGCACTTATGTTTACGAAAAGTACTTAGCTTTACAAAATGTAGTACAATTTGGATTTGGGTGAATGGATAGAGGTGAAATCCTGAAATTTGGAATTAATATTACTGTTGAAGTGGAGGATTGAGATATGGAGGGATATAGTTTTGGATATAGGGATGTCATTTTTGAATCTTATACCTATTATAAGTACTGAATTTGGTACCGTTTTGATGTTGCATAAAGGGATATAGCTGGAGTTTCGAATTTTTGTATTGGGGTCGATGTTGATGTTTAGATAAGGAGTTTTTGAAATGCATACAAATTCTGGAACTAGGTATGGAGGTCTATACTAAGGTCTGAATTATTGATTTGGTGTTCGAAATACAAAAAGTACATAATGGTACTATTTGGTGTTGGGTGAAGCTGGAAGTATATAATTAGTATGCAAAAAGTACGAAAGTGCAATAAATATGGTACTGGGCTAAGGAATAGAAGTGGAATTCTGATTTATTATTTATTTGTTAGGTTTACTGTTAGAGGTGGTAGTACAACAATGTATTAGAAGTATTAAATAATACCAAATATTAAAGCAAATTATTAAAGCACAGACATTCAGTGAACCAATAAATGAATTTTGTTATGAGGATCACTGTTGGATTGGATCGGAATGTTTATGAAAATCCGCCTTTAAAATATATGAAAGGTTTCTACATGTAATACCATGGAAAAGTGTACTGAATAGTGTACTATTGCTTTTATGTTAACGCGAATGCGGTTTCTAAGTAATACACTAAAATCAGAAAGTCAAACGTATCTTTTGAACAATTTTTTTTTTATTCTTGACATTTTAGAAAGTATATTTAAAAACATAAATCTATGCCACTATTGTTTTACAAGAAGGGTTTTATCCCCTGATAACAAAAACCTTCCCGTTTATTTGTGTATTATTCCCTTTCCGCATACGAAGTAGCGGGCATTTTGCTAGTATTCTATATAGTGTGACTGAAATATAGTGTGCAAATTAAGTGTTTTAGGAGGGCTCCCATAGTATCGACCATTAAAATTAATTTTCGTGGAAGCGGTGTTGGCATCAATGTAGAAAAATTGGTAAAAATGGGTTGAAGCCAACAAGTTTTTTATGTTCCCTCCCGATTTCTGGCTTAACCGTACATTTTATAGACCTATGCCCAAATAAGAAAGAATGACAGAATATTCCATGGGCAACATCCCAGCAAAATGCTGATCTGGCATGTCATCTTTTTAGCATCTTCATCGATGAATTTTATATGAGAGTGGACCCCAAAAGATGTTATTCATTTTTTGGGTCCAAAGCATGTCATTTGCACAAATGCTTTGACATGTCATTTCCACCAATGCTTTGGCACATTATCATTACGACGGCAGTTTTAACAACGTTCGTTGTGATTTCGAGTCTTCGACAACATCAAGCCTATTGTAAATAATTAATCTTATATATTTAAAAAAATGTGTATAAATAAAAACACAAAATTCATCTCTATTGGATCGATGGAATGGGTTCAAATGCTGATGAAATGATCGGATCTTTCACGACTTCCTTTGCATGGGTTCAAATGCTGATGAAAAAATCGACCCTTTCACGACTTCCTTTGCATTGGTTCAAATGCTAATGAAAAGATCGGATCTTTCACGACATCGTTTGAACCAATGGAAAAGATGCTATAAAATCACGTCATGGCATGGAACCCCCTACTTCAAATTTTGCTGGGATGATATTAGTGTATGGTTTTTGATATATCCACTGCATCCACCTAAAATTCATGCTGACATTTTGAAGCCGGAATTTCGGGGTTTTTTATTTTTTTTTAATCCGGACGCGCAACTAGATAATATTCCAAACTCATAATAGGATAATATAACTGGTGATTTTACGTCGTTTAATGTATATCTCATGAGTGTGCTCCTTACAGTATCCTAGTAAATCGAGTCTGAAGGCCACAATTTTATGAGTGAATTTTCTTAAAAAAAACAATTTTTTGCGTTTAAAATTTACAAGTGTCATTCAATTTCCTTTGAACCCTGCGTGAATTTAGTTTTTTTTAAGCGACGGATCTAATGAGCCCTTCCGCGATCGAATCCATGCACTAAACCGCTGATATATATACCTTGGAAATAGGAAAATCAGCAAAAATATATTTTGACAAATCCGCGTTCTAAACCGCGATTTGCTTTAAAAAGTTTACATAAATAGAATCCTTATACGCGATTATAATATTTACGAAAACGCGTGCCATAAATTACAGAGGTACGCAAGTAATATGGGCCATTTACGCAAAATATAATGTGAAGGCACATCCACAGTTATTGAAGAATCTATTTGAAATATGTGTAAATTGACGTATTTTTGATCGGCGCTAATGATACTGGATGCGCATCAAAATCGTATGCACATTGCGCGACTTTTACCCACTTTAAGGTTTTTGGCATTGTGGTATGCAACTGACGGCACACAATAGCCGCTGAGCGGAACATCGAAATATGTATAGATATTGAAAGGGATTGATTCGCTGTATCCAAAAACGGACGCGCATCAACTGATTTTAACTACTTCGCGAATAATAGGCTTTTTAATTTCCACATTTTTGGAATGATTGTAATTTCAATATTACTCTTAATTTCCTGTAAGTTATAAGTTATCACAGTAAGCAGTTAAGCTCTCACGATGGTAAACCATATTTCTTGATGAAGTTTTAGCAGAATTCATTAATTATGGTATGGGATTTTATCGAAAAAGTTGGAGAACTCCCAAATATTTTCTTTCTAATTTTTCTAATCGAACCAAAAAATATATTTGCAATAATATTTTAACAAGTTTTTTTCTCTTTTGTTGTTGCTATAATATGCAATTTATAAAGCCTACTTACTTACTTAGCTGGCCCATTACAGAACATTTGTTCCATAGGCCGAACTAAGAAAAGATCTCCATTTCTCTCTATTTGTTGCTTTGCACTCTGGAATACCGCGCCTTTTCATCTCTTCATCCACTTGTTTGCGCCATCTATTCCTTGGCCTGCCAATTCTGCGAGCACCGCCAAGCGGTCCGTATTTATACGAATTTTTAGTGGGTTCATTTTCGCTCATTTTTATGATATAGCCTAGCCAACGCAATCGCTGCATCTCGATACGTTTAACTATATTGACGTCGATATTCACCGTCAACGCAGATTGGCCCGTAGATCTTTCGAAGAATTTTTCTCTCAAACACGCCAAGCACTGCCTTATCTGCTTGCGCAAGTACCCAGGCTTCGGAGCCATACATCAGCACGGGTAGTATCAGTGTTTTGTAAAGCGTTATTTTTGTTTGACGTGATGTGGTTTTGTTTTTAAACTGCTTACTTAAACCAAAGTAGCATCTCTTGGGCAATACAATTCTTCTTTTTATTTCACAACTGATGTCGTTTGTTGTGTTTACGGAGGTGCCGAGGTAGACGAAGTCTTTTACTACTTTAAAATTATAGGAACCAACTTCCACAGTTGGTACGAGCTCAATGGACATATTGCGCGTCGACACCATCAACTTGGTCTTCTCACCGTTTACCGCCAGACCCACTTCTCCTTCGACCTTCATAAAGGTATCAGTTACTTCTTTTACTGATCGTCCCATGAGTTCTATATCATCAGCACAAGCAAGTAACATGTGTCTATTGGTGTAGATTGTGCCACTTCAATTATCTCGTTGATCATAGGCTTTAGTCGTTCGCACAATATCCCTGACACGATCTTGTAGGCAATAGGGAGTAAACTTATGCGCCTATAGTTAGAGCATACAGTCTTATCTCCTTTCTTGTGGACGGGACACAGGATACTCAGGTTCCAATCGTCGGGTACTCGTTCTTCCTGCCAGATGGTGCTAACTAGCTGATGAATACACGTTATCAGCGCGTCGCCACCAGTTTTGAACAGCTCGGCTGGTAAGCCATCATCACCTGCTGCCTTATTATTCTTCAGCCGATTTATTTCTGTCTTTACCTCATCTTGGCCGGGTGGTATACATTCAATACCATCTTCTGGGATTGGGTCTGTGGTATCTTCGTCGTCTTCGCTGCTATTGGATACCAACAGTTTTGGAAAATGTTCTTTCCATATCCTGAGCACACTATCTGTATCAGTTACCAAATTACTTTGCTGGTCTCTACAGGAGGATGTGCTTGTACCAAAGCCATCAGTTTGATGCTTGACTCTTTGGTAGAATTTTCGGACTTCATTCTGGTTCCTGTACATCTCGATTTTTTCACACTACCGCTTTTCACCACCATCTTTTTCTTGCGGAAAGACGTTTCTCCTCTCTCCTTTTTTCCCGATATCTCTCTCTTGCGCTGCGCGTTGCTACGGATTGTAAAGTAGCCCTGTATGCCGCATTTTTCTCTTCGGTAGCAGCACGACACTCCTGATCATACCATGGAATCCTTGGTGGAGGTCTCTGGTATCCAAGTATGGATTTTGCTGCTGTTTGCATGGAGTGGGCAATACTTTGCCATTGCGTTGATATGTTATCGGGATGAGGAGTGCTTTGATTAAGCAATTGGGCTAGATGAGTGGAAAATGATGTAGCTATCTGTTGTGATTGCAGCTTATCGATATCTAACTTTTGTGTTGTGTCTGTTCGTACTTTGTTTGTTACGTTTAAGCGGGTGCGTACCTTTGCTGCAACAAGGTAGTGGTCCGAGTCTATGTTTGCTTCTCGGAACGAACGCACATCCAACACGCTCGATGAATGTCTTCCATCTATCACAACGTAATCTTTTTTGTTTCTTGTTTTCTGATCTGGAGACAGCCAGGTGCCCTTATGGATGCCGACATGTTGAAATCTGGTGCTGCTAACTACCATGTTTTTGCTGCTGCGAAGTCTATCAGCCTCATACCATTGTCAGATGTTTCACTGTGGAGACTGAATTTTCCGACTATTGGGCCAAAGATATTTTCCTTTCCAATTTTGGCATTAAAATCGCCTATAATAATTTGAATGTCATGGGCAGGACAACGGTCATATGTTTCTTCTAAGCGCTCATAAAATATATCTTTGGTCAGTTCGTCCCTGTCTTCAGTGGGAGCATGACCGCACATAAAGCTGATGTTGAAGAATTTGCTTTTATTCGAATTGTAGCAAGCCGTTCATTCGCTGGTGTGAAGCTAGAGACCACTGTTTTAAGCTCCGACCAACTACAAATCCGCACCCAAACTCATGCTTTATGTCATGGCAGCTATAATACAGTGCGTCACCTTTAGGTGTTGTTGTGGCGCCTTTCCCATTCCATCGTATTTCCTGTATGGCAGTAATGTCGGCCTTGTACTTTTCCAGTTCATCTGCCAATGCGTAAACTGCACCTTCTCTATAAAGAGTGCGAACATTCCAGGTGCAGATTAGCAGATCATGGTCCTTAAAACTTTTGCGGGAGTCGTCAACTTTTGAGGGATTTGTTTTTCTTTTGTTTTTTCATAGTAGGCTGTTTTTTTTCTAGGGGAGGGTTACTAACCCTGCGCCCAAACCCAAGCTTTTAACGTTCTTATGGGTGAACGCGCGGCACATTTTAGCTCACTACCTTTAACGGGTGTTAAAGGCAGCTACCCCATGTGACACCACGGGGAGGTCAGTGTCCACTTGAGATGAAAGAGGGACCAAGATAAATCCTGGACTTTGCCATGTTAAAGCCGGTCAGGACCGTTTCAACACCTACGTCAATTTATAAAGCCAATGTTTATAATTTTGGTTTCATATTTTTTTCCGCATTGTCTATATTGTGTACGTAATTTTAAATAATTTTTTAGAGATGCATACGGACTCTGAGGTAGAACAATTTAGATTTGCTCCCAGATTTTTTTTAATTTTTTTGATTTTCTGAATTTTTTGAAAATAAAAACAAATGTTAGAAATTATGGTGAATCTGGTTGTCAAGTGTTGTTACATTTTCTCAATACAACAAATAAGAAATTTTAACATATTTTTATACCCTCAGCCTTTAGGCTAGGAAGGGTATATACACTTTCATACGGGCAAAATGTGCCTCATCGAAATAATGGTTTTAGACCCCAAGTATGTTTGGACGAAATGTGTTTCAGACAATTTGGAGTTGATTTAGCAATGTCCGTCCGTCTGTCCGTCTGTCTGGCTGGTGCGCACGATAACTCTCGAACGGATGAACCGATTCGGTTCAAATGTTGGCTTTCGTAATATATTGTCCAAACTTAGTTTAAGTTCGAAGATGAGCTATATCGGTCCACTCCTTCCGGTACCTCCCCCACAAAAGTTCCAAAATATTCGGAAAATTTGCGGGCATGATAACTCTTGAAGGGATTAACCGATTTGGTCCATGCTTTGCGCGTCGTTAAATTTCTACTAGACTTATATAAGGTTCCAATATGGACTCAATCGGCCCACTCCTTCGGGTACCTCCCACACAAAATTTCGGATAAGTTCAGTTTAGGACCTGCTCTCGAATCGCTTTGATTTTTGTTGCAACAACTTGTATTCACTTCCCCCCACACGACAGTACAAGTTTCATCAGGGGCAAGTCCATACTTCCTGAGAAAATGGCCGGAAAGTTGCAAAAAGCCCCTATGACACCTTGTGTAGTGGTTGGAGCGCAAGATAACTCTTGAACGGATCTGTCGATTTGGTCCAAAATTTGGCCTTCGTAATATTTTATCAAAACATAGTTTAAATTCGAAGATGGGCTATATCGGTCCACTCCTTCAGGTACCTCCTCCACAAAACTTCAAAAATGTTCCGAAAAATTTTGCGCACTATAACTCTTTAGGTCAGGTTCGAATATGGACTATATTTGTCTACTCCTTCTTGTACCTCTCTCACAAATTTTTGGATAAGTTTTTCTATACCATACATTTTTACCGCATTTCGATAAAATAAACTGTTTTAGCCCGATTCACCGAGGGGTTTCTTAAAATAATAATTTCAGCGGAAGCTGTGGTCGTACTAATGTAAAAAAATCGGAAAAAATCGTTGAAGCAAACGAGTTTCATTATGTTATTTTCCAATTAGTGGTTTTACAACACAATGTAGAGCTTAATGCACAAAGGAGAAGTTAAAGAGTACACTTCAGAGTTGAAGTTGCTAATGTATGATTTTTTAAGATATCCACTGTATCTACCTCAAACGGATGCTGACATTTTGAAACCTGAAAAATGGGGTTTTTTAATTTTTCCTCTAATCGGGACGCGCAGCTGGTTTTCCCTAAAAGCTTATTATTTGATTGTAGTACTCGCGATTTCGCATTTTTTAATGTATAACATGAGGGTGTAGCCCTCACAGGATCACAGTAATCTGCGCCCAAACACGAAATTTTTGTGCGTAAATTTTTCTCAAAAACCAATTTTTTTGGTTTAAAATTTACAAACGTCATTCGATTTCCGTGGAAACCCGCGTAAATTTAGTTTTTTTACGTTCTGAATCTAACAAGCCACGTCGCGTAAAAATCCACCCACTAGATCGGCGGATATGATACCCCTCAAATTTCGAAAATTTGCAAAAAATTATTTTGAAAATATCGCATATTAAAACGCGTTTTGGATGTGTCATTTCTACTTAAATAAATAGATCGATACACGTGTTTAAACTGCGCGAAAACAGATATTTAAAAACTGTCGTAAATCTAGAGATATAATAGATTTTTTCTAAAAATTGAGTGCGATGCTACATCCACGGTTTTTGATGGATCGCATTGAAACGGCATAGAATGATGTATTTTTTAATTGTGATTATTGAAATCGGATGCGCATAAAATGTAAATGAACTTCGCGGAAATTATGACCATTTTACTGCATTTTGCACCCTAATATGCAGCAGATGCTACATCGTGGCCGCAAATAGAATTTGACAAGCTGTACATCAAAAAAGAGGGATTGATTCGCTGTGTTGGAAAATCGGATGCGCATCATGTCATTTTCATAATTACGCGGTTTATATGCATCTCAAATGTTGTAATATTCAATATAACATTATTTTAACGTCATGCCACCATTGGAATTCCTTGTGATTTGATATAAGGTTCTAATAATATTATCCAATAGGAAAACTATAAGCGAAAAATTTGTTACAACGGAATATCATCATTATTGCGTGAAATTTTGACGAAAATGCCGAAGAACTCAAACATTTTTTCTCCAACTTTTCCTGTAAAACAATAAAAAAAATAAAATTAGAATAAAATGATTTTAATTTTTTCGTAATATTTTCTTCGTATTTTTGCAAATAACATGAATACTATAGCTCCAACCTTCACAACTTGCGTTTTATTTTATTCCTCAAAATGTCTGGATGCTGTTATAATTTTTTTATATATTTTTCGTGAGTATGAGCGCTATTGTTTCAAAAATATGTTTGTAAATACGTGAAATTATTTAATAAATTTGATTTTTCGCGAATCCATTGAGACTTTGCGATTATTTTTTGCATCATCGCAAAGACTACGAATTCTGTTAACGATAATAGGATATAACAGCTAACTATATTAAGCTGCGATTTTTTAGAATTTTTTCTAATTATCATAATTAAAACGGTCATATCTTTTGCGCGCAACGATCAAAGTTAGTAACGTAAACAGATTTAGAATGCTGATTTTTTTCTTAATCTATGTACCAAAAATCATTGATGTAGTATCAAAAAATTTTTTTGATTTTTATACCCTATACCACAATGTGGAAAAGGGTATAATAAGTTTGTTTTCCCAAAAATTCATGTAACGCCGCGAAATATTCGTCGTAGACCCCTCATGTGGTATACCAAACTTCATATCTCGACGAGATAAAGCGATTTAGCGATGTGTGTCCGTCCGTCCGTCCGTCCGTCTGTCCGTCCATTAAAAATTGTAATCAAGCTAGAGGCCGCAATTATGGACCGATTGTCACGAAATTTAGTATGGAGGTCGGGTTTGGACCAGAATAGAACTGATTAGTTTTTGGCGATGATCGTGAAATGTTAAAGGGATGAAATGGACCAAAAACAAAATTTTTGCTCGATTTTGTAGCCGCTCTGTAGGTCGCAATAATAGTCCGATCGGCGCGAAATTTTAAACGTAGTTTTGGTTTGAGATGAAGAAGTAGCGTGCAAGTCAACGGTATGATCGGATAATATTTAGCGGGTTAAATTGATCAAAACTTTTGTGTGAAAATTGGTAAAATTTCTAATGCACATCTTATAACTTTATCCCAAGAAGACGCGTTTAGTGGTATAGGGTATCACATGGTCGGCCCCGTCCGACTATAGTCTGTTCTTACTTGTTTTGAAATGGAAAAGACAATTTTAGACATTTTTCCTGATATATCTGTCGGCAAAGCCGACTGACACTTTTTTACTTGTTTCTTTATAAGAGATTTTGTGAACGCGAACAGATTTGAAATTTTTTTTCCTTAACCTCAATAGCAAAAATCGTAGATGTGCTCGCAAAAAAAAATTTAGTTGTTTTCAAATGGAATTGTAGAGGAAATTTGGTTTTGACCATATACACTTTCATACGGGCAAAATGTGCCTCATCGAAATAATGGTATTAGACCCCTAGTATATTTGGACGAATTTGGAGTTGATTTAGCCATGTCTGTCTATCTGTCTGCTGGCTGGGTTATATCGGTACACTCCTTCTGGTACCTCCCCCACAAAAGTTCGAAAATGTTCGGAAAATTTGTGCGTTCGATAACTCTTGAGGGGAATAAACGATTTGCTCCATACTTTGCACCTCGTGAAATTTCAGGTACCTCCCACACAAGATGCATTCGCTGCCTCCATTATGATGGTAAAAGTTTTTTTTCAGGGGCAAGTCCATACTTCTTGAGAAAACAGCCTGAAAGGTGTAAAAAAAACCCCTATGGCACCATATGTAGTGGCTGGAGAGCACGATAACTATCGAACTGATCAACCGATTTGGTCCAAAATTTGAGCATCGTCAGATATTGTCCTAACTTAGTTTCAGTTCGAAGATTGGCAATACCGGTCCACAAATTCTGGTACTTCACCCCAATATCTAAAACATGCGACTAAAATAGTAAGCACGATATCTCTTGAACGGGGCAAAACTTTGGATCTGCTAATATTTGTCCAAATTTAATTTAACTTCTTAAATGGCCCATATCGGTCCTCTCCTTAGGGTACCTCCCACACAAAACTTCAACATTTGTGTCTAAGTGCAGTTTAGGGCCTGTTAGAAGATCATTTGCAAATCTATACCGATGCTGTTCATTGTGGTCCTGTTTACAGCGATATTGTGTTTTCGCTGGACAAGTCCATGTTTCCTGGCATACTGGTCCAAAAGTTATACGATGACCCACTAAAATGACTAGTGGGCGCGATATCTATCGAAAAGATAGGACTCACAAAATAAAATCCTAAATACATTCGATTTGTCCGTAGATGAAAGTTTAAATTCACAGAGGCTGTGGGTATATCTCTGTCCGCAAAGCCGACTGATACTTTTTTACTTGTCACATTTTCATTTTGAAGTTTTTATCAACGTTTTAGGACCAAATTGGATGTTACTTGGCATTTAATGTACCAAGTGGACAGAAAAATTCTCAACCAAAATTGTAGATTTAATTCCACGTTTTAGAATAGCCCTCATATAACAGTACCACCCGATTTCAGATATTCTGATGTTTTGATCTAAATTTGTCCTCCCAAATTTAATGTAATTGGGATTCCCGCTGGTTAGTGGTCACCACATAATGAAAGAAACAGAAAAAGGCAATCATTTAATTTTATTTCAGATTATTTCATAGTGGATGTTATAATAAGTTGAATTGAACTCAATATTATATTGAAATCAAAATATTTTTTGTAAATTAACCCCGATGAATTTTGTTTATTTTCCAAGTTACCAACAAACAATTTTTGAAAACAACAAATATTATTTGTGAGGAAATTAAAAAAAAATTGAAAACTTCAAGCCAAAATCGAGTTTTGGAGGAAAATTCATCATTTTTGGAATATCGATTGAAGGAATACCACACACTATTCAATGACACACACGTACACAAGGGTTCATCGGTAGCTGTCCTGCATGCCCATAGTGTATGGCCGGCATAAAAACACTTTTTTTGCTCCAAAGAAATAAATCAATTTCAGCTTCTATCATTTGGTTGAAGATACATATAAAACTCGTGATCAATTACTTTAATTATTTATTCTTGATTTTATGGCTTCTTTTAACTTTGCTGGATCTTCATTATATATTTAAGCCGCATTTTTTTTTTTTTTTGGCAAACGCAGTGCGGTTCTTTAATTAGTGAAAGTTAATGCATGTAATTAAGTAATCCGAAAAATATTGCAAAGGTGATTAAAGTTTAACAATTAGCGAAAGACATTAAAATAACATAAATTTGTTGAAATTACATCAGGTGAAATAATAATTACGATAAAAGTAATAATTAAGCTATTTTATGTTAATCGAATTGAGAGTCGCCAGCTTAAAAGCAGAGTGGAGTAAGTAATAGTAATTATGTACATATTATCTGGTAAATATCATGGATTCAAAACATCCCCGTTTTTAGCTGGGCACAAATGTTGTAATGTTGAGTTAAGTGTTAAAAATTTCAGGATTTCCATGTCATAACAAAAATAGAAGTTAGTTTTGATTGATTTTAAGTCATTGAAAAATGACACAGAGCAAACATATATAAGGACAGGTAGGCGTGGGTGGGTATTACTTTGGAATTTCATATGAAAAAATCAGTACCCTTTAACTACTTTAGTAGGAAATATTGAAAATTATGGGGTACCAATAAAGTTGTGCTTTTGTTGTTGTTATTTATTAACGTCATACTTAAAAATTTAGGCTTTAAATATGTAATTAAGGCGAACAAAGGCGAAGAATGTATTCAAAGTATTAAAACAATTTACAATTTGTTTACTGTTATTTTGAGCAATTTTATGTTGAACAACAATGAATTGTCTATGTAAACTTCTAAATGTCCCCACATAATATATCATCTGCTCTGCTGTGGATAAATTCAGAGTGTTTGGAAAAAAATGACACAGCTGACAATTAAAATATTGATTGAATACAAGGCGGTAAGATTCCTGTAATTTAACCGCGGAAAGCAAAGCTAAAATATTGAATTAAGCTCACATACACGGAGAGGTTTGTGCTACCAAAACGAACCATTGATAGAGCTGTGGAATTTAGCAATTCCGAAACCCATACGAAACATATTAAATAAATGAAATAATGAAGTTAAGAAACCGTATGTTCCCATTTGAACTAAGGATCGCGTTCCAGTTTATGTCTTCGTGGTAAGCCGTATGAGCTTTATTTGGATACGAAATTCTGACTTGGCTCCAAATCTCACACACCCTTCACTACGAGCTGTATTGAAGTAAACAGAAACAGTTAGATTCCTTTCGTTATTAAAAATACTAAGTACTAAGCTTTTCCCCTTATTGCTTGCAGGAGCAAAATATCCTTACTCATAATTCTCTCTTTAAAGAGCTTGTGTAGGACGTCATCTTTATTCTTTTTAAGACATGGACCAACAGTTATTATATTCCGAATTGAGCTTTTGTATACCCTGGCAACACACAATATTAAGTTTCAGTAATGTCGGTTGGAAAATTGTACAAAAAAAAGAAACCTTGAAATACATATAAATTTGGTAATATCGGTTCATAAGAGGTGGACCTAATCTTAGATATACATATATAGATATTGTTTTGCGTGTATGTTTTCTATATTCTGGGAACACAAAATTCCAACTAAAATCCAATTCTGTAGAAAAAAGTGACTGAGATCTTAAAAAAATCGTAAATACCCTTATATGTTTGGTACACTTGTCGAAGACCAAACATCCAACTTCACTTTTTCCGCCCGAATAATGTGGATAAAACTTTCAAAATACCGCATAAAATAAAAGGAAATTGTTTGTTATTTACACCGATATTTTTCGGAAACAAAAAAAGTATCTCCTTCTTTCTATTCGTTTGGAGTTTTTGTCGTGCTTTTTTTTCTTGTGGTTAGGATTTTGCCCAACTTGTGTTGAAACAAAACAGGTAAACTGAAGACTTGACCCTATACCAATACATTTCTTGTGAAAACTTGTATGCCCCTAACGAAGACTTAATACCTAAATTCAATCATTTCGGTGGGATATTGAGGCCAGAACCATCAAAATATCGAAAATCGGGAGGTACCTCACATTGAGGTTATTTAAAGGCGTGGACCTATACCCACGATTTCAGTTGGACAGTTGCATTCCGATAACAAAGAATAAATGCCAAATTTCAGTCATTTTGTTGGAATATTGAGGCCACAGCCTTCAAAATACCGAAAATCGGGAGCTACCGTTTTATATATCTGATGAAGTGGATCTCTAGGCACGAATTTCAGATGGAAAGTTGTATACCGCCAACGAAGACTAAATACAAAATTTCAGCATTTTCGTTGGAATAGTGAGGCACAACCTCCAAACGACCCAAAATCGGAGGGTACCAATCTATGGGGGCTATATGAAGGACCACAAATTTCGAAAGTTATGTACGGCCAACGAAGGCTAAATACCAAATTTCATCCATTTCGGTGGAATATTGATGCCACAACGCCCAAAATACAAATTTATGGCGGAAAGTTTTATACCCCTAACTACTACTAAAACCTAAATTCAGCCATTTCGGTGGAACATTGAGGCCAGAATTATCATAATACTGATAAGTAAAAAAGCGTTAAGTTCGAGCCGATCCGAACTTTTCATACCCTCCACCATAAAATATTCTGAAGTAGAAGGGAATAATTAGTTTTCATTCCTATCCAAAACTTTAAGTGGGTACCTACAAATGTCAGATAATGTACCGAACATTTCATACCCTCCACCATAAAATATTCTGAAGTAGAAGGGAATAATTAGTTTTCATTCCTGTCCACAACTTTAAGTGGTACCTAAAAATGACAGATAATGTACCTAAAATGTTTTCATTCGGGCGGCACTTTTATATGGTGCCCATTTTTGGAGGAGCCTATAGTGGAGGTCTTTGTTACAACTGGGAACCGCAAATGACAAATTACATCTCGTTCAGCTTAAAATTGTTGCTAACACCCTCAAAACACAAAAAATCGGGTGGTACCGTTATATAGGGGTTATAATAAAACATGGACCTATGTTGACAATTTGTGAAGAAGATTCTTTACTGTAGGGAACCTCAAATGTCTAATTACGGGTAGTTCAATCAAAGAATGTAGCCAAAACCCTCAAAATACCGAAAATCGGTAGGCACCGTTGTAAGGAGACTATACCAAAAAAATGAACCTTTGATTATTTTTTGATGGAGAAGTTTCGTGGCTGCAGGGAACCTCAAATGTCAAAATACCAAAAATCGGGAAGTTCCGTTATATGGGGCTATATCCAAACATGGACCTATGTTGACAATTCTTGGTGGAGATGTGTGGTGACCACAACGAACTTCAAGTGTCAAATTACAGCTGGGGTTAAAAATTGTAGCTAAAATCCCCAAAATACCGAAAATCGGGTGTACCGTTGTATGGGGGGCTATATCCAAATATGGATCTATGTTTACAATTTTTAGTGGAGACGTGTGGTGAACACTACGAACTTCAAATGTCAAATTACAGCTAGTTTGGTGAAAAATTTTAGCTAAAAATCATCAAAATACCGAAAATCGGGAGGTACCGTTATATGGGGGCTATCATCAAGCATGGACCTATGTTAAAAATTTTTGGTAGATAGGTGTGGCGACCACTAAGAACTTTAAATGTCAAATTACAGCTACTCCAATAAAAATTGTAGCTAAAATCCTCAAAATACCCAAAATACCGAAAATTGGGAGGTACCTTTATCTGGGAGCTATATTCAAACATGGACCTATGTCCATAATTTTTGGTGGAGGTATGTGTTGACCACTAAAAACTTCAAATGTCAAATAACAGCTAGTTTGTTTTAAAATTTAAGATAAAAATCATCAAAATACCGAAAATCGGGAGGTACCGTTATATGGGGCTATATCCAAACATGGACTTATATTGACAGTTTTTGTTGGATAGGTGTGGTGACGACTAGGAACTTCAAATGTCAAATTACAGCTAGTTCGGTTAAAAATTGTAGGTCAAATTCTCAAAATACCGAAAATCGGGAGGTACCGTTATATGAGGGCTATATCCAAACATGGACCTATGTTGACAATATTTGGTGGAGAGGTCAAATTACAGCTAGTTTGGTTAAACATTTTAGGTTAAATTCTTAAAAATACCGAAAATCGGGAGGTACCGTTACATGGGGACTATACCAAAACGTGGACCTATGTCCATAATTTTTTTAATTTATGAGTTTTGTGGTCACTAGAAACACTAAATGTCAAATTACAGCTAATTCGGTTTAAAAATGTGACTAAAATGTCAAAATACCTGAAATCGGGCGGTACCGTTATATGGGGACTATTCCAAAACATGGACCTATTTCCACAAGTTTTGTTATATAAGTTTCTTGACACCTAAGAACCCTAAATTGCAAATTATAGCTAATTCGGTCTGAAAATGTAGACAAAAACGTCAAAATACCTGAAATCGGGGGTACCGTTATATGGGGGCTATACCAAAAACGTGGACCATATAGCCCATCATCGAACTATACCTGCCTGTAAACAAAAGACGCATTTTCGCAATATTCCAGCGTCATATCTCCGTTTTTGTGGATGCTAGAGTGATTACCACAGGCGGACGGACGGACATGCACAGAATAACTAAGAATTTTACCCTGATCAAGAGTATACTTTATAGGTTCGCCAAGAAGTATTTCAATGCGTTACAAATGGAAAAACAAACTTACAGCCTGTTTTTGTAAAAAGTTTTTGTCCATTCGTTCGTCTATTTCATGAACGAAAACACAATTTGGTTTTCATAGCAATTGACGTTTGTATTCGTGTGACAAACAAGTGAAAGCTTTTCATTTTCGTAATTTTTTGGTTCTTGTAACATAATCAACGGAAACCGTGAAATGTAAGAGCTTTTCCGAAATAGACGAAAGCTTTTAGATAAAGATGAATAGTTCTTAATATTTTACAAGAACCAAATTTTTAACGTATATGTTTTATTACGTACGGTTTTATGACAGGCTAGCATTTTTACAAAAACAGGCTGTTAATATACCCTCCATACTATGGTAGAGGGTACAAAAATCGGGAGGTACCGTTCCATGGGGGACTTGAACCTATACCGAAAAAATCATAAAGATGTGGACCTATAAAGGCGAGGACCTATACCCGCAAATTTCAGGTCGAAATTTATGTTCCCCAAACGAAGACTAAATAACAAATTTTATCCATTTCGGTGGGATATTGAGGTCACAACCTCCATAATACCGAAAATCGGGAGGTACCTTTTTATGGGGACAATATGGAGACTTGGACCTATACCGAAAAAATTTAGGTGGAAAGTTGTATACCCCTAGGAAGACTGAATACGAAATTTCAATAATGTGATTATGAGGCTATATCCTTCAAACACCGAAAATCGGGAGGTACCGTTAGAGTGACCGACTAGTAATAAACGCCGAGGCGAAACAGCTGAATCTAGAATTTTGAAATTCTACGTGAGGGTTCCAATTGAAGTGTAGGTGTGTGATGAAGTTGGTTTTGTGAAAACTCGTAAGAGCAATGTGCTAACAATTTTACGTTTTGTAGGTGTAAATGCAGATCGACACTTACCATATTTTTTCGATTATAAAGCAGCCTTCGACAGCCCTATACATTCAAGGGTACTCTATGCATGTCTGATTTTGGTATCCCCGCAAAGCTCATCCGGTTTTGTAACATGATATTAATGGGCAACTTATTGAGCACTGAAAAAAACATTTTTCATCAGTTTATCACAAGAAATCTACCAGACATTTTTAGAAGATTTTATTTTTATCTGAAAGGTCGCACCTTTAGCTACTTTCCGATTTTTTTTTTTGTTGAAAAATGTTGCACAGTGTTCTGACAAATTGCCGCCTACGAATTTATGTTCCCCAAACGAAGACTAAATAACAAATTTTATCCATTTCGGTGGGATATTGAGGTCACAACCTCCATAATACCGAAAATCGGGAGGTACCTTTTTATGGGGACAATATGGAGACTTGGACCTATACCGAAAAAATTTAGGTGGAAAGTTGTATACCCCTAGGAAGACTGAATACGAAATTTCAATAATGTGATAATGAGGCTATATCCTTCAAACACCGAAAATCGGGAGGTACCGTTTGAGTGACCGACTAGTAATAAACGCCGAGGCGAAACAGCTGAATCTAGAATTTTGAAATTCTACGTGACCATATTTTTTCGATTATAAAGCAGCCTTCGACAGCCCTATACATTCAAGGGTACTCTATGCATGTCTGATTTTGGTATCCCCGCAAAGCTCATCCGGTTTTGTAACATGATATTAATGGGCAACTTATTGAACACTGAAAAAAACATTTTTCATCAGTTTATCACAAGAAATCTACCAGACCTTTTTTAGAAGATTTTATTTTTATCTGAAAGGTCGCACCTTTAGCTACTTTCCGATTTTTTTTTGTTGAAAAATGTTGCACAGTGTTCTGACAAATTGCGGCCTACGAAACACTGTTTTTCCTAAAGCAGTTTGGGGTGCGCACTGTAGATCGAAAGCGAATAAACCGATTTGCATATGTTTTTGTGGGATCATTGAGAACCTACTAATCTAGTCCTTAATACATGGTGAACTCTCAAATTCAAAATGTCGATTTTAACTAAAAAAATTAAAAGGTTGTTCTCCACAAATTCATCAAAAATAGATTTAAACAGTCTTCCGCTTAAGGACATATAATAATCATACAAAAACATATGAAGATCGGATCATCCGCTTTCAAAAATGCCATTTCGAGAAAACCGCGTATAAAACTTCGATGTTACATACAAATCACAATGAACTTTTCCATTTTAAGGTTCATATATCACCCAAATTTCGTCCGTTCGACTCGAAATTTTTTGCAACATATTCCATTCTACCATTCTTTAAAATAAGCCAATAAATGCTTGATTTTTCGTAATATTTATAATTTTTTACATACAAATGAACTGTTTTGTAGGATCGGCAGCTGCCCCTCCCTAGCTATTCCTGGCTACGCCCATGACTGTGAATGTTGGTAAATACAATTTTGAGGTAGTAAAAACTTAGTCCACCTCGGCACCGTCATAAGCACAACAAACAACATCAGTTGGAAATAAAAAGAAGAAAATTGTTGTCCAACAGATGCTAAACAATTTAAAAATAAAGCCACAAAAAAACAACTAACGCTCTACAAAACACAGATACTACCCGTGCTAATGTATGCTTCCGAAGCATGGGTACTTGCGCCAGCAGATAAGTAGTGCTTGGTGTGTTGGAGAAGAAAATTCTTTGAAAGATCTATGGCCCAATCCGCGTTGACGTGAATATCAACGTCTTATGAACCACAAGTTAAACGTATCAAATTGCAATGAGTGCGTTAGGTAGGCCATGTCTTGAGAATGGGCGATGATGACCTCACTAAAAAGGCGTATAAATACCGCCCCCTGGCCGTACACGCAAATCTGGAAGGCCAAGGCTTCGATGGAGCAAACAAGTGGATGACGTAATGAAAAGGCTCGATATTCCAGAAAGCGAAGCAACAAACAGAGAGAATTGAAGATTTTTTCATAGTTCGGAGCAAATGTTCCTGTAAGGGCAAACTAAGTAAGTGGTCAGAAAAGAAAGGCGTATAAATACCGCCCCATGGCCGTACACGCAAAACTGGAAGGCCAAGGCTTCGATGGAGCAAACAAGTGGATGACGTAATGAAAAGGTTCGGTATTCCAGAAAGCGAAGCAACAAACAGAGAAAATTTGAGATCTTTTCGTAGTTCGGCCTATGGAGCAAATATTCCTGTAAGGGCAAGCTAAGTAAGTGGTCAGAAAAGAAAACGGACCTTTTAACGCTTTTTTACTTTTTTAAATATATGGAGGGTTATTCGAAAAATTTTGGAAAATATAAAATTCTCGTACATACTCCTCCTTTGAAGAAGCTTTGATGTGTCGCAGTAGCTATGTACCTTCATAAAGATAAGAAACTCATTATTCAATTTTACTTCAATACAATTCGTATTAATGCGTATCATACTTGTTTTAATTTTAGCTGCTGGCGGATTAATTTTCATTGAATTTTGATCTATTTTATATATGTTAAAAGTTTTCAATCATATGTAGAATTAATTGTCCTATTTCTTATCTGTCTATAGAGGAAGGAATAAAAAAAACATTTTAATTTTTGCATGCATACCGATTTCTCTACGTGTTCAATTTTTTATATCATTATCAACAGTACTGAGGCCATCGATGTTGCAACATCATCAGCCGATAATAATAATTTAACTTATTGGATTTTAATGAGATTACATCTGCACTACATGCCGCACATAAATAAAATTACGAGTGTAATGTTCGTTTGCATATGCAATGCAATGATAACTGGACATTAAAAATAATTATAAAGTTGTCGCTCAATATGTGTGTATATGGTACGTATACATATACATATACATATATATGGGAATATGTACATTAGGGTTATGGCTTTTTGAACTTTTTTTCTCAAAATTGATATCCTGAAGTGGGAATTAATGAAATTTTGCCTATTAATGACTAAAACGACGTTTATTCTATTTAAGTATCAAAATGTCACGCACAAGCCCCTTTAGAAAAATATTTTCGAAAAAATACTACGAAATGAAAAAAATGTTTTTGTACAAAAAATATTTGCTAGCACGACTACAATATTTGACCTTATTAATAATATAATAATAACTTTTATTCCATTTAAATATAGAAAAAGCTCCCGCACAAACCAATTTTAATTAATGTGATATATATATGATACAATTATATATGATTATATATGATACTAGCAGACCCCGGTCCGCGTTGCTGGCCCGTCGTAATGAGTTTTACTGACAGCTTTTTATCGACTTTATGCTTGGCAATTCAAAAATAGGTATTTTCTACCTCACTTCTTCGGTCCACTGTAAAACCCAGAAGGATTTTAAATTTATCAACAGATTTTGTCTGTAAACTTTCTTTTCTCTTGCGGACTTTGACGGATTTTTTTCGCCAATTTGTGAATTTTAGGTATTATTATCGTCCATGTCCCTGTCTTTATCCTATAGCAATCTAATTATAAAAGTAAAAAAAATGGTTAAATCGAATTCTCCCGCTTATTAAGGCATATATGTTTTAGCTTCTCATGGCTGATGGACCGTTGAACCTCACCATTTAAGTACATTTATAAATATATAGTTTTTCTTGATCGGGGGCGTAACCACCGTTGTCTCGAAAACTAATTTGCAACCTGATGCACTCATAAGTTTAGCAAATATAGCGATTATAAAATAATAGGCCCCGAAATTCGTCTACAAATATATAGCATTTTGGAAAATGGGACATTCCTAAACATTTTCTGAAAATTAGGTTCAGTAGTTTTGGAAAAATAATGTTTTGGAAAGTGCGGGCGTGGTTATCAGTTTTCAAGATATAACATATTAAAAAAGTAGGCCTGGTTCGGTATTTTGGCTCCAAATATATACGTAGGGTGCACACAACTTCGTTGCCTAACAAAATGTATGCTGAAACCGATATAATCATAAGTTTGGCTTATACATATAGCGTTTAACAGAAAGGCATGGGAAAGGTACCCCAACTCTTCCGAAATTCATAAAATGTACATAACAACGGCAAACATTGAGCTTTTGCTGCAAATTTTATGGAAATCCCTTTAGTAGTATTGTAGTTACGACATATTAAAATAAAAACAGGCGTGGTCGGGCCTATAGGCCCTATAGAAGTACCTAGATTGTAGATTAATCCGTAAATTTTTAATCCGATACATGCATAATTTTTGCAAATATAACGTTTTTTTAAAAATATCGCGTAGGGGAGGTACTCCGCCCCTCTGGAATTTAATAAAATATATAACCTGTTTTCGGGGGCGTGGTAAACTTTTCTTTCCAAAAAACCTAAGTTGGGTTATGACGGCATTTGAATTTTATTCATAAAGGTAAAGCTTTTTTTAAATATGTCCCCTTCAAAATTCAAGAAAATATGCCCGTACATTCCCTGACATTTTCAGGAAAATCGGTTCAGTAGTTTTGTAGATGTAACATATTTTAAAAAGTGGGTGTGGTCGAGACTTTGGATCCTAAAAAAGTGGGTAAGGTCGGAGACACAACCACAATTGTCTTTCAAATTAACCTCAAAATAGATACATTCGTAATTATTGTAAATATAACATTTTTAAAAAAGTAGGCTATAGGGGAAGTACCCCGCCCCTTCCGAAATTCAACTGAATTTGTAGCCTATTTTAAGAGGGGGCCATCCCTGTACATTCTCTGGCATTTTCAGGAAAATCGGTTCAGTAGTTTTTGTAGAAATGATAAAAATTGAAAATTGAAAAAAATGGGCGTAAAAGTGGGCATGGTCAAATTTTCTTTGCATAAAAACCCAAGTCGGGTTATGGCGCACATTTTACAGAAAAAATTATCGAAATCGGGCTAGCCGTAGCTGATGCAATTATCAACGAACGACATTTGATTTTTATTTATAAAGATTTAATAGTTTAGACAAATCACGATTTTCGTGAAAATCCCTTCAGTAGTTTTGTAGATTTAACCTAATTAGAAAGTGAGCGTGGTCGGATCTTAAGTCCCAAGTACGTAAGGTTGGAGACACAATCGCCATTGACTCGCAAATAAATTCCGAAAATGATACATTCGTAATTGTTGCAAATATTGCATTTTTACAAAAATAGGGCATAGGGGAGGTACCCGCCCGATCCGAAAGTCAAAAAATATGTAGCCTATTTTTATTGGGGACCAACCCTGTACATACGCTGAAAGTTTCAGGAAAATCGATTCAATAGTTTCGTAGATATAACATATTTGAAAAAGTGGGCGTTGTCCACTCTTAATGCCCCAAATAAGCACGTAAGGTCCTAGACACAATCGCCATTGACTCGGAAATTAATTTTCAAAGCGATACATTTGTAATTGTTGCAAATATTGCATTTTTACAAAAATAGGGCATAGGGGACGTACCCCGCCCGATCCGAAATTTCAACCGGGGGCCATCACTCTACGTTCCCTGAAAATTTCAGGAAAATCTATTGAGTAGTTTCGTAGATATAGCATATTTATAAAAGTGGTCGGAAAAGTAGGCGTGGCCAATTTTTCTTTGCATAAAAACCTAAACTGGACTATGACTAACACTTCCACAAAAAATTATCCAAATCGCTCCAGCCGTTTTCAACTGATTCAACAATTACCAACAAACGACAATTGAGTTTTATATATAAAGATAAAATAATATTTAAGTAATTATATGATAATAAATTTAGTGAGAAACGAAACATAATGCCATTTTGGTTATGTCGTGTGGTTCCAAAGCTTATTTACAGTTATATATCTGCTTATAGTGACTTCAAAAATTTGTCAAAAAAAGCTCATATAGAAAATTTTCCAAATTTTAAAAAAATTTTGAATCACCTTGTAATTAAGATTTTATCTAATCTTAGATAAAAACTTATCAAAATATGATACAGCGATACGAGGTTATTAAAAAGTCATAACCCTAATGTACATACATACATATATTTGGGAAATTAACAAATGTACTCGCTCTAGCATTGATTGTGATATATGTATGCATGTCAACATATATATGTACATGATTATTGTATTCTTGTGTGTGGATTTGTATTATTTTATTATATAAAATAAAGCTTGATGATTTAATTGCAAAGGGTTAAATGTAAGTTAATAAGATATAATTTTAATGTAGGTCAATTGAATGTACGAAACTGTGTGAAAAATCAACCCATGACAATCCTATAAGCCATATAGCTAACCTAAAAGTTAGCAGTTAGCGGTTTAATAAAGCACAAAATTAATTTCCGCAATAGTTTCTTCCAACCAAAAATGTTTAAGAAGCTCCATCTGCCAATCACATTTTCGGAATGTGATTATTTTCAATAGAACAGTAGCAATTTACGCAGTGGTCCTTTTAGAAAAAAACGTGAACGTAAGAAAAAGTCAACATCGTATGGAATCTGCAGTAAAGATATCTACCCAAAAATGAAACCTCCTGTGTTCGATGGAACTAAGTCATTCCATGTCTTCACATAAAAGTTCGAGATCTTGGCTTCCAGAAGTTCGTGGAGCAACAACGACAGAGTGGTCGCCTTTCTTCTGACATTGATATAATACAGAGTATTGCTGCACTCAAGCATAAGTAATGGATTTAAGGAAACGAATACAGAAGCAAAACGATACGTTCGCAACCGAGGTGGATCTTTTGGTGCTAATGACAAATCCAACTTTACACCAAATCTGTAAATCTTATCTAATCGTCAGGAATCTCTAAAAATGAAAAACACGTTTTTGAGTTAATGTCGGACTTCATCTGAGTTTATTCAAAATTGTATCACAAAACATAATTTTAGAGAGATGACGTTAAAGACAAAAATATTCTTCGTCAAATTTCACCATAGGTCACCAAAGAAGTGAAATGTCTATTTACATCATATATCATAAAAATAGCAGTATCAATTTTGCATGTGAGAGCCCATATTACACCTATATTTTCACTGGACCATAGCCGTAAACATCTCACGTATTTTCACATACCGTATAAGCAACCTTTTATTCAGAGACTCATAATGAAATTTCATTTGGAACATTTCTTGCTTTAACAATATTCCCAGAAAGTAAAGGATTTTGCTAGATTTTGATCCAGTATGGAATTATTTAAAATTAGCAGTCCAAAATTAAAACACATAATTTCATCCTAATATACATATATACATTTTTAATCTAATTTTCTTAAGCAAATGGTATACCTAGTAAATGGTTTATTCTGAAGCACATAATGAAATTGTATGCAAAACTTTTCATCTTTTGACACTTTTCACCTAGAACCAAGTCTCATATAACTTTCATGTATCAAATCGAAAAAAGAAGGAAAAAATTTCATCAGAATAAAATATAATTTAAAAAATTATGTTTCAGTGTTTTATTTAGAAATGCACTTAAAACTATGAAATAATTTGTCTCTTAGCCTCAATAAATATATTCTTTCTCATGATGGAATCGCTCAAATAAAATGCTTGCCGTTTAATTTTGCCACCATTTATAATTTAAATGCAAGCGTTTTATTTGAGAGATTCCATCATGAGCAAGAATATATTTATTGAGGCTAAGCGACAAAGTATTTCCTAGTTTTAAGTGCATTTCTAAATAAAAAACTGAAACTTAATTTTTTTAATTACATTTTATTTTTAACTTTTTAGTTAATACATTTTTTTTGTACCACTGAGAACAAAATTATGGCCAATTTAGGCCGAAAATTTAGATAAAAACTTTAAAATGCCTGAAGTCGTGTAGAACTGTTATATAAAGGCTATACCAAAACCTGGACTTCTGTCCATAATTTTTGGTGGGGAAGTTTCTGTACCATTGGCGACTCCAAATGCCAAGTTACAGCCAATTTTGGCTAAAAATTAAGATAAAATCCTTAAAACACTTGAAATCGGGTGGTACCAGTATTTTGGGGATATATCAAAACCTGAACCTATGTCAAAAATTTTTGGTGGAGAAGTGTCTGCACCATTGGAAACTCCAAATGCCAAGTTACAGCCAATTCAGCCTCAAAATGAAGATAAAATCCTCATAATACTTGAAATCGGGTTGTACCGCTATATGGGGGCTATACTAAAACCTGGACCTATGTTCACAATTTTTGGTGGGGAAATTTTTGTATCATTGGAAAAGCCAATGACAGCTAATTCGGGCAAAAATTAAGATAAAATCATCAAAATACCTGAAATCGGGTGGTACCGCTATATGGGCGCTGAAGGAAAATTTGGGCCCATTTTCATGTATTGTCATCCAAATCTGAAAAGCGTGCAAAGTTTCAGTTCGATTGGTCAACTGCAACTGTGTGGAAAATGAGTTACCAGAGTTGAAATGCATGTTAAATAAAACAAAACACCGTTAAAACACTGTAAAATGGACCAATCTTTGTTTTAGTGTCATATTTATTTATTGTCATCCAAATCTGAAAAGTGTGCAAAGTTTTAGTCCGATTGGTCAACTGCAACTGTGTCAAAATTGAGTTACCAGATTTGAAATGCAATTTAAATAAAACACCGTAAAAACACCGTAAAAACACTGTAAAAATGGAACAATATTGGTTCCATATTCCATATTCATATACTGTCATCTAAATCTAAAAAGTGTGCAAAGTTTCAGTTCGATTGGTCAACTGCAACTGTGCTAAAAATTAGTTACCAAATTTGAACTAAATGGACCAAAGCAAGTTAAATAAAACACTGTAAAAATGCGGAAAATGTTCATCTTTTCAGCAAAATTTATACCTCTATTTTTATGATCATCTCTCTTTTGAGGGACAATTTTGAATAAACTTAGATGAGGTCCGACTTTAACACTAAAACGTGTTTTTCATTTTTAGAGATTTCTGGCGATTAGATGAGATATACAGAGTTGGTGTATTCTGAGACCTATAGTAAAATTTTATGTAGAGTACTTGGATTTGATATGACCACATTTTAAAGGAGTTTTTGAACGATTTTCGAAAAAAGGACTTTGATGAACAGAATGATGGTTAAAATTTTTAACAAAGATATTGCCATCCTCCTCTGTACAGCAGCCAATGACACTATATACCTAACATGCAAGGATTCCATAATATTTTAACTCGAATATTTCGAAAAAAAAAACAAGTGAGCAAAGGCTACATTCGCGACGGGGCCGACCGTGTGATACCCTACACCACTACCCCTGTGCATAAGCTTTTCACTGGTAAACATTTCTTTTAGGGAATATAATCCGACTACCACCAAAAATAATATGCCTCTTTCTCTCTGGGACCCCCATAAGGGGTTATAATAAAACATGGGCCTATGTTGACAGTTTTTGATGGGAGCCTTTAATGTCAAATAGCTCCTAATTCGGTTAAAAAATTTAGCTACAATCCTCAAAATATCGAAAATCGGTACATAACGTGGGAACTGCAAATGTCATTGACAGCTAGTTCGGAGGTATCTGGGCTATATGAAAATATGAACTTAAATGAACAAATTACAGAAAGTTCGTCCAAATAATAAAGCTAAGGTACGGAAAATCGGGAGGTTTGTTTTGTGGCTATACAAAAACATGGACCTACGTTCGGTTAAACATTTTAAGTAAAATCCTCAAAGTACCGAAAATCGGGAAGTATCGTTATATTAGGGCTATGTTGAAAATTGTTGATGCAGATGTGTGGTGACCACTACAACCTTCAAATGTCAAATTGCAGTTAGTTCTGTTAGAAATTGTAGCTAAAATTGCCAAATTACTGAAAATTGGGAGGTACCGTTACATGGAAGCTATATCCGAACATGGACCTATGTTGTCAATTTTTGATGGAGAGGTGTTGTGGCCACTAAGAACTTCAAATGTCAAATTACTGCTAGTTCGGTTTTATATTGTAGGTAAAATCATCAAATTACTGAAAATCGGGAGGTACCGTTATATGGGGGCTTTCTTGACAATTTTTAGTGGAGAGGTGTGGTGACCACTAACAATTTAAAATGTCAAATGTTCCAATTACAGATAATTCGGTTAAAACTTGTAGGTAAAATTCTCAAAATACCTGAATCGAGCGGTAACGTTATATGGGGGCTATTCCAAAACATGGACCTATGTCCACTAGTTATAAAGGTTTATTGACATTTAAGAACCCTAAATGTCAATTGATAGCTAAATCGGTCTGAAAATGTAGATAAAAACGTCAAAATGCCCTATATCGGGGGTACCGTTATATGGGGGCTATACCAAAACGTGGACCTATGTTACAACTTTTGTTATATAAGTTTATTGACATTTAAGAACCCTAAATGTCAAATATAGCTACATCGTCTGAAAATGTAGCTAAAAACGTCAAAATACCGCAAATCGGGGCGTACGGTTATATGGGGTCTATACCAAAACGTGGACCTATGTCCACAACTTCTAATATATAAGTTTATTAACACTTAAGAACCCTAAATTTCAAATTATAGCTACATCGGTCTGATAATGTAGCTAAAAACGTCAAAATACCGCAAATCGGGGGTACCGTTATATGGGGGCTATACCAAAACGTGGACCTAGGTCCACAACTTTTATTATATAAGTTTAGTTACACTTAGGAACCCTAAATGCCAAATTGTAGCTATATCGGTCTGAAAATGTAGCTAAAAACTTCAAAATACCGTAAATCGCGGGTACCGTTATATGGGGGCTATACCCAAAACGTGACCTATGTCCACAACTTTTGTTATATAAGTTTATTGATACTTAAGAACCCATAAATGTCAAATTATAGCTAAATCGGTCTGAAATGTACCTAAAACCGTCAAAATACCATAAATCCGGGGGTACCGTTATATGGGGGCTATACCAAAACGTGGACCTATGTCTACAACTTTTGTTATATAACTTAATTTACATTTAAGAACCCTAAATGTCAAATTATAGCTACATCGGTCTGAAAATGTAGCTAAAAACGTCCAAATACCGCAAATCGGGGGGTACCGTTATATGGGGGCTATACCAAAACGTGGACCTATGTCCACAACTTCCAATATATAAGTTTATTAACACTTAAGAACCCTAAATGTCAAATATAGCTACATCGGTCTGATAATGTAGCTAAAAACGTCAAAATACCGTATATCGGGGGGTACCGTTATATGGGGGCTATACCAAAACGTGGACCTATGTCCACAACTTTTGTTATATAAGTTTATTGATACTTAAGAAACCTAAATGTGAATTTATAGCCAAATCGGTGTGAAAATGTACCTAAAACCCTCAAAATACCGTAAAATCGGGGGGTACCGTTATATGGGAGCTATACCAAAACGTGGACCGATATAGCCCATCATCGAACTTGACCTGCCTGCAACAAAAGACGCAGTTTGCCAAAATTTCAGCGTCCCTATCTCCATTTTTGTGGATGCTAGAGTGATTACCACAGACGGACGGACGGACGGACGGACGGACGTGCTCAGATCGACTTAGAATTTTACCCTGATCAAGAATATATATACTTTATAGGGTCGCAAATGAGTATTTCAATGCGTTACAAACGGAAAAACAAACTTAATATACCCTCCATACTATGGTGGAGGGTATAAAAATGGGAAAATTGGGTATATTACTGAATTTTGCAATATCTCGGTTTGCTCACTTACGCCAACATACTTTGCATCAATATAAACGAGATCTTTTCTTCTTCCCTTGACGGGTATTCCTTTTGGAATACTCCAACAAGAAGCGGAGATATTCGCATAAGAAAAAAAACCTTGACTTTTCTCCACATAAGCTTTTCGCTTATTCCGACTCCTGAATATTATCCGACCATCACCAAACTAATAGGCTTCTTCTTCTGTGGGACCCCCATTAACCCCTAAAATTTCGTGACGATCCGATCAAATTGCGACCTGTGGCGTGATTATAAAAAATCGGAAAATGGGATGCATTATCGACTATTGCCATATCTCTGCTATTTGACCACCTACGACAACCTACTTTACATCGTTGTAACGGTGATATTTTCTACTTTCCTTGCCAGGTTTTGCTTTAGATATACCTCTTAAAGAAACAGAGATATTAGCTTTGTAATAAAACGTTGACCTTTCTCCAAATAAGTGTTTGCCCATTCCGACCCCTGAGTATTATCTCAACCATCATCAAATCAATATGCTTCTTTCTCTTTGGGGCCCCATAAACGCCAAAATTTCGTGACGATCTGAGCAAAATTGCGACCTGTAGTGTGATATACAAAAAAATCGGAAAATGGATGTATTTCCGACTATTGCGATATCTCCGTTATTTGGTTACCTACGCCGACCTAGTTTGCATCATTGTAAAGACGGGATCTTCCACTTTCATAGTCGGGCTTTGCTTTTGGAAAGTCCCCAACCAAAGCTGTGATATTCGTCATTATAATTAAAATCGCAAAACTGAAAATTTGGGTTTATTTGCGACTATTGTGATATCTTCGTTGTTTGATCCCCTACGAGCACCTACTTTACATCATTAGAAAGGTGATATTTTCTTTTTTTATACCCTCCACCATAGTATGGAGGATATATTAAGTTTGTCATTCCGTTTGTAACACATCGAACTAATCATTTGCGACCCTATAAAGTATATATATTCTTGATCAGGATAAAATTCTAAGACGATCTAGCCATGTCCGTCTGTCTGTCCGTCTGTCCGTCTGTAATCACTCTAGCGTCCGCAATAATTGAGATAGAGTGCTGAAAGGGTCTTTTTGCATGCGAGGGTCTTTTTTCCATAGGCAGGTCAAGTTCGAAGATGGGCTATATCGGTCCACTCTTTGGTATAGCCCCCATATAACGGTACCTCCCGATTTTCGATATTTTGAGAATTTTAGCTACAGTTTTTAACCGAAGCTGTAATTTTGACATTTGAAGTTCACAGTGGTCATAAAACATGTCCAACGAAACATCGTTAACATAGGTCCATGTTTTGGTATAGCCCCCATATAACGGTGTATCCCGATTTTCGGTATTTTGAGAATTTTAGCTGCAATTTTTAACCGTACTACCTGTAATGATCGGTATTTTGAGAATTTTAGCTACAATTTTGTCTATCAAAAAATCGTCAATATAGGTCCATGTTTTGGTATATCTCCCACATAACTGTACCTCCCGATTTTCGGGAATTTTCAGTGGTCACGAACTTTCTTCACTAAAATTCGTCAACGTGGGTCCATTTTTGAGGGTCTACATTGTTTTGATGAAACTACCCTCAATATGAGTCTTGAAATTTCCTGCGGCTATAAAACTTTTCCGCCCAAAAATTTAAAGATAGGTTGACTTTTTGATATAGCCCCGTAGGTGGTACCTTTCACCTAGCTGAACACATTTTTTAGATTAGATTAGATAACACTGTGCAACAAAATGGAGGTGAAAATCTGAGCCACGGAAAATTCCTCTTGGGGAAGAAAGGCCTTGGTGAGTATATTATGAAACCCGAAGTACTGATCCGTCGTGAGTCGAACTTCCGCGTTAAGGCGTGATAAAATTTTTGTTAGAGACTCTGTGGGCAATCAGGAATTATCGTTATATCTTTGTTCACTGTTGCTTAAGTGCTCTACAAAAACAACAAACGAAGATATAATGCTAATTCATGATGGCTTACAGGGTCTCTTGCAAAAACTTCATCACGCCATAACACGGAAGTTCGACTCACGGCGCATCTGTCCTTCGGGGTTTTTAATATACACACACCAATGGCTTTCATCTCCAAAATGAATTATCTCTGCCCCAACATTTGTGTTCACAGTGTAATTTAAGCAATAGTGGGAGGCACTATTGCTAAAATTGTGAAAGGATCCTAATTATTCCATTTTAATTAAGACTATTTTATGGTGGAGGGTATAAAAAGTTCGGCCCGGCCGAACTTATCGACTTTTTACTTGTCATAGTTAGGTTTTGCTTTTGGTATATCCCATATAGAAGCTGAGATATTCGCTTTGGAAAAAAACGTTGTCTTTTTATCCACCTAAGTTTTTTGCCCTTTCCGACCCCTAAATATTATCCGACCATCACCAAAATCAATAGGCTTCTTCCCCTCCGGGACCCCCATCAACATCCAAAATTTCGTGACGATTCGATCAAAATTCGACCTGTAGCGTGATTACAAGGTTTAGATGGACAGGCGGACAGACGGACAGACACACATAGCCAGATCGACTCAGCTCGTCGAGACATTCATTTTGGTATATATAAGTATGGGTCTACGACCATTATTTCGATGCGTTACAAACTTTTTGGCCAAAACCAACTTATAATACCCTCCCCACATAGTGGTGTAGGGTATAACTAGAAATGGACGGAAGTTGCCCCGCCTACTATGGTTACTTTCCGATGTAAACTTTAAAAACGACGATACACGTGTCTCATATTTTTAGCTCTACTTTCATAATCTACACAGTTTTCCCCATCATTTTGAAACAAAATGAATGTTGTTGCACAGTGTAATTATGTATTAGGGCGTTTTCAGATATTGTGACCTTTTAATACCCTCCACCATAATATGGAGGGTATAATTAATGTTTCATTCCGTTTGTAACACATCAACATATTCATCGGAGACCCTACAAAGTATATATATTATTGATCAGGGTAAAATTCTAAGTCGATATAACCATGTCCATTCCTCCGTCTGTTGAAATCATGTTACAGCTCGCAATTTTAAAGATAGGGAGTCAATATTTCGTTCAGAAGTTTTTATTACTTGCAGGATGGTTGGTATTGAAAATGGGATATATCGGTCCACGTTTTGATATAGCCCCCATAGAACGGTACCACCCGAGTTTCGATATTTTGAAGGTTTTAGCTTCTTTATCACACCGAAACGGCTGAAATTTGGTATTTAGTCTTCGCTAGGTGTATAAAAGTTTTTCCCAAAACTTTGTCGGTATTGGTCCACGCCCCATATAACGGTACCTCCCGATTTCCAGTATTTTGAAGGTTATGGCCACATTAATCCATCGAAATGACTGAAATTTGGTTTTTAGTCTTCCCTCTAAATTTTTTTGTATTGGTCCACGCCTTCATATAGCCCCCCATAGAACGGTACTTCTCGATTTTCGGTATTTTGAAGGTTTTGGTCTCAATATTCCACATTTCAGGTGGAAAGTATACGAAATTTCAGCCATTTGGTGGGATATTTAGGCCACAACTTTCAAAATACCGAAAATCAAGAGGTACCGTTCTATGGGGGGCTATATGAAGGAGTTACCGTTCCCTTGGGACTATATGGAGACGTGGGTCTATACCGATAAATTTTAGATGGAAGGTTTTATACCCCGTATGAAGACTCAATAGCAAATTTTAGCCATTTCGGTGGGATATTGAGGCCACAACCTACAAAATACCGAAAATCCGGGGGTAAACTTATATGGGGGCTATACAAAGACGTATCCCAATATCGAGAAATTTCAGGTGGAAAGTTTTATACCACCAACAAAGACTAAATACCAAATTGGGGCCATTTCGTTGTTTTTTTGAGGGCACAACCTTCCAAATACCGAACATCTGGAGGTACGCTACTACTTTCGGCCTATATCGACAAATTTCAGATGGAAGGCTTTATCCCCCTTACAAAAACTAAATAGCAAATTTTAGCCATTTCGGATACAGAAAATTGGGAGTTATGGAGGCTATACGAAGACGGGTTCCAATATCGACGAATTTCAGGTGCAAAGTTTGAAGGTATGGACCGACATAGTCCATTATGGATGCGGATATTTTTTTCTGAGTCATATCATTTCGATAGATATCGCGCCCACTAGTCATTTCAGTGGGTCATCGTATAATTTTTGACCAGTATGCCAGGAATCATGGACTTGTTCACGGAAAACATAATATCGCTGTAAACAGGACCACAACGAAAAATATCGGTATACATTTCCAAACGATCTTCATACAGACCTTAAGATGCACTAAGACACAAATATCGAACCTTTTTGGGGGAGATACCCTAAGGAAAAAAACGATATGGCCATATAAAAGTTAAACTAAATTTGGACAAAATAAAAAGAAATCCAATGTTTGGACCAAAATTGGTTGTCCCATTCAGGACATATCGCACATACCATTTTAATGGCATTTTTTAAATATTGTACCGGAAGTTGTGGACTGGTATTGCCCATCTTCGAACTGAAACTAAATTTGGACAAAATATGACGAAGACCAACTTTTGGACCAAATCGGTTGATCAGTTCGAGAGTTATCGTGCTCTTTTTACACATTTCGGGCCTATATCAACAAATTTCAGATGGAAGGTTTTATCCTCCTACGAAGACTAAATAGCAAATTTTAGCCATTTCGGTGGGATATTAAGGCCACAACGTTTAAAGTACGGAAAATCGGGAGGTACCGTTCTCTGGGGGTTATACGAAGACGTGGGCCTATATCGTCAAATTTCAGATGGAAGTTTTATACCCCCAACGAAGACTTAATACCAAATTCAGCCATTTGGTGGGATATTGAGACCACAACCTTCAAAATACCGAAAATCGGGATGTACCGTTCTCTGGGGGCTATATGAAGGCATGGACATATACTGACAAATTTCAGGCCTATATCAGCAAATTTCAGATGGAAGGTTTTATCCCCCCTACGAAGACTAGATAGCAAATTTTAGCCATTTCGGTGGGATGTTAAGGCCACAACATTTAAAATACAGAAAATCGAGAGGTGCCGTTCTATGCGGTTATACGAACACGTGGGCCTACATATATCGACTAATTTCAGATAGAAGGTTTTGTACCCCAACGAAGACTTAATACCAAATTTCAGCCACTTGGAGTTATATTGAGGCCACAACTTTCAAAATACCGAAAATCGGTAGGTACCGTTCTATAGGGGTTATATGAAGGCGTGGGTGTATACCGACAAATTTCAGATTGTAGGTTTTATACCACCTACGAAGACTAAATAGGAAATTTTAGCTATTTCGGTGGGATATTGAGGCCACAACCTACAAAATACCGAAAATCCAGGTGTAGGCTTCTAGGGGGGCTATATGAAGTCGTGGGCCAATACCGAGAAAATTCAGGTGGAAATCCAACGACTAAATACCAAATTGTAGTCAATTCGTTGTTATATTAAGGGCACAACCTTCAAAATACGCTTCTATGGAGGCCTATATTAAGACCTGAAGAACTATAAAGACACAATTCATGTGGAAAGTTTTATACCCGCAACGAAAACTTAATACCAAATACCAATACTTAATACCAATACCGACAATCGGGATGTTCCTTTCTATTTGAGCTATATGATGCGGTGGACCTATACCGACAAATTTCAGATGCAAAATTGTAAATCCCAACTAAGACTAAATATCAAATTTCAGCCTTTTTGGTGGGATAATGAGTCACGACCTTCGAAATACCGAAAATCGGGAGGTAACTTTCTATAGGAGCTATATGAAGACGTGAACCTATAACTGCAATTTGCAGGTGGTAAATTGTATACCCTTAGTGAAGACTAAACACCAAACGTTAACCATTTGGGTATGAGAATGAGCCTATAACCTTCAAAATATCGAAAATCGGGAGGTACCGTTCTATGCTATATGAAAACGTGGACCTATATATTTCAATACAAAACATCCTAAAAGTAATGGAAAGTTCTATACCAAATTACAAAGCTCTATCTTAAAAATTGTGAGCTGTATCTTGACACCAACAGACGGACATGCGGACCGACATGGTTATACTGACTTAAAATTGAATGCTGATTTCGAATATGCAGGGTCTACGACGAATATTTCAATGTGTTACAGACAAATTTTATTGTACCCTCCATATTTTGGTCGAGTGTACAAAAATACTTCAAATGGAGATGACCATTGTGCATACATTGTGTAGAATAAAGAAATAGCCCGTGGTGCAGTAGTTCTACTTTCAAAATTACAATAACTATCACCCTATTTCAAGTGAATTCATTCAAATCCTCAAGCTAGAAACGTGTATCAATACGAATGACTTGAAGCTTCTCCATGAAGAAAGATTAATTAAAACTAGGAACCAAATAGCAAAGAAATGTGTTATTCGTGCCGAAACTGAAAAGTTAATTATTTAGCTAAGATCTTTTTTTAAGATAACAAATTTCAATTTCCTAAGGAAACAATAATTAACTATATACATTATATTTGGGTTGCCTATGAACTCCCTTAAGTCATAATCAATACGACCATTAAATAATATTTAATTTTCATTTTTAATTTCTGTTCCACTTCCTTGGCTAATATTTGAAGATTATTTCTTCATCGTTTCAGAAGAGTCCATGACAAAAATGACAAAATATTTTTATTTGTTACAAGAAAAAATTTCGAAATGAAATAAAACACTAAATACGAAAGGGACACAAAGGGATGCCGTAAAAACGAACTTAGAAACAAGTCGCCACAATTTAAGCAACCTTTGCTCTATGGCCCTAATCATGTTTTCCAATGCTCGTTGAAATTGTATGTCGTCATTTTATGGGATTTTCCTTTTGCTATTTGTCCTCAATGGTTTTCTTGTGAAGTTTTTTGGTGGTAATGTTGTTGATGTTTTTTTTCATCTTTTTTGTTATTGATGTTGTCATTTCTGTCAACAATATGATAGAAAATATTTTGCCTCTTTGCAGTACATTTTTAAAACGAATTACATCAAACACACACACACACAAATTTTCTGTCCCCAGGGACTGCAGTTAGAGTGCCAATGGCAATATAGCCAATATGGTCAAATTGAAAAAATGCCGATACGTAAACCAAATAGGGAGATTACGAATTTTGGAAAGACAAAATATTTTGGCTGTGTTGTAGGGTATGGCAGACGGAGGCGATTGGACTTAACTTAATTTAGGATAGATCTCAATAAGGGAAACGAACTTCTTGGGAGCGTTCGGTGTAGAGCGATGTTGAAGGGAACCGATGGTATATTGTGTCTTGTTCTACCAATACAAAAATCTCACCCTTTTCGGTATTCCTGTTGAACATCAGAAAAACTACAATAAAATATTTTATATTGCCTGCATAAAACTAAAGGAAATGAAAATACAACAACAAAATAAATAAATAAAAAGGACACATCAACAACGAAGTAAAACTTTTTTTTCATTTTATCCTTCTTCCTTCTTGGTTTTGAATTTTATTTCTATTTTTGGGTCGTTACAGTTGCCGATGCTCCCGCCTATAAACTTTGTAAAATGATTTCTGCTTGAATGGACGGACACATCCAAATTTGTTTTTTTGTTTCTAACTTTGTTATGCGAGTTGAAACATATTGTCGGTCAGACAGAAGTATTTGCAACGAAAAAATTAGGCAATTTATTTTTAGATTATTTCATTTTGTACCTGTTATAGTTTTTGGCTAAAATTTTCAAAATATCGAAGATAGGTGAGAGCCGTTCTGTGAGGGCGATATGAAGACCTATACTGACAAATTTCTGGTGGAAAGTTTTAAACCCCCAACGAATACTAAATATGAAATTCCTACCATTTCGGTGGGATATTGTGGATACAACCTTCAACAGATCGAAAGTCGGGAATTTCCGGCTATATGAGCACGTGGACCTATACCACCAAATTTCAGGACGAAAGTTTTATAGCCACCCACAAAGACTAAATACCATATTTCATACATTTCGGTGGGATATTGAGGCAACAAAAAATTTAACTGAAATTTTTTTCTTAGAGACGTTTTCTGACCTCTAAGAACCCCAGATGTGTAACTAAAAACGTCAAAATACTCGAAATCGGATGGTACCTTTGTAAGGGGGTTATACCCTATGTCCACATATTTTGTTTGGTAGATAAATTTGTTGGGAACTATGAACTGTCAATGGCTATTATAGCAACGTCGGTTTTACACTTACTTACTTACTTAGCTGGCCCATTACAGAACATTTGTTCTATAGGCCGAAGTAAGAAAAGATCCCCAATTCTCTCTATTTGTTGCTTCGCTTTCTGGAATACCGCGCCTTTTCATCTCATCATCCACTTGTTTGCGCCATATATTCCTTGGCCTGCCAATTCTGCGTGAACCGCCAAGCGGTCCGTGTTTATACACCTTTTTAGCGGGGTCATCATCGCTCATTCTTATGATATGGCCTAGCCAACGAAATCGCTGCATCTCGATACGTTTAACTATATTGATGTCGTTGTATAGCAGGTACAGCTCGTGGTTCATGCGACGTCGATATTCACCGTCAACGCAGATTGGTCCATAGATCTTTCGAAGAATTTTTCTCTCAAACACACCAAGCACTGCCATGTCTGCTTGCGCAAGTACCCAGGCTTCGGAGCCATACATCAGCACGGGTAGTATCAGTGTTTTGTAGAGCGTTATTTTTGTTTGACGAGATGTGGCTTTGTTTTTAAACTGCTTACTTAAACCAAAGTAGCATCTGTTGGCCAATACAATTCTTCTTCTTTTTATTTCACAACTGATGTCGTTTGTTGTGTTTACGGAGGTGCCGAGGTAGACGAAGTCTTTTACTACCTCAATATTATAGGAACCAACTTCCACAGTCGGTCCGAGCTCAATGGACGCATTACGCGTCGACACCATCAACCTGGTCTTCTCGCCGTTTACCGCCAGACCCACTTTAGCAGATTCTCCTTCGACCTCCATTAAGGTATCGGTTACATCTTTTACTGATCGTCCCATGATGTCTATATCATCAGCATAAGCAAGTAACATGTGACTATTGGTGTCGATTGTGCCACTTCTTTTGACGTTTGCCTCTCGTATAACCTTTTCCAGCAGGATGTTAAAGAGATCACACGAAAGGCTGTCTCCTTGTTTGAAACCTCTTTTGGTACCAAACTCTTCGGAGAGGTTCTTTCCTATTTTAACTGAGGACCTCGTGTCTGTTAAAGTCATTTTGCAAAGCCGGATGAGCTTTGCGGGGAAACCAAATTCAGACATGGCTTGGAATACCTTTGAACGCAGCGGGCTGTCGAAGGCTGCTTTATAATCGACAAAAAGGTGGTAGGTGTCGATCTGCATCTCGTGGGTCTTCTCCAGGATTTGCCGCAGGGTAAATATCTGGTCAATGGTGGACTTGCCGCATTGGTATGGTCCAATTATCTCGTTGACCATTGGCTTTAGTCGTTCGCACAATATCCCTGACACGATCTTGTAGGCAATAGGGAGTAGACTTATGCCCCTATAGTTAGAGCATACAGTCTTATCTCCCTTCTTGTGGACGGGGCACAGGATACTCAGGTTCCAATCGTCGGGTACTCGTTCTTCCTGCCAGATGGTGCTAACTAGCTGATGAATACACCTTATCAGCGTGTGGCCTCCGGTTTTGAACAGCTCGGCTGGTAAGCCATCGGCTCCTGCTGCCTTATTACTCTGCAGCCGTTTTTTTGCTGTCTTTACCTCATCTTGGCTGGGCGGTATACATTCAATACCATCTCCTGGGATTGGGACTGTGGTATCTTCGTCGTCTTCGCTGCTATTGGATACCAACAGTTTTGAAAAATGTTCTTTCCATATCCTGAGTACACTATCAGTTACCAAATTACCTTGCTGGTCTCTACAGGAGGATGTGCCTGTACCAAAGCCATCAGTTTGATGCTTGACTCTTTGGTAGAATTTTCGACCTTCATTCTGGCTCCTGTACATCTCGAGTTTTTCACACTCCCGCTTTTCCATCTCTCTCTTTTTCCTGCGGAAAAGACGTGCCTCCTCTCTCCTTTTCTCCCTGTATCTCTCTCGTGCGCTACGCGTTGCTGCGGATTGTAAAGTAGCCCTATATGCCGCATTTTTCTCTTCGGTGGCAGCACGACACTCCTGATCATACCATGGATTCCTTGGTGGAGGCCTCTGGTATCCAAGTATGAATTTTGCGGCTGTTTGCATGGAGTGGGTAATGCTTTGCCATTGCGCTGATATGATATCGGGATGAGGAGTGCTTTGATTAAGCAATTGGGCTAGTTGAGTGGAATATGCTGTGGCTATCTGTTGTGATTGCAGCTTACCGATGTCTAACTTTCGTGTTGTGTCTGTTCGTACTTTGTTTGCTATGTTTAAGCGGGTGCGTACCTTTGCTGCAACAAGGTAGTGGTCCGAATCAATGTTTGCGCCTCGAAACGATCGTACATCCAACACGCTCGATGAATGTCTTCCATCTATCACAACATGATCAACATGGTTTCTTGTTTTCTGATCTGGAGACAGCCAGGTGCCCTTATGAATATCGAGATGATTAAATCTGCTACTGCTAACTACCATGTTTTTTGCAGCTGCAAAGTCTATCAGCCTCATACCATTGTCAGATGTTACACTGTGGAGGCTGAATTTCCCGACTGTTGGGCCAAAGATATTCTCCTTTCCAATTTTGGCATTAAAATCGCCTAGAATGATTTTAATGTCATGGGCAGGGCAACGGTCATATGTTTCTTCTAAGCGCTCGTAAAATATATCTTTGGTCTGTTCGTTCTTTCTTCAGTGGGAGCATGAGCGCAAATAAAGCTGATGTTGAAGAATTTAGCTTTTATTCGAATTGCAGCAAGTCTTTCATTCACTGGAGTGAAGCTGGATACCAGATGTTTTAGTCTCCGACTAACTACAAATCCGCAACCACACTCATGCTTTACGTCATGGCAGCTATAATACAGTGCGTCACCTTTAGGTGTTGTTGTGACGCCTTTCCCAATCCATCGTATTTCCTGTATGGCAGTAATATCGGCCTTGTACTTTTCAAGTACGTCTGCCAATTCGAAGACTGCACCTTCTCTATAGAGAGTGCGAACATTCCAGGTGCAGATTCGCAGATCATGGTCCTTAAAACGTTTGCGGGGTTCGTCAACTTTAGACGGGGTTGTTTTTCTTTTCTTTCGTTTTTTCATAGTATGCTGTTTTTTCTAGGGGAGGGTTACTAGCCCGACGCCCAAACCCAAGTTTTTAACGTTCTTATGGGAGAACGCGCGGCACATGTTAGCTCACTACCTTTAACGGGTGTTAAAGGCAGTTCCCCAGGTGACACCACGGGGAGGTCAGTGTCCACTTGAGATGAAAGAGGGACCAAGATAAATCCTGGGCTTTGCCATGTTAAAACCGGTCAGGACCGTTGCTTGGTATCATCCATCCCCTACGTCACCCGTCGGTTTTACAACGTAACTAAAAACGTCAAAATACCTGATATCGGGCGGAACCGTTATATTTGAATCATCTAGACATCGGATTTTTGCATGTGTTTTATTTCTTATACGATTGGACTCAAATTTTGGATCTAGAAGTTTTTAGGGTCAATTTTTCGATATTTGGGGTCGTATCAAAAACATGCAAAAAATATGCAAATATATGTGGAAAAAATATACCAAAATATGCAAAATATACAAAAAATATGCACAATATGCAAAATATGCAAAATATATGCAAAATATGCATATGGCCGAAAATAGTCACAGAAGTCGTAAAATTGTCAATTAAAGCTGGAAAAATCACCAAAAATCTTCAGAGTGTTGTAAATTAAGATTGTTGGCCACTTAACGTCGATTTTTTAGTAGATTATTGTTCTATTCTGGATACAGAGCAAAAAGAACGGGTTACTGTTCTGGTATCACATGGGGATAAAGAACAGCTCATAGGCGTTCCTGAAACTGACAGTAGCTCAGGGGAGAAACAAGACCTAGCAGTGTACGAATGCCTAGAATAATGGGGTCTCACCAGCTCGTACAGATGTTAAGTCGAGATCTCCTGTACCTGCGTACAGGCTTATAGAAGTATTGTCGAGAAAGAATTTTCACTGCAAGTTTGGAAGCACAAATGACAAAATGATAAATCCTCGTTGGTATCTTAGTCCTGAACTTGTTGGCCTGGCATTGTTTGATCTGAAAGTGCAAACCACCGGAAAGAACCAAATGAGGCAAAAATCTTAACAAAGCAAGCAGAAGAAGATGGAAATTTCTCCAGAAATATTCAAACCATACTAACAAAAGAGCAACTGCCGAAATTCCTAGAAAAAGGTCTACCAGACGTAATTACAAGTAAGACTTACTTATTGTTGAAGAGATTTAACATTAACTCCGAATTTCTCGAAAAACATCCTGCAACTTGGCCACAGAACATCAATTACCAGAAACATGATGGATGGTAAACAACTTGAAAGTTGTGAATGACATAGCAGGGCAACGAGTAGAGTTCATCTCCAACAAGTGAGCCAAGGCTATAGTCGGGTCGGGGCCGACTATGTGATACACTACAACACTACCCCTGTGCATAAGCTTTTGACTGGTAAAATTCAAAATATTAAAATTGGGATAGCCTTTGCTCTGAATGTCTTCATTAATACAGGTCAATTTTGTTGAAACGAATTTAAGTGCATCGTCAGTACAACTCAATAGGCTTCTTTCTCTGTGAGACCCCCGTCAACCCCCAAAATTTCGTGAGGATCAGATCAAAATTCCGACCTGTAGTGTGATTGCTAGGGTTTTGAGTAGGGAAATCCCGCACCGGGAATTCCCGGGAATTCTCGGTTTTTTGGCTGCGGCATTTTCCCGGGAAACAAAATAATATTCCTCGGGAAATCGGAAAATATGTTTTTAAATTTATCACAATTACTATTGAATGAGTTAATAAACTATGCCCGTCTCTTTTAACCATAGAATTAAAATTCGATTAGATTTTACAGAATCAGGAAATTACAAAAGATTTGGAAATAACTTTAATCTACAAAAGTGTTTTCAAGGAAAGAGTTATAAGAGCCGCGTCAAAAACGTGGGCTATAACGACGGATTTCTATCCTGTTCCATTTAAGTTCGACAGAATATTTTCTATTTTAAAGTCCCATTTTTATACCCTCAATCTCTGTTCCGTCCGACAGGCTGGCTGGCTGGTGGCTTTCGAGATTTTTTTCAAACTTAGTTTAAGTTCGAAGATGGGCCATATCGGTGGTCCACTACTTCCGGTACCTCCCTCACAAAAGTTCAAAAATTATCGCTAAAATGCTGCACATGACAACTCTCAAAGGGAGTAACCGAATCGGTTATAATTTTGCATATGGTAATATTAGTTTCAGGCATAGAACGGGTTCCAATATGGGCTATATCGAGTCCACTACTGCGTGTACCGCCCACACAAAATTTGGAAAAAGCGAAGTTTAAGAGATCCTCTCGGATCGATTTGTAATTTGTTTCAGCAGTTTGTCTTTACGGCCCCCTTTACGATGATACAAATTTTGTCGGAGGCAAGTCCATACTTTCTGAGATAATGTCTTAAAAGCTCCAAGAAACCTTGACGGCAACAATTAAAATGGAAAATTGGCAAGATAACTCCCGCGGGAAGTTTCTGATTGGTCCAAACTTTGCACATCGTATTATTTCATCTAGTCATGTATCAGGTAGGAATATGGACTATATCGGTCCAGCCCTTCGGCTATCTCCAACACAAAATTTAGGAAAAATTCAGTTTATTTCGGATAGTCTTGAAAATTTTTACAAAAAATTTTACTTGAAGGCCTTGTTACGATTTAGGAACTTTTTTTGGGAGTGCAAGTCCAGTCTTCCTGAGGTAAAGGACGAAAATCTCAAAAAAGCCTGCCGGTACCAGCCACATTGGGTAGTACGTAGGATAACCGTCGAAGGGAGAAATCTCCCACACTATCCCTTTTAAATGTTTGGCAACATGTTTTTTCATTGTTTGAGCCAAATCTCTTTCCATCGAGCGATTTCTTTAGCTTTGAATAATGGAATGGTCAGTGTGGGCAAAATCCGGGCAACATGGTGGCTGAGGCGCAAGTTCGAAATCCTATTTATAAATTTTTCCATATTTTTTTCGTTTTTAATCGATAGAGCGAAAACGTGTCATCCATTTTTGCGCCCGGAACTCTTTGAAAATATTGTATTTCATATAAACTACTATGGGAAGATGAAAAAACCACGGAAATATTGATCCACTCTCGTATTTTAAAATTTCCCCGGAAATCCCGGATTCCCGGGAATGGCGATTTTGTGATTCCCGTTTCCCGGGAATGATAAAAACCGGGAAAACCCAAAACCCTACTGATTGCACAAAAAATGGAAAAAGGCATGCATTACCGACTATTTCGATATCTCTGTTGTTTGACCACCTACGACAACCTACTTCACATCGTTGTAAAGGTGATATTTTCTACTTTCCTTGCCAGATTTTGTTTTCGATATACCTCTTACAGAAGAGAGATATTCGCTTATAAAACGTTGGCCTTTTCTCCAAATAAGTTTTTTCATCTTCCGACCCCAAAAGCAATAGTTTTTTTTTTGCTATGTTGGACCATTATTAATATCCAAAATTACAAAAAAAAAAATAAAAACGGGATGTATTACCGACTATTGCGATATCTCCGTTACGAGTATTTGGCCACATACGCCAACCTGCTTTACATTATTGTAAATATGGGATTTTCTACTTTCATAGTCAGACTTTGCTTTTGAAAGGTCCCCAACCAAAGCTGTGATATTCCTCATTATTATTAAAATCGCAAATATGAAAAGTTGCGTTCTATTAGCGGCTATTGCGATATCGTTGTTGTTTGAATACCTACGACAACCTACGTTACATCGTTACAAAGGTGATATTTTCTACTTTCGTTAGCAGGTTTTGCTTTTGATATACCCCTTATAGTAGCGGAGATATTCGCTTTGAAATAAAACGTTGACTTTTTCTCCAAATAAGTTTTTTTCCCATTCCGACCCCTGAATAGGCTTCTTCCTCTGTAGGACCCCCAATAACCCCCAAAATTTCTTGACGATCCGATCAAAATTGCGACCTGTAGCCTGATTACAAAAAAATGGAAAAATGGGATGTATTACCGACTCTTGCGATATCTCCGTTATTTGGCCACCTACGCCAACCTACTTTGCATCATTGTAAAGATAGGATTTTCTACTTTCATAGTCAGACTTTGCTTTTGGAAAGTCGCCAACCAAAGCTGTGATATTCGTCATTATAACTAAAATCGAAAAAATAAAAAGTTGGGTTTAATTTGCGGCTATTGCGATATCTTCGTTGTTTGACCACCTACGACAACCTCCTTTACATCGTTTGAAAGGTGATATTTTCTACTGGGCAAATAAGTTTTTTGACCATTCTGACCCCTAAATATTATCCGACCATCCCCAAAATGAATAGGCTTCTTCCCCTCCGGAACCCTCATCAATACCCAAAATTTGGTGACGATCCGATTAAAATTGCGACCTGTAGCGTGATTACAATGTTTAGATGGACAGACAGACGGACGGACGGACACACATAGCCAGATCGACTCAAATCGTCGAGACAATCAATTTGGTATATATATGTATGGGTCTACGACTATTATTTCGATGCGTTACAAACTTGTTGGGCAAAACCAACTTATAATACCCTCCCCACATAGTGGTGTAGGGTATAATTAGTGAGCTGTACCAGATAGCTCTAAAACCACGTTATGTCAATCCCTTGAATAAATTTAAATAAGAACAAAATGTAAAAGACATTTGTTTTCATTCCCAAACATTTATAATATAGGAAGAAAAATGGGTTTTTTCACAATAAACTCCATTTTCGCTCTAAGGCGTTTTTCAAGACATTGTCTTAAATTTTTCATCTGAAATTTGTAGGTCTACGCCTTCATATAGCCCCCTATAGAAAAGCACATGCCGATTTTTGGTGTTTTGAAGATTGTGGTCCCAATATCCCACCAAAATGGCTCACATTTTTGCCGGGTTAACCCACTTCATGATGATTTATTTGACGTTTGCCCTATGGAATCGGCATTTCAAACCCAAACCCACTGGGTTAATCCGGTTAAGTGTAACCGGTTTATTATTCTTCGTTGGGGGTATAAGCTGTCCACCTGAAATTTTTCGATATGGGTCCATGTCTTCATATAGTCCCCATAGGACGGTACTTGGCGATTTTCGGTATTTTGAAGGCTGTGGCCCCAACATTTCACCGAAATGGCTGAAATTAGGTATTAAGCCTTCGTGGTGGCTACAAAAGGTTCCACCTGAAATTTGTCGGTATAGGTCCACGTCTGCGTATAACCGGAATTTGCCGATTTTCAGTATTTTGAAAGTTATGGCTTTGATATCCCAACGAAATGGCTAAAATTTGGTAGGTAGTCTTCGTGGGGTATACAACGTTCCATAGCCCTAATGGAACGACAATCATTTATTTTCGATATTTTGAAAGTTCTTGCGATGGCACTATAGGTAATTTGGCCTGTTTTTGAGGCAAAAATTAATACCGGTGGACATATGGGCTTTTTATAAATTTACTAGCGAAATGCCCGCTACTTTGTAAGCGGAAAAGGAATAATATACAAATAAACAATATTTAATATGGCGAACACTGAAAATTTTGATGTACTAATACCTATTTGAATTGATATTTAATTTCTTTCAAGTACTGCTCGTATACTTTTTGTTAAAATTTCAAAAAAAAAGACCTCTACACTTCAACATCGGCCTACATTTTAAATTCCAGTCCACGTTTTAATAGAACGGTATGGGTATTTTGAACATTTTATCCACATTTTCCAACCGAATTTTGGAATTTGTCATATCAAAATGTTGAAAACCATTAGTAAGAAGATGTTCCCCTATATAACAGTTAATTTTTGAGACATTTTATTTTAGGCCTTTTTTCTCAGGATGTAAAAAACATTAGCCGCATAGATCTACCATTTCAAATGAACTTACTATAACGTTTAAAATAGACAACAAAAATTAAAACAATTTTGTTGAAAAGGTACGTTTGAATTTTTGATTTCAGTTCATTATTTAGAAACATTCTGATCCAATCTCAACAGTTATCCTCATAACAAATTTCATTTATCGATTCACCCAATACCAGTGCTTCCATATTTAGTATTATTTAATACTTCTAGTACACTTATTGTACGACCACCTCTCAGAATCAGAATATCAGAATTTCACTTCTATTCCATAGCCCAATACCAAATTTGTATTGGAATTTTGTTCTTTTCACGAACAAACTCTCAACTACACTTTGTTGTAGTTGTAGTAAATTATAATTTTTTTATTAATTGTTAATTACATCTTTGTGTTTATTTCAGCTTTAGTCCATATTTTGTTGTATTCAAGTATTTGAATAACAACAAAATGTTTTACAGTGGATATGAAATTGATTAGTTGGGGGCGGAGGGTAGGGAATACTATAGTTTCAGTTGTCACCAAACAACTTCATCAGTTCCCTTTTCCGCCGACTCTGTATCGATAAACAGGTCAATAAGCCCATCCAGCAAATTAAACAAAATGAGAAATTTGCTATATGGCCCTAAAACTGATTACCCTACAATTTGAGTCGAACTAAAGAATTTCATATCCACCACTGTTTTAATTGTTAATTTTTACTTTTGTGTTTGTTATACCCTATACCACAATGTGGAAAGGGTATTATAAGTTTGTTTTGGTAAAAATTCATGTAACACCGCGAAATATTCGTCGGAGACCCCCAATGTGGTATACCAATCTTCATATCTCGGCGAGATAAAGCGATTTTGAGATGTGTGTCCGTCCGTCCGTCCGTCCGTCCGTCCGTGTGTCCGTCTGTCCATTATAAATTGTAATCAAACTCCAGGCCGCATTTATCGACCGATCGTCACGAAATTTGGTATGGAGGTCGGTTTCACATCAGAAAAGATCGCTATTTTAATTGGTGATGATCGTGAAATATTTAGCGGGTGAAATGGACCAAAAACATAATTTTTATCCGATTTTGTAGCTGCTCTGTAGGTCGCAATAATAGTCCAATCACCTCGAAATTTTACATAAAGTAAGAGTATATAACAAAGAAGAAGCTTGCAATTTGAGATGGCGGTCAGATAATATTTAGATGGTTAAATGGACCACAACTTTTGTGTGAAAATTGTGAAAATTTTTAATATACAGCTTATATCTTTTTTCCTGGAAGAGACATTCCGGGCAACTAAGCTATACTTGGAAGAGGAACGCTTGACCTTTCTATTGATGCCAATTGTGTTGGTGTACATGATAAGATAACAGAGTTACAGCCTAATATATCCAGTTTTTTGTGTGTAGTGTTATCATAAACACGCTAGAGGTCGCAATTACAGCTCAATAGTCGCGAAATTTTGCTGGAGGTAAGAGTTTAGGTTGAAGAAAATCCCTATAATTTTGCATGATGATCTGATATTATTTAGCGGGTGACATGGACCATTGCTTTTGTATGAAAAATATACAAATTTTATTTTTGGCCCATATTTTAATTCCTGCAGGGCATATACCGGCAAAGTAGCTTACATATCGAAAAATAACTACTGACATTTCCCCTGATGCAAATTGCAATAATGTGTCTTCTAGATAACGGGCGTACTGCCTAATATATAATGGGTTTTGTGTAGAGAACCACAATTTCCTCCCATGCTACAAATTGTATCTATCATGACAGAAAACTTTTCAGTTCAGTTGTCCAGTTGGATTTTTCATCCAAATATTGCAGCAGTTGGTCGTTTCGCCAGCTATTTTATACTCTCGGCCTCATCGAAATAATGGTTTAAACCCCAAGTATATTTGGACGAAATTCGCTTCAGACAATTTGGAGTCGATTTAGCCCTGTCCGTTCATCTGTCTCTCTTAGTGTCTAGCTGGCTGGTGCGCACAATATGTAACCATAATGAACTATTTATATAATTGTTCCACAAACATACCAGTAGGGACAGGCTTCTCTTATATCAATGGATTTATATTAGATCATTGATATGTGACGAAAGGCATGCCCTAAGTTGCCACTTGTAGAGAAGTTTTTCATTGCTCAGGAAATATCGCCAACATTACAAAGGGGTATTTTGCCACCGTTGAAAATTTTATGTGGCCAGGCCTGGGCATCGAAACCGGGTATACAGGAGGCAAGGCGGTTGCACATAGCTAATTCCTAGAGGTTGTGGTGTAGGGTATCACATGGTCGGCCCGTCCGACTATAGACTTTGCTTACTTGTTTTTATTATAATATTGTGAATTGCTTAAACAAAAGTAAAACTACATCAAACATTGTCATTATATGATGCTGCTTATTAACAAGAAACGACAAAGCGTTTTTCGTTAAAGTGCCTTAAATTGTTTATATTATTTAATTTTCATTCATTTGCCGAAACTTGTTTAAAAAAGGAAAAACTTGAGGGAATTTGAAATATTTGCCTTTATTTACTTTGATTTTCTTATTATTTTTTGTCATTCTTTTAAATTTTAAATTGAATTTTGTCTTTTTTTCTTAGAAGTATGAAACACACAAATTAAACATTTTAAATGAAACCACAAAAAAAATGAATTAAAAAAATCCAATTGGAAAAAAATAAAATGTTTAATTTGGCTAAAAATAAAATTAAAATAGATTAAAATGTAGATCGGAAGAGAAAAACTACAAAATATTTAGATTTGTTTTTATGAGCAGAACATTTGAATTTCTTTGAGGCCTTGTTGTCAACAATACTTTTTCCTTTTTTATACCCTCAGCCTTTAGGCTAAAGAGGGTATTTACATTTTGATACGACCAAAAATGTGCCTCATCGAAATAATGGTTTTAGACCCCAAGTATGTTTGTACGATATCCGTTTCAGACAATTTTAAGTAGATCTAGCAATGTCCGTCCGTCTGTCTGTCTGTCTGTCTGTCTGCCTGTCTGGCTGGCTGGTGCGCACGATAACTCTCGAACGGATCAATCGATTCGGTTCAAATTGTGGGTATCGAAATATTTTGTCCAGATTCGATTTAAGTTCGAAGATGGGCCATATAGGTCCACTCCTTCAGGTACCTCCCCCACAAATGTTCAAAAATTGTCGCAAACTTGTGCGCACGATAACTTTTGTAGGGAATAACCAATTTGGTCCATACTTTGCACATCGTGTAATTTCTACCAATCTTAGATGAGGTTCCAATGTGGACTCAATCGGTCCACTCCTTCGGGTACCTCCCACACAAAATTTCGGAAAAGTTCAGTTTAGGACCTGGTCTCGAATCGCTTTGATTTTTGTTTACGCAAGTTGTATTCGCTGTCCTCTATACGACGCTGTAAGTTTTATTAGGGGAAGTCCATACTTCCTGAGAAAATAGCCTGAAAGTTACAAAAAACCCTATGACACCGTCTGTAGTGGTTGGAGCGCAAGATAACTCTCGAACGGATCTGCCGATTCGGTCCAAAATTTGGCTTTCGTAATATTTTGTCCAAACTTAGTTCAAGTTCAAAGATGGATCATATCGGTCCACTCCTTCCGGTACCTCCCCCACAAAAGTTCGAAAATGTTCGGAAAATTTGTGCGTACGATAACTCTTGAAGGGAGTAACCGATTTGGTTCATACTTTGCACATTATGAAATTTCTACAAGACTTAGATGAGGTTCCAATATGGACTCGATCGGTAAACTCCTTATAGTACCTCCCACGCAAAATTTCGGAAAAGTTCAGTTTAGGACCTGCTCTCGAACCGTCTTGGTTTTTGTTGTAACATCTTGTATTCACTGTCCCCTATACGAAGGTACAAGTTTTCTCAGGGGCAAGTCCATACTTCCTGAAAAAATAGTCTGAAAGTTGAAAAACAAACCCTATGACACCATGTTTATGGGTGGAATCGCACGATAATTCTCGAGCGGAAATGCCGATTCCGGCCAAAATTTGGCCTTCGTAATATTGTTTCCAAACTTAGTTTGAGTTCGTAGAAAAGCCATATCGGTCCACTACTTCAGGTACCTACCCCACAAGAGTTCAAAAATATTCGGAAAAATTGTGCGCACGATAACTCTTGATGGGAGTGACCGATTTGGTCCATTCTTTACACATTCTCATAATATCTACCAGATATAGATCAGGTTCAAATATGGACTATATTTGTCCACTCCATCCCGTATAAGTTTTTTGTGAAAAATGTGTTTCAATTTGCACAGGCTGAGGGTATGTCTCTGTCGGCAAAGCCGACTGATACTTTTTTACTTGTTATATCTAAAAACAACAAATCTAGATATTTTGTATTACTCCCAAGACGACTGATCACAAACATTTTAGCATAGTATTTTTAAAACCTCCTTCAACAATATTTGATACTATGTACAACACATTTATATATATTTAAAACATATTTATAATTCAAACTTCACCCATACAAAAACGCATACATATATTACAAACATATTTCTATTTTAACTAAGAATAATAAGAAATCTTTTAAAACTATTTTTTGATTGAATATTTAAATAATACAAATACAAATATATAAACTAATGACATAATTCCATCTACATTGCTACTCCCAACGTCAAATTTAATAGCATTTAGTACATTTCGTATTTCTCAATAAATCATCCAGCCGTCAGCCTAATTTAAAATTTGTATGCATTTCAAAAAATCCATATCTAAGCACCAACACAATCCCTCATACAACAATTCGAAATTCCACCTATATCCCATCATGCAACACCAAACTGGCACCCTTTAGCCAAAACTATATCCCAACCGCGATTTAGTATTTTTCGTATACATTAGTACGAATTTTAAAAACTTCCTCTCTATCTCCACTCTAAACGTCAACTGCTATACTAATACCGAATTTCACAATTTCAGCTCTACCCCTTTAGACAATAACAATTTGGACCAAATTCTGTGCCATTTAGTACACTTATTGCTCGTATATCCACAACCACATCTATATCTCAACCCTACACACCAACTGCGGCTATAATACCAAATTTCCGAATTCCACCTCTATTCATAATACCATTAATACTTTTCGTATGAAAGTACGAATTTCAATAACTATCTCCGTCCACCCAAATCTAAATTGTACCAAATTTATTACCATTTATTACTTTTCGTACCCATAAGTACGATTTTCCAAAACTTCCTCAATCCCACACTCCAACAGTAACCTTAACTCGAAATTTCAGGATTCCAGCTCTATTCGTTCACCCAAATATAAATTGTACCAAATTAAGTACCATTTAGTACTTTCCGTACCCATAAGTACGAATTTCCAAGACTAAGTCAATCCTTAATTCCAAATTTCAGGATCCCAGCTCTATTCGTTCCCCCAAATCCAAATTGTACCAAATTTAGTACTTTTCGTACCCATAAGTACGAATATCCAAAACTTCCTCAATCCTACACTCCAACAGTAACCTTAACTCGAAATTTCAGGATTCCAGCTGTATCCGTTCACCCAAATATAAATTGTACTAAATTTAGTACCATTTAGTACTTTCCGTACCCATAAGTACGAATTTCCGAAACTACCTCAATCCTACACTCCATAAGTAATTTTAATTCCAAATTTCAGGATTACAGCTCTATCCGTTCACCCAAATATAAATTGTACCAAATTTAGTACATTTAGTACTTTCCGTACCAAGTATGAATTTCCAAAACTACCTCAATCCTAACTCCATCAGTAACCTTAATTCGAAATTTCAGGATTCCAACTCTATCCGTTCAACTAAATTTATATTGTGCCAAGTTTAGTACCATTTAGTACTTTCCGTACCCATAAGTACGAATTTCCAAGACTACCTCAATCCTACACTCCCAAAGTAATTAAATTCCAAATTTCAGGATTCCAGCTCTATCCGTTCACCCAAATCCAATTTGTACCAAATTTAGTACCATTTACTAATTTTCGTACCCATAAGTAAGAATTTCCAAAACTAACCCAATCCCTCACTCCATCAGTAATCTTAAATCCAAATTTCAGGTTTCCATGTCTATCTAAATTCAAATTGTACCAAATATGGTACCATTTAGTACTTTTCGTACACATAAGTATGAATTTCCAAAACTACCCCCATATCTCAATCGTACACTTCAACGGTAATCTAAATTCCAAATTTCAGGTTTTCAGCTCTATCCGTTCACCCAAATCTAAATTGTACCAAATTTAGTACCATTTTGTACTACTCGTACACATAAGTACGAACTTCCAAAATCATTTCCTTATATCAACACCACTTCCCAACCTTGATTCGCATACCAAATATGAAGATTGTAGCTATATCCGATCAAAATATACAATTGGTACCAAATTTAGTAACTTTTCGTACACTTATAGGTCGAATTTCCAAAAACCCTTTTTGTACGTCTTTCTAACTCTCCATCAGTTACCCTCATTCCAAATTTCAGAATTCTAGCTCTTCCCGTTTGCCTAATACAAAGAGTACCATATTTAGTACCTTTTAGTACTTTTCGTACCCTTCTAGGTCGAATTTCCAAAAACCCAGCCTTATCTCACCCCTACACACCGGCAGCAATCCACAGTCAAAATTTCAGCTTTCTAGCTTCAGCGGTTTCGTCTGGGCGATGATATGTCAGTCACTCACTCAGTCACTCACTCACTCACTCACTAAGCTCTTTTATATATATAGATAGTGCTTTGTATGTAAAAGTAAGCAAAAATAAAGAATTACACACTGGAATTCGGATATAGCGAACATCGGTCATAAACTATGTTTATAGCGAACAAAGTTTTGTGTTCCCAATGAATTTTTCTTAATATTTGTACAATCATTCAACTTCTTAAAATGACCACGATTATAAGGATCAAAATTGTCAACCCGCGAGTAGAATTTCTTACAATTTGGTAGGATTTACAAGCCCGCTTTTAAGCACAAGCGGTTAGCGACGAATTTAAGCACTGTTTGAATTTTTTTCATATATAATATTTAAAAGTATACATAAATTAGAATTTTACAGACGAATACGTTTATATAACGAACAAATTTTGTTGTTCCTACCCTTATTCTTATTCACATATTTTATTAATTCAAAACCCAATGAACGCGTTTAAAATAAAAACAGGGTTACATTTATCTAAAAGATTGATGCTCCAAATGTTTTTTTGTAAATATTGATATGTTTAAAATATTGATTCGCGAAGAGATCTTTATAAATATTATTTTTAAAATGACCAAACAAACCGCGCAATCATGATCCGTAGTTAGAACGTATTACAGATATAATTAACAAAAATGGTGACCACTACATTTCAACAACACATGGTGAAAATTTCTTTAAAGAAAATGTATTTTAGTTCAAAGCGGATGAATCTTAAAAGTCATATATATTAATAAACTATAATTTTGTTCCAAAAAATCTTAGGTTGTATCGTACATAAGGATTTTTTCCGCTGTAACAAACATTTTGAAGAAAATTATATCTGAATATTATATTGTCACCATAAATGCCCAAAGTCGTATCTCCAAAAAAGTCAAAATTCATTTTTTTGATTGAATCTAATACATAAGACTAAAATACATACATACTTACTTACTTAGCTGGCCCATAACAGAACATTTGTTCCATAGACCGAACTAAGGAAAGATTTCCAATTCTCTGCGTTTATTGCTTCGCTTTCTGGAATACTGCGCCTTGTCATCTCTTCACCCACTTGTTTGCGCCATATATTCTTTGGCCTGCCAATTCTGCGTGCACAGCCATGTGGCTCGAATTTATACGCCTTTTTAGCGGGTTCATCATCGCTTATTCTTATTATATGGCCTAGCCAACGCAATCGCTGCATTTCGATACGTTTAACTATATTGATGTCGTTGTATAGCTGATACAGCTCGTGGTTCATACGACGTCGATATTCACCGTCAACGCAGATTGGTCCATAGATCTTTCGAAGAATTTTTCTCTCAAACACGCCAAGCACTGCCTTATTTGCTTGTGCAAGTACCCAGGCTTCGGAACCATACATCAGCACGGGTAGTATCACTGTTTTGTAAAGCGTTGTTTTTGTTTGACGAGTTGTGGCTTTGTTTTTGAAGTGCTTACTTAAGCCAAAGTAGCATCTGTTGGCCAATACAATTATTCTTTTTATTTCACAACTGATGTCGTTTGTTGTGTTTACGGCGGTGTCGAGGTATACCAAGTCTTTTACTACCTCAAAAGTATAGGAACCAACTTCAACAGATGGTCCGATCTCAATGGACGCATTACGCGTCGACACCATCAACCTGGTCTTCTCGCCGTTTACCGCCAGACTCACTTTAGCAGATTCTGCTTCGACCTCCATTAAGGTATCGGTTACTTCTTTTACTGATCGTCCCATGATGTCTGTATCATCAGCATAAGCAAGTAACATGTGGCTATTGGTGTAGATTGTGCCACTTCTTTTGACGTTTGCCTCTCGTATAACCTTTTCTAGCAGGATGTTGAAAAGATCACACGAAAGGCTGTCTCCTTACCTGAAACCTCTTTTGGTACAAAACTCTTCGGAGAGGTTCTTTCCTATTTTAACTGAAGATCTTGTGTCAGTTAGAGTCATTTTACAAAGCCGAATGAGCTTTGCGGGGATACCAAATTCAGACATGGCTTGGAATTCGTTCGAACGTAGCGGGCTGATGAAGGCTGGTTTATAATTGATAAAAGTGGTAGGTATCGGTCTGCATTGAACAGTTCGTCTGATATGACATTGGCTCCTGCTGCCTTTTTATTCTTCAGCCGGTTTATTGCTGTTTTTACCTCATCTTGGCCGGTTGGTATACATTCAATACCATCTTCTGGGATTGGATCTGTGGTATCTTCGTCGATTTCGCAGTTTGGAAAAGTGCTCTTTCCATATCCTTGGCATACTACAAAACCTTGCTGGTCTCTACAGGAGGATGTGCCAGTTCAGAATACATCAGTTTGATGTTTCACTCTTTGGTAGAATTTTCGGACTTCATTCTGTCTCCTGTACATCTCGATTTGTCCACACTCCCGCTTTTCCATCTCTCTTTTTTTCCTGCGGAAAAGACGTTTCTCCTCTCTCCTTTTCTCTACGGACACTCCTGGTCATACCATGGATTCCTTGGTGTAGGTCTCTGGTATCCAAGTACTGATTTTGCGGGTGTATGCATGGAGTGGGCAATGTTTTGCCATTGTCCTGATATGTTATCAGGACGAGGAGTGCTTTGATTAAGCAGTTGGGCAAGTTAAGTGGAATATGCTGTGGCTATATGTTGTGATTGCAGCTTACCGATGTCCAACTTACGTGTTGGGTCTGTTCGCACTTTGTTTGCTACGTTTAATCTGGTACGTACCTTTGCTGCAACAAGGTAGTGGTCCGAATCAATGTTTGCGCCTCGGAACGTTCGTACATCCAACACGCTCGATGAATGTCTTGCATCTATCACAACATGATCAATTTGATTTCTTGTTTTCTGATCTGGAGACAGCCAGGTGCCCTTATGAATATCGAGATGATTAAATCTGGTACTGCTAACTACCATGTTTTTTGCAGCTGCAAAGTCTATCAGCCTCATACCATTGTCAGATGTTTCACTGTGGAGGCTGAATTTCCCGACTGTTGGGCCAAAGATATTCTCCTTTCCAATTTTGGCATTAAAATCGCCTAGAATGATTTTAATGTCATGGGCAGGGCAACTGTCATATGTTTCTTCTAAGCGCTCGTAAAATATATTTTTGGTCTGTTCGTCCTTTTCTTCAGTGGGAGCATGAGCGCAAATAATGCTGATGTTGAAGAATTTTGCTTTTAATCGAATTGCAGCGAGTGTTTCATTCACTAAGATGTAACTGGAGACCAGATGTTTTAACCTCCGACCTACTACAAATCCGCAACCAAACTCATGCTTTGTGTCATGGCAGCTATAATACACCTTTAGGTGTTGTTGTGACGCCTTTCCCGTTCCATCGTATTTTCTGTATGGCAGTAATGTCGGCCTGTACTTTTCAAGTACATCTGCCAATGCGTAAATTGCACCTTCTCTATGAATAGTGCGAACATTCCAGGTGCAGATTCGCAGATCATGGTCCTTAAAACGTTTGCGGGGTTCGTCAACTTAAGAGGTATTTGTTTTTCTTTTCTTTCGTTTTTTTCATAGTAGGCTGTTTTTTCTAGGGGAGGGTTACTAACCCGACGGCCAAACCCAAGTTTTGATTGTTCTTAAAGCAGTTCTTGTTAAAAGCAGTTCCCCAGGTGACACCACGGTCAGTGTCCACTTGAGATGAAAGAGGGACCAAGATAAATCCAGGGCTTTGCCATGTTAAAGCCGGTCAGGACCGTTCCTTGGTATCTTACATCCCCTACGTCACCCAAGACTAAAATACATACTCTTGCAAAATTGCAAGTTTCTACGTTAAAAAATAACGATACTATTCAAGAAAAGCCATTTAGGAAAATGGGAAAACAGTGCAGATTTTGTTGTAATGACGGATCCAAAACCAAGCATTTCCGCGGTTTTGGTTTCATTATTTACTCCCATTCGTATGTGATTTATAATATCCCATATACTCGCTTTCATAAGATTAATGTTCCATAAAACAGTTTTTCATTTTATAACGTTTTTGCTTCTCCTGTAAAATTATTATTTTGTTAGTTACGACTTTTGGCATTTATGGTGAGGATATCTAGGCATTTGATTGCACTGTGCATAAGTATTTTTGGGGGGTGGAAAATAAATAACCCATAACGAAATTGTCGCCATAGGTCAAGCTTCTGAGATATCACGAGATAAAGTATTGATTTTTTCCCTATAATACTTGGGAAAATAGCTCTATATCTCTGTTTGACGTTGTTGTAGCTTCGTTTTGAGAAGACATGTCTTCAGTCAAATCGATTGCCGAATCTTTTGTAGAACATTCAATTTTTCTACCTCAATGCTTTCATATCCTTTTCGTCCGTTATTTCTTGAACCGTATTGAAAGTACTGCAAGATGAGATTTTCAACACCTAAATATTCCACAAAAATTTTGCTCAGATGATTTTAGGTACGGTTCTCTTTGATAACTATCGATTTTGTCGATTTGAAAAATTGAAAAATTACGAATATACAGAAAAACAAAACATAGTTTAATACTGAACCAAGTCCGAATAAATGTCAAAAATGACAGTGAAACCGGGACAAAATCGATTAGTTGCAATGAGAACCGTACCTAAAATCTTCTGAGCAACATTTTTGTAGAATATTTGGATGTTGAAAAATCTCATCTTGCAGTACTTTCAATACGGTTCAAGAAATAACGGACGAAAAGGACATGAAAAACATTGAGTTAGAAAAATTTAATGTTCTAAAAAAATCAAAAATTTCCTCGCGCGATATCTCTGAAACTTGACCAATGGCGAATATTTTCTTTTGGGTTCTTAGTATACTAACCAAGGGCTTTCATCTCCAAAAGAAATTTTCCACCCCCAGACTTTGAGTTCCATTTGGTGTCACAGAGTTATTACCAAACTCTAACAAATTGCGCTTAAATTCTGCTCTAAGTTTTAACCTTTTTTAATATTTTTTATTTTACCTTCGAACTTTTGACTTTGACTTCGAATTATACCGGGAATTTTGAATATTTTGAAAACAAATTGCATATCCCTATAATTTGACATTTTTGACATGCGTTATTAAAAGTAAAAAAAAACAATTATTTACTTCAATAAAGTTCGTGGTGGAGGGTATAAAAAGTTCGGCCCGGCCGAACTTAACACCTTTGTTACTTGTCAGAAATGAAGCAGGCAAGCAATGCAACAAGGTGAGTCTTCTTTTGTACCGAGGCCTTTAAAAACGGAAAACATACTATGGTGGAGGGTATAAAAGGTTAAAAAATTAAATTTTAAACAAAAAAACCTCCTATTAACAACCATTGCTAACCATTACACCGACGTGGCACCAACGCGTATGAGTTATATTTTTACTTCAACAATGCAACCAATTAACACTCATACGCAACACCTGTACAGTTGTCCGCAAAATCGCGGTCAAAGTTCACATTTTTAGGTTTATTTTGGGTTTTCAGGATTTTGCTTGGAAGCGGCAAGACGTACCGAAATGGAACTAAAGAGAATATTGTAGCAGTGAAAATCCTCTACAACATATTTTTAGTCCCATTTCGATAGGACTTGCCGTTTCCAAGCTAAGTCCTGAAAAACCTAAAATATACCTAAAAATTTGACTTTTGACCTCGATTTATTTAAAGATCTTTCCAGTGATTTTTTCTCGTTTTTGGATTTTTCTCATCTATGAACATTGCGGTTTCAGAATCCGCAAAAACTTCCCAGGTGTAAACGGTTTTCGTTTAACGTTAGTTAAGGTGCACCCTGCATGACATTGTTTTATAAGGAGACGAAACAGTCAGTACATTGTCTCAATTTGAACTTCTATATCTCAAAAATGGTAAAACCTAGGAAAAAAAACCCATTAAGGTCAATCTTGTAGAGTATTTTCACTGCTACAACATTTTCTCTAAATCCATTTCGATAAGGCAGTTTCCAAGCAAAATCGTGAAAACCTAAAAAACCCTAAAAATGTGAACTTTGACAGTGATTTATTTGAAAATCCCTCCGGCGATTTTTTTTGTTTTTTGATTTTTCTCATCTATGAACAATGAAGTTTCAGAATCTGCAAAAACTTCCCAGGTGTAAGAACCTTTCATTTAAAATTAGTTAAGGCGCACCGTGTCGAGTGTCTTTTTTTCAATAGGCAGGACATATTTGAAGATACGCTTTATAAATTTTAAATTTGAGGATAGCTATAACGTTTTGGAATGGGGACTATAATGGTTCCTCTTGATTTTCATTATTTTGAGGATTTAAGCTGCGATTTTTAGACAAACAAGCTGTAATTTGACATTTGAAGTTTTTAGTGGTTACAACACTTCCCCCACAAAATTTTCCAATAGAGGTTCATGTTCTGGCCCCCATGTTACGATCACTTCCGAATTTCGGAAATTTGACAATTATTTTACCGAACCCGCTGCAATTTGACATTTGAGCAACACTTATGCACCAAAAATTATCAATATAGGGTCATGTTTTAGTATAGCCCCTATTTGGTGCAATTTGACATTTGAGCAACACTTCTGCACCAAAAATTATCAATATAGGTCCATGTTTTGGTATAGCCCCTATTTGGTGCAATTTGACATTTGAGCAACACTTCTGCACCAAAAATTATCAATATAGGTCCATGTTTTGGTATAGCCCCTATAACGGTACCTCCCGATTTTCGATATTTTGAAGATTTTAGCTACAATTTTTAACCGAACTAGCTGTAATTCGACATTTGAAGTTTTAAGTGGTTACAACAATTCTAACGGTACCTCCCGATTGTTGGTATTTTAAAAATTTTAGCTGTATTTTTTGACCGATCTACTTGTAATTTGACATTTCATATTACCAGTGATCAAGATAAAAAAAAATGTTTAGTGGATGTGGGTCCACATTTGGTTATAGCACCCATATAAAGGTACCGCCCTATTTTTGGTATTTTGAGGTATATAGCCTAATTTTCGATTGGGCTGTAATTTTGCATTTTGAGTTCTGAGTGAACTAAATTAAATGCCTCCTTGCAAAATATGTTCAATATAGGTCTACATGGTAGAACAAATATAAGGTAAAGTTAATACTACAACAAATACAACTCGAACAACAACCACAAAGGAATTTGTTTTTGTTTGTAACGTTACTGCCAGTTGTATTTGTAAACAAAGCAAGGAAATGTCTATAAATTATTGGAATTTAAAAAACTAATAATTTTCACATTTGGTTTAATATTTTGGAAAACATGAATTAAAATTCGTTACATTTTCAATTTTTATGGTTCCACATCATTCCACTAAATGCATAAATTCTCGCAGAAAGTAGAATTCTTGCAGAAAAGTTTGGGGTCGCTGAAAATTCATAGAAAAAGAAGAAGCTGTTTCAATGTTTTGTTTTATAAATCAAAGAAGCACATGTTTATTAGGGCTTTATTTTTTTAAATTTTAACAAAATACCTCACATATTAACAAACGTTGTATCGCCTCTACAAGCGGTGATTTACTGCGCGGCTTATCGTTCGAACTTGGAGGAGGTTACATATCATTGAAATGATGAAGTCTTTCTGGGAAATGGTTTTTTCCGAATGATATATTTTTTTTTCTCAAAAAATATATGTCCCTAATGTACATCGAAATAGAAATAAATGTATAAAATGTCATATGAAATTTGACACTAACACTACAACCCAGTTCAGTCAGCTGGGTATTGCTGCTACCTTTTCTTGTTCTACCATGATAGGTCTACGTTTAGTTATAGCCCCCATATAAATGTTCAGCCCGATTTTCGGTATTTTTAACTATTTTTGCCAAATTTTCCAACCGATGAGCAGTGAACAAAATACCTCCTTGCAAAATATTTTCAAAATAGGTCCATATTTAGCAATACACCACTTATAAATGTAAGTCCGAAATTTTTAAAAATACCAGAAAAAGCCATTTAAAAATAATTTATTTTTATGAATATGGTTTTTCGTAAAAATATTATCAATACCATTTTTATTTGGAAATCGTACATTTACCTCTTCAATTTTTTATAATTTCGCTAACTACGATTCAATTCAAATCACAATTTCTTCAACTTAACTTGTCATATTACAGCTGTAAATTGACAAAAATAATACTGGATATTAAAAATTTTATGTGTTTAGAGAATATTCATTTCATTCACAATCAAATTAGTCGCAATAAATGTTTCGATTTTTGTCCACGGGCAAAACCACTGTGATATGTGGATGATTTTCGGTCAAATTACAGCTTGTTCTTCGGTTAAAAACTGTAGATGAAATCCTTAAGATACCGAAAATTATAAGGTAAAAAATTGACTAATGTTGACGATATTCGGTTAAAAATTTTAGCTAAAATCTTAAAAATACGGAAAATCGGGCGGCACCGTTATATGCGGGCTTTACCAAAACGTGGACCTATCTCGCTAATTTTAAGTGGAGAAGTTTTTTGGTCATAAGGAACATCAAAATTCAACTAATTCGGTCAGAAAATGTAGCTAAAAGCCCCAAAATACCGTTAATCGGGAGGTACAGGTATATTGAAGAAGTTTTTGGGAGCTATACGAAAACTGATCCATGTTGACAATTGTTGCTGGAGAAGTTTCGTGGCCACTGAAAATATCAAGTGTAAAATTACACCTAGTTCGTTTAAAAATTGTAGCAAAAATACTCAAAATACCGAAAATCGGTGGTACCGTTATATGGGTGCTATACCAAAACGGGGGCTATACCAAAACGGGTGCTATACCAAAACGGGTGCTATATCAAAACGGGTGCTATACCTTAAATCGGGAGGACCTATCTTGTCAATTTTTGTTGGAGAAGTTTCGTGACTGCTGAAAACCTCAAGTGTCAAATTCCACTACTTCGGTTACAAATTTTAGCTAAAATCCTCGGGGGGTACAGTAATATGGGGGCTATACCACGTAGACCTATCTCGGCAATTTTTAGTGGAGAAGTTGTTTGGTCATTGTCAGCTAATTCGATAAAAAATGTAGCTAAAAACCTCAAATACTTTAAATCGGGAGGTACCGTTATATTGGGGCTATTCCAAAAATTGAAAATCCAAATGCCAAATTGGGCGGAAAATATAGATAAGAAAACCTTAAAGCGGTAGGTACCGTTATGTGGGGGCTATACCAAAACGTGGACCTATATACCCCATCTTCGAACTTGATCTGCCTATGGAAAAAGACACTCGGGTTCTAGCTTAATTATTGCGGACGCTAGAGTTATTACAACAGACGGACATTGCTCGATCGTCGTAGAATTTTATCCTGATCAAGAATATGTATCGTCTGCTCCGTCGAAAAGGGTTGTAAGACTACTCTTTTTGGAAATCGCGCTTTTGATACAAAATGATAGTACAAGTCAAAACACATCGTATGATACAAAGAAAATGGTAGTATGTCGCGTTTTGCTACATGTTTTGCCCTTGTCGGAAAAGGTCGTAAGTCCACAAAACGTACAAATTTGAGTACGAAAAGGTCGTAAGTCCACAGGAAAATGTACATTCAATTGGCTAATTCGCTCTATATTAGTTGTTCGAACCCAAATTGCGATATAATTACTTCATTTCCCATACAACATTTTGAGAACGAACAACATTGTTCAATTTAAATTACTCTCAGAAAGACGATAAAATGTGTCCCATCTCTAAAGCTGGGTACACACTGTCAGTTTTGAATGTCGATATTTCGCAATTATCGATAACTGTCAAACCGTCCAGCAACCACAAAACATTTTGTGGTTGCATGATGAATGACAAACACCCAGCAAAAAAAGTCCTCCCAAAATCATGGGTTTCGTAAGGGATTTTTGGCAGCCGTAACTACTCTCAAACCCCCTTTCTTCCCCATTATTTTTACAAGGGCATGTCGCACTCAGTTTGTAGATATTTTACGACCACTAAAATAACTAGTTATTCTGTGGCCAATAGAAGTTGAAAAGTAAGATGAAAAAAATTTTATTTTTAGACAGTAGATTGATTAGTTGATTTAATCACACATCTTACTTTTATTTTACTTTATTTTATTTCGCTGTCTGCCCGAATTGAACCCACGAACCCTCTGATTTCTAGCCAAAGACACTACACACTATGCCACGCACACGAATATTAAGGGTTGCTTAAGAACTTAAATGTGCAGTGCACATGTTCACCACGAACTGTTATTTTTTAATTAAAAAAACTCGCGTGCCGACGGTGAGCGTTGAACACACAACCCTAGTCGGACACACACTCACTGTGCCACCGTCGTCATTACTTAGGGAGGAGTAAAGTAAGTAGGTTTACCTTTAATTTTTTTTTTTAAGAAGTAACCCATTACTTTTCAGATTACCTGTAATGCGAAAAGAAGCTTGTTTACATTACTTTGTAATGGGTTACGTAATGACTACCGGATCCAAATTTTTGCTGGGCATGAACGGCCACACTAGCAAGCAACAACAAAGCTGTCATTCAAAAGTGACAATGTGTACCCAGCTTAACAAATTAGAGAATTTATCGAAATAAATTAATTATGACAGGCAAAATAAAAAAATAAAAATGTATTAAAAATCCAAACCTTTTTAGAAAAACTGCAAAATGTGAATGAAAAGTAAACGGTTTAACGACTAGTATACATTCAAATCATAGCAAATTTTGTCTTCTCTTTCATTGCAGTTACATTTCTTGTCCATCGTTTCAAATTCGCTTACAAATTTAGAAACAAAAATCAAATGCCTGCCGGAAAGTCTGTATACCAAAAAGTTATTTTGGAAGGTCTCTCTCGTTAATTTTTAAAAAAGAAAAATTTGAAAATATACTGAAGGGACGTACGCAAGGGGGGGGGGGGGGGGGCACAGGGGCCATAATTGATATGTCTTATTTAAGCTATGTTGAGGTCTCGAGGCTTTACACTCATCCTGTATCCAAAATAATTACGAGTTCAGTATTGTGGGAATGGAAATGCATGAAAAATGTCTATTGGACAAAATGTATGAAGGGTTCTTCGTGGACTATATATAGAAAGCCAATTAGAAATTTGTTTCGCTGCCTTCACCAAAATTTTGTTACTTGTTGTTAAACAAGAGGAGAAAATAATGAAGAAAAATGAATTTGTGTGCGTCAAAAACTGCTAAAATCTGCTATATGTAGCATACTCACTTGCATTTTTCCCCTATCATCAACAAAGTATAATTGCACATATGTTTGGACGGACAGCCCGTCAGTCTGTATCTCAGTTGTCTGGCAGGCTGGAGCCCATGATAACTATCGAACATCAACCGATTTGGCAAAAGTTTTGGATCTCGTAAAAAAATCGCTAAAATGGTAGTAATCGGTTCGATCTGAACTTTGCACATCGCAATATTACTTCCAGAAATATATCGAACCCAAATTGATTATATCGGTCCAGTCCTTGAAATAAAATTGTTTCCAAACGTACAACAAGTTCCAGGAGAATAAGTATGGCCAACATCTTCATGTACGTCCCTCACAAAATTCAACATAAGTGCAGTTTAAGACTGTTCGAGGATCCCTTGGACTTTTTGTGACATTTGTAGTCTTGTCTACTGCGATATCCAATTTTTAGTGGGAAAGTCCATGCTTCCAGAGAAAGCTCTAAATACTATGGTGACCAACTGAAATGGCTTGTGGGCGCAGTAACTATCATCCAAACAGGCCACAATATTCTAAAAACTCCCTGAATACATAATTTTTGGGCGAAATATTTTGGTAGTTTAGCCAGTATTCGATCTGTCGCAAATTCACACAGGCTGAGGGCACATATCCTGTCGGCAATGGCGGTTTATATTTTTTGACTTATTTTTCAGAAAACAAAATTCACGATTTTTTGGCTCGTTTACAAGTTATTATAAATATAAAACGCTTTTGGGCACAAGTGGTCAATAGACAAGGGTTTTATTAGGTATTATTAGTGAATAATTATGTAGGTTTATTTAAGGAGCGATTGTTATTTTTCAAAACTAGGCTTTAAGAAATGTTTGAATTCTAGTTACAATAAGTTGCATGACCTGAGTCCAGTAAAGTGTTTAATGTCATCGAGTACAAAAACTTCTCACGGTGCGCCTAAGCAATTTTCAAATAAATCGCGGTCAAAGTTCAGATTTTTTGGGTTATTTTAGGTTTTCACGATTTTGCACGGGAACGACAAGTCCTATCGGAATGGGACTAAAAAAAATGTTGTAGAGGATTTCCACTGCTACAACATTTTCCTAAGTTGCCTTGTAGAGTATTTTTAGGACTTGCAATTTCCAAGCAAAACCGTGAAAACCTAAAAGACCCCTAAAGATGTGAACTTTGACCGCGATTTATTTAAAAATCCATCCAGCGATTTTTTCTTGTTTTGGATTACACAGACTCTATCACTTCTGGTAATAAATTAAATTTGGCATTTTTATGGCATTGAAGAATAGTTTATTCTTAGGTTATCGACACAATAGCTAGATATAGAAGTCCAATCTGTGCTCGCAGATTCGAGTTATTCTTCTTTTTAAAGGTACATAATTTATAGAAGTCGTACCCATACGATACGTAATTAAAAAAATGTGGCGTTATGTTCGGTTCGAACTATACCCCTATACTCCATAACTCCTGTATAAATCAATTCGTCCTACTCGCGAATATAGTTAAGTAGGGATTGGATTAAAACGTGGATATATTTTAACCATTTTCTGCATGGAGGCTCTTTAACAAAAAGGAATCCCAAAATCTGTATTACTGCTGATATTCTAAAAATTAGATTAAGACCTTTGAAATACCGAAAATCTTGCGATAGCCGAAATAATGAAAATTCTCTGTACTTTTAAAATTCTGGGATATACCATAACATGGACCTATATTTTTAAATCCTATAGGTCCAAAATACTGAAAACAGGGCGCAACTTTTATATAGCGACTATACCAAACGTGGTTTCAATTTCAATTCTAAATATCCGAGGAGTTATATTTAATACTCTGTAAAAAGTTAAAATTGTATCCTAAATAATGTGAGCTTTCTCTACTGAATTTATATACTTTGTGTCAATATTTCATATAAAATCAACAGTAAAACTTTAAAAAAGCTTTACGTAACGCTACAGTAAATAAAAACTATGAAAATATGAATCATGTTGCTATGAATTGTGTACCATGTCGTATGAACGGGTTAATTCGTGTACGTAATTATGAGAACGAACGACGTGATTAAAATGCTGGTATAAACATAGCATTACTTAATATTTAAAAAAAAATCAAGTATTTTATGATAAGCTCATATGTAATACGTCCTTTGTGCTTTGCAAAATAAAAAGATTGATGTTTCCGCTGATTGCATTGCATTTGTATGCCGAGCCGTATTATCATACATTTGTATGTATTCGGATCATAATTTTTTTTTAAGTTTTAAGAACGCTTAATTTTTTGATACCATTCCGATGACGCAAAAGTGACGGGTCTGTGTGGTTTTAAATATACGCCAAATGGAGATCATTATCACTTATATATTAGGCAGTTCCGTTATTTAACCGCTTCTTTATTGTAATTTGCATCAATAGTAAGGTCTCTACATTATAAACTATTTTACCGAAATTGGTCCTGCATAAATTAAAGTATGCACCAAAAATTAATTTTTGTCAATTTTAACACCATTTGGTCATTTTCATCCCCAAATACTATCCAATCATCATCCACAATTATTATTATCTTTTAAATACGTCCTCTAGCGTGATACACAACAAACAATTAAAACGATGCACAGTGGATGCGCCCAACGACAAAAATCAAAAAATTCATGTCGTCGTTTCAAAAATTTAAAAATGCAAATAGCTTCAAAACATTCCAAATTTTTCGAAACTCAACATATTTTTTCAATTTTTCGCGGTTCTTAAGGAGAAATCGCCTCATGAACATGACTAATTTTGAAGAAAAATATGTATTTAAAAATGAAAAAAAATACTTATATTCTAAGCGAATTTATGAAACAAAGGACTATTTTTAACGCCTTAACTTAAGATGACTCATTTAGTAAATTGCCTAAGCTTCATTTTTCTAGTTATGAAAATTCCTCTAAATCGCAAGGGTTGCCAAATATTTTGGTTATAATATTGGTAAAAATGAAATTATTTAATATAGATGTATGGATTTCTTTAAACTTTTAGTCACTTTCAACAAATTCGAACAAATGGCCACTAGTGCCAAATTGTAGCCTAGCGCCTGTTGATTTCAAAACTGTATAGACTTTTTGCGGAAATTTGCGGTTTTGGCAGTTATGACCAAAAGTTTAACACCCTTTTATAGTTGCTGAATTTATATTTTTTGGAACACTTATAATTAATTTTATTATGCTCTCTTAAATTTGGTTTCAATATAACGTTTTTTGTGATATTAGCGATTTCTATGGTCATGGTAACTTAGACCTGTAATTAAAACTCGCGAAAAAAATATTTGGGGGTAATCACTTTAACAAATAATTTATTTTATTTTTGGGACACCCTAATGTTTGACCACGCTAAAAAGTGGAGATTTTTTGCATTATTACAAGTATTTCTGCAGACAAATGTGGTTAAATCTTATAAAGAACAAAAAAAAAGATGGTAACCCTATATGGAGGCTGTGGTCAAAAGTGGACCGATACGACATTTCTTCATAAGATAATGTTCTGAAGTCTGAGATCATTATAAGAATATAGTCGCTTAGAATATTTGGTTGACATCTGCCCAAATAAATCGATATATAAATCATTGGGGAGTAAACCAAATCATGGACCAATACTGAAAATTTTTCGTGGGGATGCTTACAATACAATAATAACTCCTGGTACCGGATTACAGCAAATTTGGTTGAACAATGTCTTGGTAACAGTAAAATACTTAAATTCAAGATGATTCGTTTCATGGGAAACACGCGAAATTTTGGACCGAGGACCCCAATATTTTACGAGGAGTGTTTTTAGGCCACTATGACCCATTGATAACAATTTCAGTTCGATATAGCATTTAGAAGTATTTTTGTCACACCTTCCCATGTAAGTGCCACCACTGTGCGATGGGACACCGTATATATTAGGCTAAAACTCTGTTATCTGACCATGTTCATCAATATAATTGGCATCAACGGAGCATTTATGCCAACGAGGGTATATACACTTTCATACGGGCAAAATATGCCTCATCGAAATAATGGTTTTAAAACCCATGTATGTTTGGACGAAATCCGTTTCAGATAATTTGGAGTCGATTTAGCAATGTGTCCGTTTGTCTTGCTGGTGCGCTCTCGCTTTGATTACGGCAGTACAAGTGTTTTCAGGGGCAAGTCCATACCTCCTGAGAAAATAGCCCGGAGTTGTAAAAAACCCCTATATCACCAATTGAAGAGGTTGGAGCGCATGTTAACTCTCGAACGGACCTGCAGATTGGGTCCAAAATTTGGTCATCGTAATATTTTGTCCGAACTTAATTAAAGTTCTAAGATGATCCATATCGGTCCACTCTTTTAGGTAATTCCCCCACAAAAGTTCAACACTTTTCACTAAAATGGTGCACGCGGTAACTCTCGAAGGCAGTAACCGATTTAGTCCATACTTTGCACATCCTAATATTTCTACGAGACATAGATCAGGTCCGAAAATCGGCTATATATGTCAACCTCTTCGGTGATAAGGCCTGCTATCGAATCACTTTTATCTTTGTTGTAACAACTTTTATTCGCTACCATTATGACGGTACAAGTTTTTTCAGGGGCAAATCTACCGTTCCTGAGAAAATAGCTCGAAAGCTGTAAAAACGCTCGATATTATGTTTTTCTTGGACAAGTCCATGCTTTCAAACCATCTGAAATGACTGGTGGGCACAATATCTACAAAAAGGAAAGACTCCCATTATAAGATCTATGTACTTCCAAAATGGACTATGTCGTCCATTCCTTCAAGAACATCCTCGGCAACACTTTTGAGCTTCAAAGCGAATATATTTTTTGTAGGCAAATTCCAAAAGGGGCCACAAAATCCGTTATCCGAAGATTCGATATTGTCAATAGATGGACGTTTCAATTCACACAGGCTGAGGGTATATCTCTGTCGGCAAAACCGACTGATACTTTTTTACTTGTTTAAATATAACTTAGGTGAGTGAAACGTGGATACCAGACCAAATATTCGGGCATGTTCTGTCATTCACCTCTGCACCTCACGTGTATCGAATACACCTAAAGCTGTTCTGCAACACACTTTACACCTAATTGGGGTGTATTCCTCACACTGTAATTTTGATGGCGAGAGCTGAGTGAATCCTTATTTTTTAAAGAAACTAATTGCAAATTCCTACAAAGAAAACTGCCTAGGACTAAAATTTAATGTGTTTTCTATTAGTATTTAAAAAATATTTAATTTTCTTAACACAATATGATTTAAAAATATATTTTTCTTAAAGTACCTAATTCAACATGTACGCGCTCTTGTAGAAGTTCGTTTCTTTGTTTACCCTGTTTCGTAAACAATCAAACGAACAAAGCGTACATACCCACACACGCACACACACGCATGTGTATTCGTTGATGCGCCAACGCAGACTGTTATGTTTTTCATTGTAAATGATAAAGTTTGAAAGCTGTAATAAAGCTTTCCAAAGTTCTTTCGTGAAATATGAAAGCTCTTTTCACGTGAAACACAGAACATCAATTGCTTTCACAGGTGAAGTGCATGTGTGATGTGAAATGGATACACCGTGAATTCCGGAACATGCCCGATTAAAAAAATTACCAATATTCACCCAAAAGTGTTTGTCAATTAAACCCGCTAATTATTATCTGATCACCATGTTGAATTGCTAGTTTCTCCTATGTCTTAAACTCAACTCATTCTTTCAATTCCGCTCCGATTGGACTATTATTGCAACCTACAGGACAGCTTCAAAATCGAGTTAAAAATGTTTGTTTTGATCCATTTCACCCCATACGATCATCACCAACATCTAATGGGTCTCTTCTGGTCGGAATCCGACCTCTCCACAAAATTTCGTGAGTTTTATTACAATTGTTAATAGACGGAGGAACACACATAGCTAAATCGCTTTATCTCGTCAAGATATGAAAAAATGGCAAGGGCAGGGGGTCTACGACGAATACTTAGCGATGTTACACGAATATTGGACAAAACAAACTTATAATACCCTTTCCACATTGTTGTGTAAAGTATAAATATTTTATTTTAAAAAATACGTAAATTGTAGGAAAAGGTCGTAAGTCCCTACAAGAATACAAAACTGTACAGGGAAAAGGTCGTAAGTCCAAAGACATACAATTATCTCCCAAACGCGACTAGATTTTATGAAACAAAGTACAGGTATTGAAGCAGACTAAATATTTTATTTTAAAAAATCCGTAAATTGTAGGAAAAGGTCGTAAATCCCTACAAAAATACAAAACTGTACAAGGAAAAGGTCGTAAGTCCAAAGACATCCAATTATCTCCCAAACGCGACTAGATTTTATGAAACACAGTACAGGTATTGAAGCAGAATAAATAAACGAAGAATACTGCATTTATCACCATAATAAAATCTTTAATACAAAAAACGCTGTAATGTTTTTTCTTCCTCCTGAAAATTTATGAAAAGGGACTTACGACCTTTTCCGACGGAGCAGACGATATACTTTATATGTTCGCAAATGGTTAGCTCGATGTTTTCCAAATAGAAAACAAACTTAATATACCCTCCATACTATGGTGAAGGGTATAAAAAAAACTTCTCCAGCGCTAATTGCGGACATAGGTTCACGCCTTGATATTCAAGTATCATGAACTTTGTACCTCTTTTCTATTTAAATTGTAATTTCGCAGTTAGGGTTCCAGGTGATCCAAAAACTTCTGCGCAAAAAATTATAGGCATTGTTCCACATATAACGGTACCTATCTATTACTTGGTATTTGAGGTTTCTTGGTTGAGGGTATAAAAAGTTCGGAACGGCAGACTTAACACATTTTTAAAATTAAGGATATATTCACAAAACATACATGCCCACCTGTTATTATTTTGTTGTACTATCATAGAGTGAGAATGTTTAGCTGTTGCCAAAGCCGACCGATTCTTTATTTAGTCACATAATATTTAACATTGCTTTTAATCCTTCTATTTATGTTGTCTTCATTCGAAGTTTTTCAAAATTTCATTTCTTTTCGAATTCGCCGTAATCTCATTTCATATAGATTACCAATCGAAAAACTTGCCAGAGAAAAAAGTTGAAATACAAATAATTCACAAACTATTTCACTAATTCGTAACTCAATTTCGGATAATACGTTTAAATTTAAACTATTTGTGAACCAAATAGCGAATATGTTTTGTATCAGCTTATTTATTTGTAAAGTTCTTTACTTCGGCTCTATGCCACAAGGAAGGTTGTCGTCGCAAATTGTTTTTCTATGCTGTGTAAAGGGGCAGATGGGTGGTGACAAAGGCAACGAATGGCTGTAACTTTATTACTGTCAACATTGTCAGGCTAAAGCAAAAACAGAACAAAAAAATCATCCTAACTACCTACAATTGGGATCTAAAGCTGGATTCAGGAAGGAAGAGACAACAGCAATTGAAGAAAAATGATGCCGTTGATGATTATGGTGCTGGTGATGAGAACATCGATGATGATGACGATGGCGGTGATGTTGCTGTTGGTGGCTTTCTCTGATGAGGCATCCGGATGGACGTGAGTTTCAATTTCTCTTTGCATCATTATAATTTCATGTGCTACGATGAGTCTGTGGTGATGTCTCTGGCCGTAATCATCATCATTGCCCGCCACTCTTGTGTTCTTGGCGTTGTCTTGCAAGACTTGAATGTCGCTGTCGTTGTCGCTGTATTAAACTAAGCTTCAATTGATGCAATCAGTAGAATGTCATGTTCTCCATTACTAGAATACTTCATGTTGCTACTATTGCGGTTGTTGCTGTTCTTACTTTGAGAATTGGTTAGCAGTAGCTGCACATTATTGGGGACATGACGTTGTTTCAATCAGGAAACTCTGCTGTAAAACAGATAGAAAGTTTAACTGAATTGAACCATAGCAAGGCATATTCCCATTGCTATGATTTACAATAGAAGCAAGTTGTTGTTGTTACTGTTGTACTGAAAGGACAGACAATTTTTTTTTATTTCGAAAATATTCCTACAACTGTATTTTGTATGGATTTCGGATGTTGCTGCTCCTTTCAGTGTTCCATTTCACTTTTTTTCCTGGATTGCATTGTGACGATAACAGGGAATCTATTTTTTGTCATTTCATTTTCTGTAACAAGAAGTAGAAAAAAATATCCTAATATTTTAGTGTACACTCGAAATAAGAGGTTTATCCCTAATGTTAGTGGTAACACGCTTTAGAAATAATCGGTATCTCATTGTTTCCCACAAAAACATCAACGGCTCACAATAATTTAGAATTTGTTTTTACTGTCCGAAATCGTATTTTCGCATCAATGATTTCTATAAAATTTTTATACTGCAAAACATTTTTTCTCTGAATTTTTAGGGAATCAAAAAGATATATCATGGCAAGCTGATTCCTGCATTTTGTTAGGAGGACAGTCGCCATTCGAAAATGGAGAAATATATCAACCTCAAATGTCAAATTACAAATAGATCGGTGAAAAATGTGGCTAAAGCCCTCAAAAAAAAGCCCAAAAATCGGGAAGAACAAATTACAATTACAGTATCTAGAATCCTCAAAATACATAAAATTCCGAGATACTGCTATATGGAGACTTTACCAAAACATATATCTATCTCGACAATTTTTAGTGGAGGATCACTAAATCTAAATTGTTAAATTACATGTAGATTGAGCAAAAAAAGTATCGGCAAACATCAAAATACCTAAAAGTTTGAAGTTCCTTTATATGGGTCTATACCACAACATGACACTATGTTGAAATTTTTCGGCGGAGAAGTTTTGTGACCACTGGGAGCTTCAAATGTCATATAACGGGCAGTTTAGTCAAAAATGTAGCTAAAACCCTCAAAAACCCAAAAATCGGGAGGTACAATTATATGGTGGCTCTATCAAAGTTTTGTGCCCACTGGGAACCTCATATGTCAAATAACGGGTAGGTCTGTAAAAAATGTAGGAAATGCCCTTAAATACCAAAAATCAAGATGTACCTTCACATGGGGGCTATACCACAATATGGCCCTATGTTGAAAATATATTGCGGAAAATTTTGTGCTCACTGAGAAACTCATATGTTAAATAAAGAGTAGTTCAGTAAAAAATTAAGCTAAATCCCTCAAAATACCAAAAATCGGGAGGTACCGTAATATGGGACAATTTTAAGTTAAAAATGGTTTGATACTACTGGGAAAATCGGGGATATATGGGCTATTTGAAAGCATTAACCTATAACGGTGCTCTTGAAACATTTTTAAATGGAAGGTGCTTACACCTCCGAAGTTTTTGTGGATTCTGAAACTACAATGTTTATAGATGAGAAAAATCAAAAACAAAAAAAAATCGCCGGAGCGCTTTACAAATAAATCGCGAATTAAGTTGACATTTTTAGGGGTTGTTTAGGTTTTCACGATTTTGCTTAGAAACCGCAAGTCCTATCAAAATGGGTCTAAAGGATATGTTGTAGCTATGAAAATTCTCTACAAGATTGACCTTTATGGTATTCTCGTCGGTTTTACCGTTTTTGAGATATAGAAGTTCAAATTGGGACAATTCAAATTCAATTCAATTCTGTATCGCCCCCTTATGAAACAATGTCATGACTGCAAATTCCCAACTTAAACTTATATATAAAATAAAAAGTAAACACACATCACAACAAAACTGCCAAAGTGAATCTTAAACTTCTATATCTAAAAAAATTTTACAACTTAGGATAAGTTACTTAAGCCAGTCTTGTAGAGAATTTTCACAGCTTTAAGATTTTCTCAGGTCCCATATCGATAAGACTTACCGTATTCAAGTAAAATCGCGAAACCCTAACAGAAAAACCTAAAAATGTAAACTGAGCTTCTTTATCTCAAAAATGGCACAGGCTGGGAACAAATGATAAACGTCAATCCTCTAGAGAATTTTCACAGCTACAACATTTTCTTTAGCTCAATTTCGATTGGACTTGCGGTTTTCAAGCAAAATCGTGAAAACCTAAAAAACACCTAAAAATGTGGATTTTGACCGCGATTTATTTAAAAATCCCTACAGCGATTTTTTCTTGTTTTTGGATTTTTCTCATCCATGAACACTGCTGTTTCAGAATTCACAAAAACTTTCCCTGTGTAAGCGGTTTTCATCAAAAGTTAGTAAAGGCACACCCATCATGACATTGTTTTATAAGGGGGCGATACAGTCACTGCATTGTCCCAATTTGAACTTCTATATCTCAAAAACGGTAAAACCGAAGAGAATACTATAAAGGTCAATCTTGTAGAGAATTTTCATAGCTACAACATATCCTTTAGACCCATTTTGATAGGACTTGCGGTTTCTAAGCAAAATCGTGAAAACCTAAGTAACCCCTAAAAATCTCAACTTAAATCGCGATTTATTCAAAAAGCGCTCCGGCGATTTTTTTTGTTTTTTGATTTTTCTCATCTATGAACATTGTAGTTTCAGAATACGCAAAAACTTCCAAGGTGTAAGCAACTTCCATTTAAAATTGTTTCAAGAGCACCGTGCTATGTCTACATTTTTTTGGAGAAGTTGTGTAATAACTGTGAACCTTAAATATTAAACAACAATTTGGTCAACAATTTGAAATATTAACACTGCTAAATTCAAATGTCAAATAACGGGAAGTTCAGTACAAAATGTAGGTAAAATCCTCAAAATACCTAAAATCGGGGTTTTATGGGGGCTATACCAAAACAGTGTAGAAATTTCGTCATCACTAAGAACCTTAAATGTCAAATTACAGGTAGTTCGATTAAAAAAACTAGCTAAACCTCTCAAAATATCGAAAATCTGGAGGTACCGCTATATGAGGACTAGACAAAAACAGTGGAGAACTTCCGTCATCACTGAGAAGCTTATGTCAAGTTTATACTTGCGATCCAAAATCCTCTGGATTTCACGAAATCCTGAAATACACCCCGGTGTTTACACTTATTTTTTTGTTGATTTCAAACATATCACAATAATCAAGGTAGATGCATATGCGCAGCTTATCGAACCTGAATTTTCAAAACAAGTTGTTGTAAATTGATTTAGTCATCAAAAATATACGACAATATAGAACTTTACAATTTTATTTCGAAAATTATCGTAAAATTATCTACGTATCGTATTAAATGTGTGTAGTACTAACAAATAAAAAATGATTTTATCGTTGAGGCATCATACTAATAAATTTTGATAGATAAAAGCTGTGTTCGGAACCTGCAAAATATTACTACTTGCAGTAGTTTTCTCGTTTAGTGCTCAAACTACGTTCCCGTACTCCGGAATCTAGCAAGACTTGCATTTCTCTTTAAACAAAAATAGCGCCGAAAAACACCCTCCTCTCCTGTTTTCTGCAATACAATTTTGGCCTAGTAGAAACTAGCAGCATGTTCTTTGGCATCTAAACACGATAACTGATACGTTAATTTTGACACTTCTGCTGGAGTTTTTACAATTTCCATCATTTTTCCGTTCCCGTATTTTTTAAGAAATTTGTATGGGGAAGCAATTTTTGACAATTCGCTTTTTCTAACATTACCGTTAAAAAAGTACGGAAACACAATGAAAAATATCATTGTAACAAAATAATTCGATATTTTTTCACATTGTTTACAAATGTTGATTCTAAAATTTTTTGTTGCAGCAATTGACCATCTACCTTGTTTATTGTGATACGTGAAAAGTGTTGCAACTTTTGGTACTTTTTTAGGCAAACACAGGGTTGTATATCATGTGTACTGTGATTTCGATGTTGATTTCGTTGAAATCACGAAATAAGATGATTTCATTTTTGTATGCGAAATCATGATAAATTTTGCTTGATTTCGCTCGAAATCACGAAACGGTTTCGAAATCACGAAACGACGCCGAATGTAAACCAAGCATTAAATGTCAAATTACAGCTAGTTCGGTTAACAATTTTAGCTTAAATCCTCCAAATACCGAAACTCGGGAGGTACCGTCAAATAAGGGCTATATCAAAACATGGGCCTATGTTGACTATTTTCGATGGAGTACTTTACAAATTACAGCTAGTTCGTTTAAAAATTTTAGCTTAAACCCCCAAAATACCGAAAATCGTTAGGTACCGTTATATGGGGGCTATATCAAAACATCGACCTATGTTGAAAATTTTAGGAGGAGAAGTTTCGTGATCATTGAGAATCTCAATCGTCAAATTACAGGTATTTCGGTTCAAAACTGTAGTCAAAATCCTAAAAATATGGAAAATCGGGAGGTACCGTTATATGGGGACTATGTTAAAACATGGGCCTATGTTGGTGATTTTTAGAGGAGAAGTTCCGTGACCATTGAGAACAACAAATGTGAAGTAACAGTTAATTCGATTAAAAATTGTAGCTAAAATCCTAAAAATACCGCAAATTGGGGGTACCGTTATATGGGGGCTATACCAAAACGTCGACCTATCTTGGCAATTTTTAGTGGAGCAGTATTTTGGTCATCGGAAACCCCAAATGTTAAATTTCATTTAAATCGGTCAAAAATTTAGCTAACATCCTCAAAATACCTTAAATCAGGTGTTACCATTATATGAAGGCTATACCAAAACGTGGACCAATATAGTAAAATTTTAGCGTTTTATCTGAATTATTGCGGACGCTAGAATGATTACAACAGACGGACATGGTTAGATCGTCTTAGAATTTTACACTTTATATGGTCGCAAATGATTTGTTCGAATATTATCTAAACGTTGTCCTATTCTATATATATATTATTGCGACCAACTGAGCATTCTATTTTTAAACTACCTCATTCCCTAAATATTTCACGATCATCACCAATAACTAGTGTCTATCCTGGGTGTCTAGGACGAACATTTCGCGGTGTTCCATGATTTGCAAACAAATTTATAGTACCCCTTCCACATTGTGGGGCAGGGCATAAAACCCAAAAAATCCCTTCCAGAAGCAAAACCCCATCAAAAGCCTTCCATTTTAAAATGTAAAGCAACACAAGTTCAATTGGAATTTTTCTTTGGGAACGCTTTTCCAACAGTATCTCAGAGCAATGTGACATTATTTTTCTCTATGCTCTTGAAAATTGTTATCGCGTTTCATTCATTTCTTATTTGATCCCAAAACACTACAATTTTCTTGTGTGAAGGCACACGCACACATATTGTAGGACTCTGTTTGCTACAAGACAAAAACTTCTATTCTATTTTTTCGACATCCGCAAATTCACATCCACGATGTATGCGTTTTGTGATTTGAGTTTTTATTGAAAATATTTTTTTATGTAATTGAATAGTTGCATTCGGCGAACAGTGTTTCATAAATGTTTTACAGATGGTGACAGTAGGATATTTTGGAACATCCGGAATTTTATGCCTGCAAGCATGGACATGACCACGAATGCCATTATGTCGATGTAACAAGCCGTGGAACCACAGCCCTAAAACAGCACTTAAGTGCTTTTTTTTAGTTGGTGCCGTCACAGTTTCTTAATTTTTATGTGTGGAGGTTTTCTACCCATTCAGATTCCAACATACCATGTCTGGAGGAAAATAAAGCAACACTCTTTAAAAAAGCTTATAGTTGTTCTTTCCATCCTCTTCCCACAATACCAAATTCCAGCAATCTTCGTTCGAAAATTTGGCAAAACCTCCTCGAAATACATAAAATTGGGCAATACCCGGCATTTCCATATGTATGTATATGGATAGTTTTTTGCGAGTAAGTTTTTTATATTTTGGGAACACAAAATTCCAATTAACAACCATAACAAATGTGACCAAAATCTTCAAAAAATATTAAATTGGGAGGTACCCTTACAAGGGGCCTTTGGCACACCTTGGACATATGCTGTCTGATTTTTTGCAAGGAATGTTTTGCACCTGTACACCCTAGGGTAAAATTTTCAAAATATCGAAATCCGTTAATGCCGTTCTATAGGGGCTATATATAAGTTTTATACCCTTAACGAAGACCAGCCATTTTGGTGGAATGATGCCGAAAATCGGAAGATACCGTTCTATGGAGACTATATGAAGTCGTGCACCTACATATACCAACAAAATTCAGGTGGAAAGTTTTTCGGTGGAATGTTGAGGCCACAAACTTCAAAATACCGAAAATCAGAAGGGGACTTATATGAAGACGTGGACATATGGCGACGAATTTCACGTGGAAAGTTGTATACCCCCAACGAAGAGTAAGTACCAAATTTCAGCCATTTAAGTGGGTTAGTAAAGCTAAAACCTACAAAATGCCGAAAATCAGGGTACATTTTTATGGGAGCTACATGAAGTCGTAGACCTATATCCTGTACCGCCAATGAAGTCTAAGTAACAAATTTCACCCATTTCGGTGAGATAATGAGTCTAAAACCTTCAAAATACCGAAAATCTGGCGGTACCGTTCTATGAGAGCTAAGTGAAGACGTTGACCTATATCGACAAATTTCAGCTGGAAAATTGTATTTCCCGTAACGAAGACGAAATACCAAATTTCAGCCATTTCAGTGGGTTATTGAGGATAAAACCTTCAAAATACTGAAAATCGGAAACGTTCTGTGGTAGCCATATGAAGACGTGGACCTATACCGACAAATTTCGGGTGGAAAGCTTTGTATCCCCTACGAAGTCTAAGTACCAAATTTCACCCCTTTCGGTGAGATAATGAGTCTAAACCCCATTAAAATACCGAAAATCGGTCGGTACCGTTCTATGGGAGCTATGTGGAGACGTTGAACTATATCGACAAACTTCAGCTGGAAAACTGTATTCCCCTAACGAAGACGAAATACCATATTTCAGCGATTTCGGTGGAGGTACCGTTCTGTGGGGGCTATATGAAGTCATGGAAAATGTGTACCCCTAACGAAGTCTAAGTACCAAATTTTAGCCATTTCGGTGAGATAATGAGTCTAAAACCTTCAAAATACCGAAATTCGGGAGGTACAATTATATGGGAACCATATGAAGACGTGACGACAAATTTCAGGTGGAAAGTTGTATACGCCCAAGGAAGACTACCCAGCAAAACAAGTCCTCTCAAATTCATGGGTTTCGTAAGGGATTTTTGGCAGCCGTAACTACTCTCAACCCCCCTTTCTTCTACATTATTTTTACAAGGGCATGTTGCACTCAGTTTGTAGTTATTTTATGACCACTAGAATAACTAGTTATTCTGTGGCCACTAGAAGTTGAAAAGTAGGTTGAAAAAAATTCTATTTTTAGACAGTTGATATGTAGAGAATTAGTTTTGAATTTCATCACACATCTTAATTTATTTTTTATTATTTTTATTTTATTTTACTTTATTTCGCTGTCTGCCCGAATTGAACCCACGGACCCTCTGATTTCTAGCCAAAGACACTACACACTATGCCACGCGCACGAATATTAAGGGTTGCTTAAGAACTTAAATGTCCTGTGCACATGTGCACCACGAAATGTTATTTTTTAATTAAAAAAAATCGCGTGCCGACGGTGAGCGTTGAACACACAACCCTTGGATTTATAGTCGGACACACACTCAGTGTGCCACCGTCGTCATTACTTAGTGAGGAGTAAAGTAAGTATGTTTACCTTTTAAATTTTTTAAGAAGTAACCAATTACTTTTCAGATTACCTGTAATGCGAGAAGAAGCTTGTTTAAATTACTTTGTAAAGGGTTACGTAATGACTACCGGATCCAAATTTTTGTTGGGTATGTACCAAATTTCAGCCAGTTCGGTGAGATAATGGGTCTAAAACCTTCAGAATACCCAAAATAGGGAGGTACCGTTCTATGGGAGCTATATAAAGACGTAGACTTATACCGGTAAATTCTGCACTAAATTATAGAACTCAGTCTTAAATATTGCGAGCTGTATCTTTAAGTTTCTGTGCTGCGATTATTAATGTTTCTTTTGCTCCACCGTTTTGTTATTATCCCATTCGCATCGCTAAATAATCAGGCGCAGAAAATATTAGAAGCATCCAAAAACAGCCAAATTCACAGAGCTCTGCAGTAGTGCGCCATTTTAAGAAGGTTTCTAACAATATTTTGAAAACTTGAGTATTCAGTTACCATCCAACATATGAGAATTTAATCTGTTCCACAATCCACAAGTATTCTTATTTTTTACTTTTTTGCCTTAAATTTTTTTTTTCAATTTTCTGCACGTTTTTGTGTAAGTAAACACACATAATCATACAACTGTTATTACAAAATTTAAGTCGAATGATGTTGGTAAGCGTGATGTGTATGAATAGCAAACTTCCCACCGCAATCTAACCCTTCGAATAACCGGCAAAGCTATGCCTGCCATGTGATGGTTTTCACTCCTATATTAATTCCATTCTTCTTTTCGCTACAATGTGCCGACCATCCATTTCGATTTGTCTGTTTCCAGTTCTAAACACAATAATTTCATTTTAATGGCACAAAGGCCGTGTTTTGTTCTAAGCGATGACAGGGAGCAAAGAAAAAAGTGGAAGTGGAGAAAGAAAAAAGTGAAATAGTACGAACGAAATATCGAGCTTCTATTTCGTGATGCACCCAAAAAAATGGGTGTGGTGTTGCTAACCAACAAATGTTGCTTAAAATGTCTGTGCCATTTAGAGTTTTTTTCCTTAACGATTGAGTGGTTTGAAAGATTTTGCATTGTTTGTTGGCAAAGAGTTGCCACTGGTGGATGTAACTAAATTGGCCATTCGTAAAATGCGACTGTCTTAAACAATTGCACGCTAGTGTTCTAATGAAACAGAATTGGGAGCTAGAAAGGGCAGTTCTTGTTGACTTAGTGCGTTAAGGATACGAAGCAAGGGCTCTGATTCCTCTTGCATGTCAATTGTGGACCCTAGTTTGCTAGTACACGCTTAGAGCCAGTGAACTAATAATGAAAGAAACCTTAATATATTACTAATCGGATTAGCAATCAGTTTGTTATAAACAACTTGGGAGCATGCCTCTTCGGCACAGAGATGTACTACACATCTCTGCGAAAGCTATATGGAAAATGTTGCCAATTCGTTCATATTCCATTCCAAAAAAATAAGTTTTTATTTTCACGCTACATCAACGATTAAATTTTTGGTTGTTGCGAGTAAATTTTTGGTTGTTGCGCACAAAAGTTATCGCGGTTTTACTTCTGCTTTTAAGAAAAAATTAGTATAAAAACGCTAATTATTTTAATGAGCACAATTGTCAATAAAAAGCTGTCACAAAGGGACGTAAGATAGTAGATTGCGTAAAATTTGTAAAATGTTACTCAGTGTTCGCAGAATTTACACAAAATTGACAAATTTTAAATGTAATCCGACTTTTTTTCAAAATACAGGCCAATTTAACCCTCAAAAGTTATAAAAAAATTAGTTTCAAATCTAAACTTCACGGCGAGTCAAAATTATAATGATCGAAATAATCGGATTGGGTAACAAAAAATAAATTTTGGTTTGAAAAAATAGTTTTCACATGCATTCTAGAGTTGAAAGTATTGGAAAAAAATCTATAGGAGTACTTCTTTTATTTTTCTTGAAACTCCCTTTATTTATAAGCATTAGTAAAATATGTGTAAATCGCGTAATTATCAAAATCATTTTGTCCGCATGTGATTTTCATGTACCGCAAGATCCTATCTTTTATGTTGTATATATTTTTCGAAATATAATTTGGACGCTAAGAAGTAGCACCGGCTCCATCTTAGCATTCAAAAATCTATAAAACATCGCTTATTTGCGCAAAGTGCATATAATTTTTGCCCACACCCGGTTTCAGTGTCTATATATTTCCAGGCGACAAATCAAGAACCGTGGATATGGCATCACACACTATTTTTTTGGATAAAATGAATGCAGCTCCCTTCTCAGTGATATTTTAAAATCTCTGTTTCCGCCAAAATGAAGATGCTGTACCAGTTTTTACAATGCAGTGGAAACGACCCCTCTGTTTGCCGAACGAATTTAGAAGAAAATTAGAAAAAACTTAAAACCTTGCTTCAAAATATTAGCATCATTTAATGGTAGACGCAGATCATGATCCTTATTTAGTTGGCTTCTATTTTACTTTTACTTTGACAGGAAAATCGTGAAACATAAAATAAAAAAACATAAATGCTGGATCGAAATCTAAACTTTATCATATAACATATGGATTAACCCACGATTTCAGTGGATAATCTTGATATTTAAGTCTTCCTCGATAAAGCTATAATATTTGTATTCTTCGTCAACTCTTTCACACAAGCAACTCCAACAACCGATTACATATAAAAAGATCGCTTGGTTAAACCGCTTTTCTGGTGCTGTTTTTGGTTTTCTGTCTGACAGAAAAAACAAATTTTGGTTTCAAAATAAAATTCGATTTACCCAAATAAACACCCAAAAAGATATGTATGGGGTGTTTAGCCATGTTTTGGGTAAATACCGGGTAGAATCCCATCTATATTCATATCTATAACAGGAATGAATTTACCTACGAATTAATCTTTACTTCTCTTGGTTGCTCGATAATTTGCTGGCCTAGGAAACACTACGTGTTGCCATTTTGACATTTTTTTGGAAAGTTTGGCAGTTTTTAGCATATATGTACTCTGAACAGATGGACACACGATCAAGTGTTGTGTTGTTTACAGTGACATTTTCGTCCTATCATTTTTTACAACTTTCGACGTGGATAATCACGGCAAGAGTGCATCGATCAAATTAAATCATTATAAAGGGTGTCCCAAGTAGAATGCAATTTTAAAATTTGGCGCCATCCGAAGTGTCATTGTTTGACATTTGAACAATTGTTATTGTTTGGTAGTAGAAGGTACGAGGTTAGAAAATTGAGCGCTAAACGAATTAACAACGCATTCTATTCTCATTGGTATTGGAGACACAATATGAAAATGCTGATTTTGCCGATAAAATCATCTTCAGTGACGAGGCTCATTTCCATCTTGAATTGTCGCATTTAGGGTGATGAAAATCCTCGAGTGATTCACGAGAAGCAAATGTTTCCTCAACGTGCCACTCTGTGGCATGATTTTTGAACTGGAGGAATCATTGGACCTTTTTTATGAAAATGAGGCAGGTCAGGCGCAAACAGTAAATTGTGTTCGGTATCGCGAAATGATTAATAAACTGATAACCAGTTTTTTCTTGCTAGAATTGAATTCTATTGCTGCATAAGTCATTTCCCGGCCGTGTTATTTCACGTTTTGGAGACCAGAATTGGCCGCCTAAATCGAGCGATTTAAAGTCGATAGTTTACGCGAAAAAGCTGACAACGACTCAAGCATTAAAAGAGTAAATTGGACTTTCATTAATGAAATACCGCAGCATTTATGCAAAGCGGTCATTGAAATTTTCATTAAAAGATCGCGTTTCTGCACGATATCTTGTTTCATACATTACCTCATTCTGTGTACTTTACGATATAATTAATTTTCACTTTTTTAATATCTGTGTTTTTTAAGTTAGAAAATTGCCTTCTAGTTGGGACACCTTTTTTATGTCGATAAGGGGCCATCCTACTGGTTTTATGAATTCAAACGTGGCCGTCACTCCCCAAAAAGGGAAGGACTAACATTTGATATTGCATGAAAACCTAGCCGCAAAAATTTATTTTTCTCGTTAGATCCAGCAACATTTTAAGATCGATCAAAAAGGTCTTGTTGATTGGTGCAAAAAATTGTGAATGAAAGTGATGTCGGTGCTTGAAACGATGTTTATAAGATCGTCATAGACGAATCGTGGCTCTATGCTTAGGACTCCAAAAAAAAAACAGGAATTTCGGTTAATCGATTATGTGCCATAAAGTTTCTGAAAGTCGTAGTCGACTATTGACTGTGCGAAAACCGGATAATCGATTATTTTTAATCGACTTTCGAAAGACGGAGTCAACTATTATTCGTAGTCGACTATTAGTCGTAGTCTATTAGTATTCGTAGTCGATCATTAATCGTAGTCGACTATTAGATGTAGTCCACTATTGGGTGTGCTAAAACAGCGTACTTGACGGTACTTTTTTATACATACGGTAAAAACCAAATTTCCTTTACAATTCCGTTTGAAAAAAATTAAAAAAACTTTTTTTGCGAGCACATCAACGTATAAACGTATAAACCTCTAAAAAATAAATTTAACATACGCACAGAATCTAGACAACGCGTACAAAATTATGAAACCAAAATTGTAAACATTGGCTTTATAAATTGCATATTATAGCAACAACATAAGGAAAAAACTTATTGTTAAAATATTATTCCAAATATATTTTTTGGTTCGATTAGAAAAATTAGAAAAAAAATATTTGGGACTTCTCCTACTATTTCGCTAAAATACTTCATCAAGAATATGGTTTAATACCGCGCGAGTTTAACTGCTTACTGTGTAAACTATTTGTTAATATATGATGCCTCTTGCATCAATATTAACCTCAAACCCGACAGCCGCAGCTCGTCTGGGTAAAAATTAAGAAGACCGAACGTCTGATCACTTTGAGTGGTTGTAAGTCACTATCAAATTTATTTAAATATTTCCTTAAATGTAACTTAGTATTATTTCTATACAATTCTTATCAACTATTTCTAAAAATACTACAAACATGTGATCATTGAAGCAGGTCATAAAATCTTAAGTGCAACAACTTCGACTTAGTGCACACCCAAACAATTATCATTGCAGCTACCACTGCATGTGGGATCTTCTAATCTTCAATGACCCAATCAATACAAAATATAAAATTCTGTTCAAAATATTTTGAACATGCTGCCCACTCGCAAAAGGGATGGCAACAACAAAATTCTGTTCAAAATATTTTGAACATGCTGGCCGCTCGCAAAGGATGCCAAATACAATTTTTATTTAAACATAAAACAGATGCCACTTAAAACACTCTACTACATTCTTAGACACATCTATAGCAATGCGAGTGATATTACAATAAACTAATATCAATAATAGATAACTGCATATTATAAAATACAAATAAAAAATATTCTTAAATAGAAAGTACGCAAATCTGTTCAAAGTAATTTGAACATGCTGCCCACTCACAAAGAGATGACAGCTACAATCTCTGTTCAAAGTATTTTGAACATGCTGGGCACTCGCAAAGGTATGGCAAATACAACTTTTATTTAAACTAAAACAGATCGATCCTATGCGAAGCATTTTAAGACACTCTAACATTCTTATACAAACTAAAGCAATGTGAGCGATACTTATATTAATAATAGGGATCAATTATAAACTACAATGGCATATACAAATAAAAATATTCTAAAATATAAAAAGTGAATAAATGAAACATTTGAGCAGCAACTTTTTATGTGATGGCACCCAGCAGCCTTTGCATCCATTTAACGACAGGACCTCTCTTCCAACGATGTTTGATTTTCTTTTCAGCTGTATGTTGCTGCCCAGGTTCTTTAAATAATATAACTTGTTCAGCCACTGTAGTCTTCAAATCTCTTGTGGCGTAAGTATCACCGGCAATCACGCTGACACCACATATTTTAATTCGAGCAGAAGGTTTTCTTCTTCATCATACCATACGTTCTCATCATCGTATGAGGGAACTCCAAGTGTTTTCTAAAATTAGAAAATTTATAAAATGCAAAAGTATTAACTTTACCCTTAGGGCCTCGTTTCATTGGAGCTCGTCCTGGATATCTTTTGGCCCTCATAACTGCCAAAGGTATCTCATCTTCTATTTTCGATTCCTTTTCATCCTTGCATGTATCTCCTTTTTTCTTTTGTGGACTGCATTTTTTGGTTACATGAGTTTGTTCATGTTTTCCTTGTTCAACGAAGTTATCGACTTCCAACAGTTTCTGATCCAGTACAGTTAGTTGCTCTGCCTTTCTTTCTTCTTCCAAAGTCCTTTCGATTACCTCATTAAGTATTGATTTTGCCTCATGTCTCATAGGTATAAATCCTTCAGATTTCTGCAGACATTCTGCATTATTTGGTAGTTGCCCGGCCAAAGGTTCATCTTCTAAACGCTGCCATTCTACAGCTTCTTTTTCTACTTCCCCATTCCTGGGGTTAACATAATTTTCTTCTTTATCAGACTGCGGCGTAGCATCCTTTTTGAGCTGCCCAGTTAAACGTTCGTCTTTCAAATGTCGTGGTGTTATTTCAGTTTCATCTAACTGTATCTCTTCCAAGACATCTTCCTGTTTTATATTCACAAACAAATTCCCTCCACAGTGAGGGCTTGCCGGGACCACCAAACATTTAGCGGAACTCGTTATAATATTATCCAGTTTCCTTCAATATTGGATGATATATTTTATCTACCCTCATCATTAGTTTTCTCGCATCTTCGAGATCTACTTCGTCTTCTATTCCTTTAAGCGCCTTCAGCGCCAATGCATAACAGTACTTCATGCTATCCATTCTAATTCTAATGATGACATACTATGGAATATGCAGATTGGACGATATAAAAGTACAGCGGTTACCACCATATCTGCCTTTTTGCCAAAATTATTAAAATGGATTCCTTTAATTTGGAATTCCACAAAATCATCACCAATTTTAATCATCTTGTTTTTATTTTTATATTTCCAACAAATTAAATTTAAACTATGTCGTTGTTCAAGCCACGACAAACGCTTTACCGATCCACTTTATCGGTTTATAAAAAAAAAACTACCCACTTTTATTCGGGCAGAAAATATTTAACAATTCTTCAAAATTGCTAAAGTATTTTTTTAAATCAAGCACTTCCATTCGCCAGTTCCATTGAGTCTCTTACCGCGGGTGGGGGAAAACTCAATATTGCGAAGGACCAAATGTAAACTATTTGTTAATATATGATGCCTCTTGCATCAATATTAACCTCAAACCCGACAGCCGCAGCTCGTCTGGGTAAAAATTAAGAAGACCGAACGTCTGATCACTTTGAGTGTTTGTAAGTCACTATCAAATTTATTTAAATATTTCCTTAACTGTAACTTGGTATTATTTCTATACAATTCTTATCAACTATTTCTAAAAATACTACAAATATGTGATCATTGAAGCAGGTCATAAAATCTTAAGTGCAACAACTTCGACTTAGTGCACACCCAAACAATTATCATTGCAGCTACCACTGCATGTGGGATCTTCTAATCTTCAATGACCCAATCAATACAAAATATAAAATTCTGTTCAAAATATTTTGAACATGCTGCCCACTCGCAAAAGGGATGGCAACAACAAAATTCTGTTCAAAATATTTTGAACATGCTGGCCGCTCGCAAAGGGATGCCAAATACAATTTTTATTTAAACATAAAACAGATGGATCCTCTACGAGCCACTTAAAACACTCATACATTCTTAGACACATCTATAGCAATGCGAGTGATATTACAATAAACTAATATCAATAAATAGATAACTGCATATTATAAAATACAAATAAAAAATATTCTTAAATAGAAAGTACGCAAATCTGTTCAAAGTAATTTCATGAACGAAGACACAATTTGGTTTTCATAGCGGTTGACGTTTGTGTTCGTGTGACAAACAAATGAAAGCTTTTATTTTCGTAATTTTTTGGTTTTCGTAACAAAATCAGACGAACGAATACGTCAAAAATAAACGAATGGAAAAGACCCATCGTTTTGAAGGAAAATTAAATAATTTGAGTAATTAATGGCACAAAACACGAAAACAATTTTATTTATTTCCATAGAAGCACACGCGTATATGTACATCCGTTTCATCATATTATCACAATTATTTTTGGACAAATTTGATTACATTTTTTTCTTATTTTTTGTTTGACATCTGTATCGGGGTTGCCATCAAGTAACACATTTTACGTGCAGATGTCTATGCAAAATTCACAAAATAAGTATCATGGAAACCCTGAAATATAAAAGCTTTTATAAAATAGACGAAAGCTTTCAGATAAAAACGAAAGGTTCGTAAAATTTTACAAGAACCAAATTTTGAACGTATACGTTTTAGTACGAACGGTTCGTGTGACATGCAAGCATTTTTACAAAAACACGCTGTAATACTCGACTAACAGTCATTCAATAAATGCCTGTTATTCGCGAATTAGTTAAAGTCGGTTTGATTCACATCCGATTTTGGATACAGCGAATCAATCTTTTTGCAATATCTATGCATATATCGGTGATTCACTCAGCGGCCATTGTGTGCCGTCAGTTGCATCTCACAATGCAAAAAGCCTTAAAATGAGTAAAAGTCGCGTTATGTGCAAAGATTTGGCTGTGGATCAAATAGATTCTTCAAGAACCGCGGATGTGTCTCCACATTCTATTTTGCGTGAAAGACCCATATTACTCGCGTATCTTTGTAATTGATGACACCCGTTTTCGCAAATATTATAATCTGACACATTTTCTCTTAAATATTTCACACTGCAATTTTGTTGGCATTTCTTAACTTTTTTATGTTTTAACACTTTAATTGTATTCTAAAATAGTAAAATTTGTATATTGTTTAAAAATATTTATAAAACAATGCGTATATTTTTTATTGTACTTGTGCCAATTATGGCTGCGATTAAGAATAATCGACGCTAGAGTACTGTTTTGTTCATCATTGTTCTAAATTGATACTAACGCAGCTTCCACGAAATATGTTAACAGTTCGCGAATTCTGAATGGGTGAAACTCGAATTCATCGATTTGAAAACACTTTTGGTTTTTACCATATATACATCACGGATTGCATCAAAGAAAATGATCGATTATATTGAACTATAATCAGTTTTCGGCGGTTAACGAATAATCGATAGTCGATTTTTAGAACACTATACGACTCGAGGAACGTAGGACGGTTAATTCTGAGTGATACACTACAATTTGTTTGCCTGAAGTCTCCTGAGAAATTCGAAAAACGAACTAGAGCAGACGAATCATTATGCATAATGACAATGCAGGCTCTCACACGCTCTCACACATCGATTCAAACCAACGCCTGTTTGACCCGATCGGAATCCGCTGACTTCATTTGATTCCAGCACATCAAGAAAAAAGGCGTGGTCAACGATTTTTGTCGCCAGAAGTTGTTGGAAAAGCGTTCAAAAGCCATGTTTTGGAGGTGTCTCAGTCGGAGTGGAAAAAGTGATTCAACAACCACATGAAAAGGTGCATAAATCATACTTAAGAAAGCAATAAAACTATTTTTGATGGTAATTATTACCCCCATATAACGGTACCTCCCTATTTTCGGTATTTTGAGGATTTTGGCTTCATTGTTGGACCGAACTGCATGCAGTTTAACATTTGATGTTCTCAGTGGACACAAAACATCTCCATCAAAAATTGACAACATAGATCCATGTTGCGGTACCTCCCGTACATATTTTGGTATAGCCTTGACATAACATTACCTCCGATTTTCGGCATTTTGAGGATTTTAACAACATTTTTGACGGAAGTACCTATTTTTTGACGCTTCTTAGTGGTAACAAAACTGCTCCTCTAAAAATGTTCATGTTTTCGTATAGCCACCCATAACGGCTAGAGCTGGCAAAAAATCGATGGCACTGTCGATAATATCGATACTTTAATTTGAATCTCACTATCGATTGATAGTTTTTTAATCGATATTATCGGCCAAAACTGAGTTGGCAAAATTTCTTATGTATTTTTGGGTATTTATTATTCCGCCATGGTATACGAGGGCGGTTCGGAAACTTCTTAGCCTATCAATGAAAGAGAATAGTTAGTTTTTCAAAAATATTTGTATTTTTCAATATAATCTACTGAAACTTCAATACACTTAGTCATACGCTTTTCTAGCAATTCTATCCCTTGATTAAAATAGTTTTCCTCAAGGTCTTCATAATAGTGGTTTACAACTGTAATTGCATCTTCATTTGAGGTAAAACGCTTGCCAGCAAGGAATTTTTTTAGATTTGGGAACAAGTAAAAGTCACTGGGAGCTAAATCAGGAGAATAAGGTGGGTGGTCAAGCAACTCGTACTTTAATTCGTTGATTTTGCCATTGTTAAAACACTCTTGTGCGCTGGTGCGTTGTCTTGATGGAAAATTATTTTTTTGTGTTGTAAGCCAGGACGTTTTTCACGAATTTGTACATTTAATTGATCCAAAAGGTTGCAATAGTACTCTTAATTTATTGTTTTACCCTTTTGCAGATAGTCAATCAATAAAATACCTTTGAAGTCCCAAAAAACCGTTGCCATAACCTTACCAGCCGATTGAATTGTTTTTGCCTTCTTTGGGGCACTTCCTCCAGCTTCAGTCCATTGTTTGGATTGTTCTTTTGTCTCTGGAGTATAGTGGTGGATCCATGTCTCATCAACAGTTATGAAACGACGCTTAAAATCCATTTTATATCGCTTAAAACGATCCAAACAAGCTTGAGAAATGTTCATTCTTATGCGTTTTTGATCGACTGTTAACAAATGCGGCACCCATCTTGCAGAAAGCTTTTTCATCTGTAGTTCTTCATGCAAAATTAAATGGACTCGATCATTTGAGATGCCCATGATATTAGCAATTTCACGCACTTTTATTCGTCGATCATTTAATATCATATCATGCACTTTGGCTACAATTTCTGTTGTTGTTGCTGTTTTTGGACGTCCACTACGTGGTTCATCTTCAATGCTTGTACGACCACGTTTAAATTCAGCAACCCAATTTTTTACTGTTGCATATGAAGGAGCACTTTCACCTAACACATTCACCATATCATTATGAATTTCTTGTCCCGATAAACCTTTTTATGTAAATATTTAATGACAGCACGCATTTCTAATTTTTCCATTGTAAAAAAAATTGCGGATGCGTCTTTTTTGAACAATTGTTTCTATATGAAGGAGTTGCCAGATCGAAACAAAATTTAACATGTGTTCATAACAGAGATGAAAGTTTCCAAAACACTTAACTTTTTTCTGTTTATACCGCGCTTTTTGTGCTAGGCTAAGAATTCATGGATACTCCCAAACCAAAATGTTAGTATTCAATTTTTTTCTAATAGTACCTTTACATATAACCGGATTTAATAAGCCCACTGGGTTTCAAATTTCTATTGGGTATACATCAAATAAATCTCATAAAGAAGGTTAACCCGCTAAAAACCTATAATTTAAACATGCTATAAGACAACATCAGAATGCATATCCACGGTAGAACAAATATAAGATAAAGTAAATACTATAACAAATACAACTCAACCACGACCACACAGAAATTGACAGAAAAAAATAAATAAATAGTCTTTATTTTCATTGATTAACGAAGACCTTATAGTCCGATAAGACGAAGTCTTAAAATATAATAAATGAAATTTGTTTTTGCTTGTAATGTTAGTGTCAAAAATATATGTAAACAAAATAAGGAAATGTCTGTAAAATATTTGAATTAAAAAAATAATAATTAGAAGCATTGTGGCGTTTTTTTTTTATTGGGATAGCGTTTGCAATTTCGTTTTTTCAAAATAGTCTGGCTTAATACCATTGCTATTGTTTTAATATTTTAAACAACTATTTTATTAGTGGAAAAGATTTGGCATTGTTCGCCAAGGGGTAAGGCAGGGAATACTATAGTTTCGATCCACGCCACTGGATCTCATCAGTTCCCTTGTTTCTTGTTTGTGGATATTCTCAACCGAAGTTATTTTTCAATAACTTCATCAACAAGAAACTTTTTTTACCCAAACATCAATCGTCAGCTCGAAGCTTTTTTTCAAAATAGTAGAGCATACGAAGAATCGTTAATTTTTACTACGATAAAATTTTTTTTCTTTATAATTAAAAAAAAAAAATAGTAAAAATTTATAGATTCTTGAAGTTCTGGAACAGACATATCTTTAGAAAGACTATATGTGTCTAAACAGCTCGAATACCCTCTAGCATGCGGAACCATTATATGGGAACTATAACCAAAATCGGACCTATAAAGTCAATTTTTTGCGGTTTTAATGGTGTTTCTTCACCAGGAACCAATACTGGAAATTTAAGATCTACAAATATTTTTGTCACCTCTTTCCACTGTGTGTTGAAATGAAAGGGCGATAGTATCGATAGTTTGAAATGAAAATATCGAAACTATCAAATGTTGCGGATATCGATAGTTTGCCAGCTTTAATTTAAGAATTTAAAATACTTTGTGACCGAACTACATGTTATTTGACATTTGAGGTTCCCAGTGTTCACAAATCTTCTCCGCCAAAAATTGTCAACATAGGTCAATGTTTTGGTATAACGGTACCTCCCGATTTTCATTATTTTTTGAATTTCTATCTGCAATTCTCAAGCAAACTTGCCGCAGTTTGCCATTTGTGGTTTCTAATGGCCACAACACCTCTCCACTAGGGATATAACTTTTTGCACTTTTTTGCAAATATCAAAAATACCACCACATAGCCGTGTAGAGCATGAAAAACTATTATGAAATACCTCTACCGCGAAAAAAGTTTCCGCACCAAATGCATTGAAGTTCTGTAATGCATTTTTTAATTTTATCTGTCATAACAACATATTTGCTTTTCATTAAAATTTTTATTTTTTTGTAATCTAATTTAAAATCATTATCAAAGCGTTCTGGACCAATTTGTTCTCAAATCGCGCCATTTCGGACCATATTAGGATTTTTTGACACTATTGCAATTTTTGGTTTTTCTTTATAAACTCGTGAATTTTATGTATATATTTTTTTAACCTATCGGACAAGAGAATATGGAGTCATTTGCAATTAATTTGCGAAAGTTACAGGCTGTTTTTGTTGACTTTGCCTGTGAGAATTGTATTTTTTCTATAAATATTTATTCAAACAAAGCAAATTTAAAATTTTAAGTAGAAAAAATATCAAAAGGGTTTTAGTAATCACGGCCGGTGCGGGAACTTTTTTCACAGAATCGGTCTTAGAAACGCGTTTTCATTATTAGGACAAAATTCCCCACATGGTACTGGTGTTGTACTTTTGTAGAAAACAAATACGATTCTCACAAGCAAAGTCAACAAAAACAGCGTGTAACTTTCGCGAATTCGTTTCAAATGACCCCATATTCCCTGGTCCGATAGGTTAAAAAAATATAAACATAAAATTCACGAGTTTATAAAGAAAAACCAAAAATTGCAATAGTGTCAAAAAATGCTAATGTGGTCCGAAATGGCGCGATTTGAGAAGAAATTGGTCCAGAACGCTTTGATAATGATTTTAAATTAGATTACAAAAAAATAAAAATTTTAATGAAAAGCAAATATGTTGTTATGACAGATAAAATTAAAAAATGCATTACAGAACTTCAATGCATTTGGTGCGGAAACTTTTTTCGCGGTAGAGAAAAATTGACACCGTATTTCATAATAGTTTTTCATGCTCTACACGGCTATGTGGTGGTATTTTTTTGGTTATAGCCCTACTCTCCACTGAATTACTATGATTCGGTATTTTGATAATTTTAACTACTTTGTGACCGAGCTACTTGTTATTTGGAATTTGTGATTCAAAGTGGACACAAAACATCACCAAAGATTGTCAATTGTCAGGAGTTTAGTTACATGTGTTGACCTAAATATCTGTAATTTGACATTTGAGCTTCCCAGTGGTCTCAAAATTTCTCCACCAAATTTGATATAGCCCCCATATAAATGTGGCGCCCGAATGAAGAAATGTTTTGAAACATTTTCTGACCTTATTTAGGCATTTGGGTCTCCGTTGTGAAATATCTCCACTTAAAATAAAACTTACTAATATGTATTTTATGGTGGAGGGTATAGAAAGTTCGGCCCGGTAGAACTAAACGTTATTTTACTTGTTTGATCTGACTTCGTATATGAATTATCGATTCTGCTTGCCCTTTCCGAATTATAGTTTTTAAACTCCCATTAGAAATGGTTTAGTATAGCACATTATAAAGCCACCTCCCATATTTGCCTGCTGAATTGGCTGTAACGTTTTTGATCCTTATTAAATAGAAGATTTGTTTATTTATTCCGATACGTATATACAGTATCGGCCAAAACTAAAGCACCCCCTCAGTAAATTTTTTTGAAATGATAATTTTTTTATGAAAACTAAATTATAAATTTATATTTTATTTTTCTTTTTATTTATTTATATCTTTATAATTGGAAAATACAAAAATAAGGAATTCAGAATTTAATAAACAAAAGTTAAAATGCAAAAAATATTTTAGGTCGCAAATATAAGCGGACAAAACTAAAGCACCCCCCAATTTGAGGTACAACAAAAACTATTGAAATCAATATTTCGTTGCGTATCCTCTATTCTGAATGACACAATCACATCTTTTTGGTATAGAAGATACTAAATTATTAATTACTGCAGGCGAAATAATTGATTTTCGGAAAATTTAGCTTAAATCCTCAAAATACTGAAAATCGGAAGGTACCGTTATATGGAGGCTATACCCAATCATGGACCCAGGTCCACGATTTTTTGTGGATATGTTTTGTGACCACTAAGAACTCTAAGTACCAAATTTCAGCTAATTTAGTAGGAAAATGTGGCTTAAATATCCGAAATACCGAAAATCGGAAGGTACCGCTATAAGGGGGCTGTACCAAAACATTAGCCGATATTGTTCATATTCATCCAAAAATGATGCTACAGCATCCACTAGTTAAATACAATACGCTAACGTTTAAAAATTAGCAAAAGAACGAATTGCAGAAGAATGATAGACGCCGGCTTATTCAGTCGACAACCAGCAAAAAAAAACTTTCATATCGACTAAAAATGAAGGAGCCAGACAAGCATTCGCCAAGACCCATTTGAACTGTTTTCCGATGAATCTATGTTTAATTTAAAGTATTCAGATGGTAAAAGGATTGGACCAAATGGGCAACCGTTAAATCCTAAATATTGCAAAGACGCTGTAAAACATGGAGGCGGTAGGTTTTTTGCTGGTCGTCGACTGAATAAGCCGGCGTCTATCGTTCTTCTGCAATTCGTTCTTTTGCTAATTTTTAAACGTTAGCGTATTGTATTTGACTAGTGGATGCTGTAGCATCAATTTTGGATGAATATGAACAATATCGGCTAATGTTTTGGTACAGCCCCCTTATAGCGGTACCTTCCGATTTTCGGTATTTCGGATATTTAAGCCACATTTTCCTACTAAATTAGCTGAAATTTGGTACTTAGAGTTCTTAGTGGTCACAAAACATATCCACAAAAAATCGTGGACCTGGGTCCATGATTGGGTATAGCCTCCATATAACGGTACCTTCCGATTTTCAGTATTTTGAGGATTTAAGCTAAATTTTCCGAAAATCAATTATTTCGCCTGCAGTAATTAATAATTTAGTATCTTCTATACCAAAAAGATGTGATTGTGTCATTCAGAATAGAGGATACGCAACGAAATATTGATTTCAATAGTTTTTGTTGTACCTCAAATTGGGGGGTGCTTTAGTTTTGTCCGCTTATATTTGCGACCTAAAATGTTTTTTGAATTTTAACTTTTGTTTATTAAATTCTGATCTCCTTATTTTTGTATTTTTCAATTATAAAGATATAAATAAATAAAAAGGAAAATAAAAAATAAATTTATAATTTAGTTTTCATAAAAAAATTATCATTTCAAAAAAATTTACTGAGGGGGTGCTTTAGTTTTGGCCGATACTGTAGGTCCGTTTTGGTACAATCCGGTATTGACGTTGATTATATACATGTTGTCGCTTCCATTTTCTAACACAATTGGCAGTGGGCAGGAAATCCCCTCAACAAAAACAATTCACGTAAATAGAAATTTTTGCACACATTTTCCAACTCGCAAGGTTGAAATTTGGACTTATGTGTTCCCAGCCTTTTATCAGTTACAATTAAACGCTTTTGATTATAGCACAATTTTGTTTAAGCAATACACTTCTGTAGAGGTATTTAAGATTTTTGTTATTTCTAGTTTTCATACAATCCATAATTTATAAGTTAAAACAAATTCTTTATAGAACCCTACATTGGCGTGACCCACTTGAAACGATGGCTGTACTTAACACAGTTTTCACATAAAATTAACTGCTTGATATTCAGCATTTAAATTTACGCCACGAGATTTAACAATATGTATTTTGGTTATTATACACATTCTCCTAACGTTAAAATATTTTTACCCACAATTTGATTTTTTTGTTGCACAATTGTCAAATAGAAGTATGTACATAAATTTGCCCTGTCTAATACAATACATTGACAGAACATCCTTCCGATTGCATTTAATGGCGAGCGCGGCTGGTGGTTACAAAAATTTTTAATTTATTTTTAGTGCGTTCTAAATTCGCAAAAATCATTCAACCGATTACAATAAACCATGACTAAACAATGGAAAACCAACAAATTGAAATAATCTCGAATGCCTTCATCCTGCCTGACCTCTTTCAATGCAGCTATAATTCTGCAAAAGTCACCCAGTATTCAGTATTACAGGACAAATAATTTGTGTGCTTTAGCAATGTGGCGGGTGGTGAGCCTTGAGGGGAGAATCCACAAGCGAGGAAACAATTTTAAATTAGAATGAACATAAATTTTTGTTATCTCAAGTAGAAATTTATTTATTTTATTGTTTTCGTAGCTGTTGTCATTTGTTCTACATTGTATTCGTTGTGATGGATAAAAATGTTTTTCAAATCTATTTGGGTTAATAAGAGGATTCAAATTTTCAAATGGAAGTGTTTTGGGTTTAATTGTGTTGATTAAATTTCAATGTTATTCAATATTGAATAGGCATTTAAGCGACAACATTGTCCAAAATAAATATTTTTTCAATAGGACCGCAATGGCTACATGTGGGAATCTATCTATTTATCTAAAACAGTTGAGCGTAAACATAAAAATATGCAATTGTACTTTATTTAAAACACTTTTGACAACTTTTGTGTGACAATTCAAAACTTCTTCATATATAAAAACAAGTAAGAAAAGTCTATAGTCGGACGGAGCCGACCATGGGATACCCTATACCACTATCCCTGGACAATCGTTCTCCACGGAACTTCTTTTCAATGATTGTGAAAATTTAATTATCAAATATCAGAGATGTAATGTATAATACTTATGACCAAAACCAAAAAGTTATCTAGCATGACAAAGACATTTTTGTAGCAGGAAAGGAAAATTTAGTTCACGTAAAATGTAATCAAACCCACTTATGTAGTACTACTTCTTCCGTTGTTTAAGCGCTACGTTATTGAAATTTTTACCGATTTCACACAAAAGTTTCAGTCCATTTAACCCGCTAAGTATTATCTGATCTTCACGTTGGTTTGTACGCTTCTTCTTCATCATAAACTCAAACTTTGTTTAAAATTTTGCGGGTTATTATTTTGACCTACAGAGCCGCTACAAAATTGGTTAAAATTCTGTTTTTGGTCCATTTCATCCCCTGAACATTTCACGATCATCACCAAAAACTAATCATTTCTATTCTGGCCCGAACCCAACCTCCCTTAAAAAATTCGTTGCAATCGGTCCATAATTGCGGCCTTAAGCTTGTTTACAATTTTTAATGGACGGACACACATCGCTAAATCGCTTTATCTCGTCGAGATATGAGTTTCAGCATACCAAATAAGGGGTCTAGGACGAATATTTCGTGGTGTTACATAAACTTTTGGAGAGACAATAAGTAGCATGGGATAAAAATGTGGTTCTCTACACAGAACCCATTATATATTAGGCAGTAGGCCCGTTATCTAGCAAACACTTTATTGCAATTTACATCAGATATATATGTCCTCAAGGAATTAAAATATCGACCAAAAATAAAATTTTTATAAATTTTATTAATTTAATTAATCGAGCTTTTTATGACCTAAGGAGATTACATTGAAAAATTGATATCTAGCGAAGTCCTACACACACACATCAACCACAATGCGACGATCGTTTCGTTAGCTGGTTAGGCTAACATCATCAGGCATATAGATGTTGTTGTTGTTGCTAGACAATTTTCGCCATTTGGAGCTCCTATTTATACATCCAAGATTGCAATTTTGCATTTGTGAAGTTCAAATTGAAGCTTTTTTATTTCCAAAGACGACTCATTTGTCCCCCTTCTATTCCAGAAATCAATTTTTCAATGTTGCATTTCATATTACAGTCGATGGCTTTTTTTTCCATCGTAGACTATGTCTTTCATATCGAAAGATTTTTTAAGTGGATTGTGGTTTAGAACGCTAAGACGTCAGCAACATTGTCTGTTAGTTGGCGACGACCCAGGTTCGAATCCCAGCCGGGCTCAGCTGAATGTTTTATTTTAAGTTTTTGCCTTTTTAGGGGCCGAAGGCCATTATTTGTGAGATTTAATTAATTTAATTAATCGAGCTTTTTATGACCTAAGGAGATTACATTGAAAAATTGATATCTAGCGAAGTCCTACACACACACATCAACCACTATGCGACGATCGTTTCGTTAGCTGGTTAGGCTAACATCATCAGGCATATTAGATGTTGTTGCTGTTGCTAGACAATTTTCGCCATTTGGAGCTCCTTTGGAAATAAAAAAGCTTCATTAATTTTCTCGTTTAGAGTTAAGCTTAATGATCTGAAATTATTTGCAAGTGAAAAAGGAAAGCCATGGACTCGAACCCACATAGTCACCAAATTACGTTACCTGGTTTCATTGGTGGTAAAGCAAATCTTCGGACGTATCGACTATGTAATGGCTTCTCTGTCCTAGAACTTATCGTTTTTCAAATGCAAATGTGTTTTTATACATTAACGGATATTTGGCCGTTTTGAAATGTATTTTCTTCACAACAACCGCTTTTTGCGATGCCTTTGAAGTTATGAGTTTTGGCTTTGAACGCTAACACGCCGTGACAACATTTTTTTGATATGTTTTCAAGGACGTGGGTTCAAATCCCAGCCGGGCTCAGCCTATTTTTTATTTTTTGAAATTTTGCCTGTTAGGGCGAAGATCATTTTTTTTAATGATTTTATTAATTTTCTCGTTTAGAGTTAAGCTTAATGATCTGAAATTATTTGCAAGTGAAAAAGGAAAGCCATGGACTCGAACCCACATAGTCACCAAATTACGTTACCTGGTTTCATTGGTGGTAAAGCAAATCTTCGGACGTATCGACTATGTAATGGCTTCTCTGTCCTAGAACTTATCGTTTTTCAAATGCAAATGTGTTTCTATACATTAACGGATATTTGGCCGTTTTGAAACGTATTTTCTTCACAACAACCGCTTTTTGCGATGCCTTTGAAGTTATGAGTTTTGGCTTTGAACGCTAACACGCCGTGACAACATTTTTTTGATATGTTTTCAAGGACGTGGGTTCAAATCCCAGCCGGGCTCAGCCTATTTTTTATTTTTTGAAATTTTGCCTGTTAGGCAAAATGCGACGATCGTTTCGTTAGCTGGTTAGGCTAACATCATCAGGCATATAAGATGTTGTTGTTGTTGCTAGACAATTTTCGCCATTTGGAGCTCCTTTGGAAATAAAAAAGCTTCAATTTGAACTTCACAAATGCAAAATTGCAATCTTGGATGTATAAATAGGAGCTCCAAATGGCGAAAATTGTCTAGCAACAACAACAACATCTTATATGCCTGATGATGTTAGCCTAACCAGCTAACGAAACGATCGTGTGTGTGTGTAGGACTTCGCTAGATATCAATTTTTCAATGTAATCTCCTTAGGTCATAAAAAGCTCGATTAATTAAATTAATTAAATCTCACAAATAATGGCCTTCGCCCCTATTTATACATCCAAGATTGCAATTTTGCATTTGTGAAGTTCAAATTGAAGCTTTTTTATTTCCAAAGGAGCTCCAAATGGCGAAAATTGTCTAGCAACAACAACAACATCTTATATGCCTGATGATGTTAGCCTAACCAGCTAACGAAACGATCGTCGCATAGTGGTTGATGTGTGTGTGTAGGACTTCGCTAGATATCAATTTTTCAATGTAATCTCCTTAGGTCATAAAAAGCTCGATTAATTAAATTAATTAAATCTCACAAATAATGGCCTTCGCCCCTAAAAAGGCAAAAACTTAAAATTTTTATATTTTTCATACAAAAGTAATGGTCCATTTCATCCGCTAAAGAATAGCAGATCATCATTCAAAATTGTAGGCATCTTTTTCGACCTATACTCTTACCCGATGCAAATTTCGTGACCATTGATGTATAATTGCGACTTCTAGCGAGTTTATTGTTACACTACAAACAAATAACGGAATATATTAGGCTGTAACTCTGTTTTCTGATCATGCACACCAACAAAATTGGCATCAATTGAAAGGTCAAGCGTTCCACTTTCAAGTATATCTCACTTGTCCGGAATGTTACTTCCAGGAATTAAGATATAAGCTGTATATTAAAAATTTTCACAATTTTCACACAAAAGTTTTGGTCCATTTAACCCTCTAAATATTATCCGATCGCCATCTCAAATTGCAAGCTTCTCCTTTGTGATATACTCTTACCTAATTTAAAATTACGCGTTGATCGGACTATTATTGAGACCTACAGAGCCGCTAGAAAATTGGATAAATATTATGTTTTTGGTCCATTTCACCCGCTAAATATTTCACGATCATCACCAATAAGAATAGGGATCTATTCTGATCTGAACCTGACCTCCATGCAAAATTTCGTGGCGCTCGGTCCATAATTGCGGCCTGGAGCGTGTTTACAATTTATAATGGACAGACGGACGGACGGACACACATCTCAAAATCGCTTTATCTCGTCGAGATATGAAGATTGGTATACCACATTGAGGGTCTCCGACGAATATTTCGCGGTGTTACATGAATTTTAACCAAAACAAACTTATACATAATACCCTTTTCCACATTGTGGTGTAGGGTATAAAAATGAGATGTGACAATTTTTATACCCTCAGCCTTTAGGCTAGAAGGGTATATACACTTTGATACGAAAAATGTCTGTCTGTCTGGCTTGTGCGCACGATTACTCTTGAACAGTTCAACTGATTCGAACCAAATTTTGGGTATCGTAATATTTTTCAAACTTAGTTTAAGTTCGAAGATGGGCCATATCGGTCCACTCCTTCTGGTACCTCCCCCACAAAAGTTCAAAATTTTTCTGTAATATGGTCTGAACGATAACTCTCGAAGGGAGCAATCGATTTGGTCAAAACATTGCACGTCGTATTATTCCTTCCAGAAATAGATCTGGTTCGAATATGAACTATATCTGTCCACTACTTCGAGTACCTCCCACACAAAATTCGGATAAAGTGAAGTTTAAGAGCACCTCACGGATCGTTTTGAAATTTTTTTCAGTAAGTTTTGTATGTGCTCGCTTTACGACGGTGCAATTTTTTGGCGAAGAAAGTCAATAATTCCTAAGATATTGGCCTAAAAGCTCCAAGAAACCCTGACGGCACCAACCAATATGCCAAATTCGCAAGATAATCCTCGCAGGGAGTTTTTGATTGATGCAGGCTTTGCACATCGTATTATTTCATCCAATCCAGTATGGGATTGAAATATAGACTATATCGGTCCACTCCTTCGGGTACCTCCCACACAAAATTCAAATATAGTGAGCTCCTCTCGCATCGTTTTGACTCTTTTTCAGTAGATTGTTGGAGCAGCTTCATTTCCAATGGTACATTTTGTTCCGGAGTAAGTCAATACTTCCTAAGATAATGGCCCAAAAGCTTCAAAACCCTGTCGGATATTGTGCAAGATAACTCTAAAACTTTTTCAAAAATTTCTTTCAAACTTATTTTAACATAATTTAATATTTTGAGTCCTTTATGAGGATGTTTGGTATATGTCAATGATTTGGTATAAGCCCACGTTACGGTACCTACAGATTTTAAAGCAAACTCGTAATATAAAATCAATATATTTTATATACGGCATAATTATTGTGTTTGGTTTGGTTTTGCTGTTTTTTTCTTGGTCAGTGGCTGAGGGTATTTCTTTGTCAGCATAGCTGACTGATACGTACTTGTTTTAGTTTGTATACCCTCAGCCTTTAGGATAAAGAAGGTATATACACACTGATACGACGAAAAATTTGCCTCATCGAAATAATATGTTTGACGAAGTCTGTTTCAGACAATTTGGAGTGATTGGTCGATTGAGCAATGTCCTTCGTCTGCCTGTTTAGATATGTGGTGCGCAATCTCTCGAACGAAGCAACTGATTGGGTCCAACATTTTGCATTCGTAATATTTTGTTAAAACTTAGTTTAAGTTCGAAGATGGGCCATATCGGTCTACTCATTCCGGTACCTCTCCCACAGAAGTTAAAGAATTTTCACTTAAATGGTCCACACAATAAATCTTGAAGGGAGTAACCTAATTGGTCACAACTTTGCATATAGCAATATTACTTTCAGGTGTAGGTGGGGTTCGAATATGGACTTTATCTGTCCACTAATTTAGTTACCTCCAACACAAAATTAGGAAAAAGTGAAGTTTAAGATCTTCTCTCGGATCGTTTTGAAATTTTTGGAGGTACCGTTATATGGGGGCTATACCAAAACATGGACAAATTTTGGTAGAGATGTGTTGTGACCTCTGGTAACCTTAAATGTCAAATCACAAGTAGTTCGATCAAAAAATTTTGCTAAAACCCTCAGAAAACCGAAAATCGAGTGGTACCGATGTTTTATACCAAAACATGGACCCATGATGACGATTTTTGGTGAAGAAGTTTCGTGACCACTGAAAACTTCAAATATCAAATTACAGCTAGCTCGGTTAAAAATTGTAGCAAAAAATTCCTAAATACCGAAAATCAGGAGGTACCGTCATATGGGGGCTATACCAAAACGTCGACCGATACAGCTCATTATAAAGAGATGCATCTTCCCAAAAGGTCAGCGCCCTATCTCCATTTCTGTGGATGCTAGAGTGATAACAACTGGCGCACGGACGGACATGTATAGATCTACTCTAAGTTATCGGATTGTTGGGATAAATCATTACGCTTCTTAAACGGAAATAGAGTTCAATTAAACCGTTTTAATTTATATACTTTGTAAAAATATGTGTAAATCGCGTAATTATCAAATATAATTTTGTCCGCATGTGATTTTCATGTACAGCAAGACCATATCTTTTAATTTGTATAAATATTTATTTTTTTTTTTTTTGAAATATAATTTGGACGCTAAGATGTAGCATCGGCTACATCCAAGCATTAAAAAACCTATAAAACATCGCATATTTGCACAAAGTGCATACAATTTTGTTCCGCATCCGGTTTCAATGTCACCATGAAAATCCACATCGATATATATCTATTTCAAGGCGATCCATCAAGAACAGTGGGTGTAGCATCACGCACTATTTTTTGGGATAAAATGAATGTAGCTCCCTTTTAAGTGATGTTTTTAAATCTATGTTTCCGCAAAAACGAAGATTGTGCACCAGTTTTTTCATTACAGTGAAAACGACTCGCAGAAAACGCGACAATATGCGCGATATTTTGAAAAACAATTTTAGGTTATTTTCTTGCCTTGGAATTTCTCGAATCTCGCGTTTTAGTAGATGGATTTTCACGAGTAATGATTAATTAGATCCGCAACGTAAAAATCTAAAATTTGCAATCAAGTATGAGAAAATCGAATGAAAGTTTTAAAAATTATGTTCAAAGAATATTATTTTTAGAAAATTGTTCGCACAAAATTTACATATTTGGATACAGATAACTGTGAAGATGTGTAGGCTACATTCACGACACATATATCAAATAACTCAGAATCGCGTGTTCTACAATCCTACATATGATGTTTTGAAAAACCTGTTTGCGGAACGAAATTAGAAGAAATTTTCAAAAAACACTTAAAATCTGGCTTCAAAATGTCAGCATCACTTAATGGTAGACGCAGATCAAATTTTGAAAAGTTATATATTGGTGAGATCCTTGTTTAGTTGGCTCGATTTTAGGTATTTTGAAGGTTGTGACCACAACAACCCACCGAAATGGGTGAAATTTGGTATATAGTCTACATTGGAGGTAAAAACCTTTCCAACTGAAATTCGTGGGTATAGGTCCACGTTTCGGTATAGGCCCCCTAGAACGGCACCTCCAGATTTTAGTAATTTTGAAGGTTGTGACGTCAATATGCCACCGAAATGACTGAAATTTGTTACTTTGTCTTCCATGGGGTTATAAAATATTTAAGAATGGAATTGTCAGCACAGGTCCACGTCTTCATATATCCCCCGTAGAAGCGTACCTCTTCATTTTCGGTATTTTTTAGAAATAACGGAAATTTGGTATTTAATCTTTTTCATAAACGAAACGAAACTAATTTTTCCATTTTACTGCAATACCTCTTGTGGTGGAGGGTATAAAAAGTTCGGAGCGGCCGAACTTAACGCCGTTCTAACGTGTTTTATGCTCCCTTCCGATTTTTGGCTTAACCTTACATTTTTTAGACCTAGACCTAAAGAAAGACTCAAAGGAATCTCCATTGGCAATATCGTACTATACCATCTAAGATTGATGCTGAAATTTTGAAGCCGGAATTTCGGGATTTTTTGAAATATTTTTTTTATAATCCGGACGCGCAACAAGATAATATTCCAAACTCACAATAGGATTATAGAGCTCGTGATTTTACGTCGTTTTATGCATATATCATGAGTGTGCTCTGTACAGCATCTTAGTAACTGGAGTCTAACGGCCAACATTTGCTGCGTGAATTTTCTTAAAAAACCTATTTTTGCGTGTAAAATGTACAAGTGTTTTTTACGCGACGTATATAATGAGCCCTTCCGCGTTCCAATCCATTCACTTAAACGGTGGATATAGACACCTTGAAAATAGGAAAATGTCCATAATTCAGTATATATAGAAGGAAAAAATTAGGGTAGAGACATAGTAAGATTGCCGCACAAAATACACCTGATGAGCGCTTCTCACCAAAGTGCGAAACATGTAGTGTAGTGGTTTGTGATGACAATTTCTCTGACATTCTTTTTCATTTACAAAAACGTTCTGATGAATCAGCTCGTTTTGAAAGAGAAAAATAACAAAATTAAAACATATAATCAACCTCACCTTAACAGGTAGACATAAAGTCCAGAAATATATTTTGACAAATCCGCGTACTAAACCGCGAAAATCTTTGAAAATTTTTACATATATGCTATGCTTTATGAGCGATTAAAATATTTGCGAAAAATCATGTTATAAATTACACAGATACGCTGATAACATGGGTCTTTTACCAAAAATAGGATGTGGAGGCACATCCGCGGTTCTTGAAGAATCTATTTGAAACAAGTGTATATTGACGTATTTTTGATGGGTGCTACTGAAATCAAATGCGCATCACAATCGTGCATATTGCGCGACTTCAACCCAAATTGAAGTTTCTAGCATTGTGTGATGCAACTGACGGCATACTTTAGCCGCTGAGTGGAACATCGAAATATGCATAGATGATGAAAGATATTGATTCGCTGTATCAACAATCCGCAGCGCATCAACTGCTTTCACCTAATTCGCGAATGACAGGTATTTTAATTTTCATATGTAAGTGGAATATTACTCATAATTTCCTATCCTTATAAGTTACCACAGTAAGCAGTTAAGCTTTCGCGATGGTAAACCATTTTTTCCTTAACATCTACAGCAAAAACCGTAGATGTGCTCGCAAAAAATTTAAATTTTTTCAAATTGAATTGCAAAAGAAAGTTTGTTTTTACAATATATATTCTTGAGTTGTTCTGAGTCGACATAGACATGCCCCTCTGTTCGTCTGTTGTAATCACTCTAGCGTCCACAATAAACCGAACTAGCTGTAATTTAACATTTGAGGTTCTCTGTGGTCACGGAAATTCTTCACTAAAAATCGTCAACATAGGTCCATGTTTTGGTATAGCCCCCATATAACAGTACCTCCCGATTTTCGGTATTTGGGCGTCTTAGCTACCCGCAATTTGACATTTGAGGTTCCCAGTAGTTACACAATTTTTCCTTTAAAAATGGTCAATGATTTAGTGATTTTTTAGATAAGATTAGATAATTTAGTCAGTTGGGGTGGTCGAAAATTTTTTGCACCTAAAAAAAGGACAGGAAAGGAAACTCATTATTCCATTTTAGTAAAGAATAGTTTATGGTGGAGGGTATCAAAAGTTCGGCCCGGTCGAATTTCACCAATTTTTAGTTGTTAAATGTTACTTTTTATTTTATTAAAATCTTTCTTTGCGAATTTTTTAATGTGCATTATAATTTAACCTATATTCGTATGTATGTATATGCATATCAGCATCAATTCAGACCAAGTCATGTTTTAATTTCTGAACAAAAAATACTTTACTGAAACATAAAATATTTCATTTAAAAATAATTACATTGTTTTCATAATAAAATTTAATAACTTTTGCCGTTAATTAACGTTAATGTCATACTTTTCATCGGCCCAATCTCCCATTAAATAATTAAAATAATTTATTGTAAATGTAAATAACACTGTAATAGCATAAAACAGAAAAAATACCAACGTAACACAAAAATAAACGAGAATTTACCACAAAAATAAATTTATATAAAAGTCAACATTCGTCGACATAAATTTAACATCAGTAATTTTAGTAATGGTAATAACAGCGCTATAGTGAAAAGGCGCATTATTTAATGAATTATAAAATATTTTGTAATACATTTTTAAATATAATAACAAGTCGTAAAGTGTGTCATTTTGTTTGATTTATACACATGAAGTAATGACTTTTGAAACAAAAAGTAACAATTACTTACTAAATTGGAAAAAAAATAAAATCCTTATTGCAATTGAAATCTGTGGGTAAAGAGTTATTTTTCGGATTCGGAAAAAATCAGGAGTTTTACCCTGTGCATGATGTTGAACGTCACATGATTTATTATGAAACTTGTATTATCAATTTCCAAATCCATGAGTTTATACTGCAACACCCAGTAAATGTTTGAAATTTAATAACGCCCATTAACTACATCTGCCCTAAATAGAAGTAAGTTTAAAATTCGTTCCAAATAGTTAGATGAACAAACTGCAAAAATATGCTTACAAATGTAGCTCGCAATTTATCCTGGAGGCCTTTTTAACACTCTCGTATTGTACATACTTATATTTCGCATATTTCTTTTATGTGAATGGTTATGTAATAAACCCAGCTATACATACCGGCCCATGTAATAAAACTCTACCACAATGTAAATTACTGTCATTATTATAGAAGAACAACGATGACGAGCAACATTATGCAAATTTAATAATGCGTACACGAATATATCTGCAAATGTTCTACGTAATATTTTGCATTCATGTGTGTAATGCTACTATCATAAATATCTTAGTAAACATTTTACTCTCGCTGTTAAGGGATGCCATATCGAAGAAATTCAGATATAAAAATATCTTTAATGATAGAACTTAACGAATAGTCAAGTAAACAATATTCAGTGCCTTTCAGTAACACTTAGTCACGTCCACTTTTTAGCTCAATATGAGTCTCCTTACTACCACTTTGTACAAATATGTCCTTCAGAAATTAAAATATGGACGAAATCCATTTCAGACAATCTGAAGTCTATTTAGACATATCCGTCCGTCTGTCCGTCCGGCCGGCTGGACCGCATAATAACTCTCGAACGGATAAAGCGAATTTGGTACGATGAGAATATGCTCAATGGTTATGGATCGAACGTTGGCGTGAAGGTGGCTAGGTGGGGTGCTTGTTAGTTGGTGGTTTCGTGATAAGTGGGCTTTGCGCGGATTATAAGTGCATGAAATCACATGTCTACTGGACAAAATGTAAATGAAAACCTATTAGAAAATTGTTTTACTGCCCACGGTGCTTTTGAACCAGCTTTAAATGAAAGGAGCTTACACCTGGGAAGTTTATGTGGATTCTGAAACTACAATGTTCATAGATGAGGAAAATCCAAATACAAAAAAATATTGCTGAATGGATTTTTAAATAAATTGCGGTCAAAGTTCATACTTTTAGGGTTTTTGCTTGGAAACAGCAAGTCCTATCGAAATGGCGTTGGAGAAAATATTGTAGCTGTGAAATTTCTCTACATGATTGACCTTTCTGATATTTTCATAATTTAAAATCATTTAAAGTTGGTTCAAGATCACCGTGTGCCTTAATTAAAATTTTGTATTCCTATTTTAGATATATTTGTTTCTAATTAGTAGGAGAAAGTAATAGAGAAATATTTATTGTTGTGTGTCATAAAGAGATAATATCTGCTATAATGAATTTTTCCTATCATTAGACTGTACAACAAAATTTAACTTTTTTTAAACTACATGACACCCCCCACAGATTGTGAAAGAGGACCGAAAAAAAGAAGACACGTGTATCGGCGTTTTGAAAGTTTACGTCGAGAAGTAACCTAAAAAGGCGTGGCAAGTTCCGCCCATTTCTACAGGTTTTGAAATATTCGTCATCCGATTCCTTGGAATCCTTGCATTTTAGGTATAAAGTGTCATTGGCAATATTATTGACAACAATCCGGGGTATATTTTTATGAAAATAATTAACCCTCATGCGAGGGGTCTTTTTGGTCCATTTTTTCAAAAATATTTTAAAAATCCTTTAAAATGAGATCGATCAGATCAAAATATTTGTCATAAAATTCACTATAGGTCCCCGAATACACCAAAACTCTAAATCGTACCTAAACGCCAGGAATCTGCCAAAAGTAAATTCACGTTGTAGGGTTAATGTTGTACTTTATCTGAGTTTATTAAGTTTTGTTCCACAATACTTCATTCTAGATAGAAGACGTCAAAAACAAAAACATTCTCCATCAAATTTCAATATAAGTCTCCTAATAAATGAAATATGTATTTACAATATATATCAAGAAAATATATACATCAAATTTGCCAACAAAACACAATATTTATACCCTATACCACAATGTGGAAAAGGGTATTATAAGTTTGTTTTGGTACAAATTCATGTAACACCGCGAAATATTCGTCGGAGACCCCCAATGTGGTATACCAATCTTCATATCTCGACGAGATAAAGCGATTTTGAGATGTGTGTCCGTCCGCCTGTTCATTATAAATTGTAAACACGCTCCAGGCCGCAATTATGGACCGATCGTCACGAAATTTTGTATGGAGGTCGGGTTCAGATCAGAATAGATCCCTATTTTTATTGGTGATGATCGTGAAATATTTAGCGGGTGAAATGGACCAAAAACATAATATTTATCCAATTTTCTAGCGGCTCTGTAGGTCTCAATAATAGTCCGATCAACGCGTAATTTTAAAGAGTATATCAAAAAGGAGAAGCTTGCAATTTGATATGGCGATCGGATAATATTTAGAGGGTGAAATGGACCAGGGATAGTGGTGAAATGGACCAGGGATAGTGGTATAGGGTATCCCATGGTCGTCTCCGTCCGACTATAGACTTTTCTTACTTGTTATACCCTATACCCAGAGATGGTTTTTACCGGGTATTTACCCGGTAAATACCCACACGGTGGGTAAATACCGGGTAAATACACATTTGTGGGTATTTATTTGGGTATTTACTATATTGAATCGCTAATACAAAATCCTAGACCCTATTTCTGGGTTTAGGTTATGAAATCGATTCAAAATGCATAGTTTTACAATACTTTAAACAAGTGGGTAAATACTTGGGTAAATACCCGAGTATTTACCCAAGTGTTGGGTAAAAACTCATTAACTGCCGAACTACTTGACGTAGGCTGACAAAATTTGGCTCAAATCTTTCTTATATCAAAAGAACTTCTGGTACTGAACATGGGGTCTCTGGGTCCATGTTTTGATATAGCCCCCATATATCCGTACCTCCCGATTTAAGGTATTTTTTACTTATTAGCATCATTGTACAATCATATTGGCTGAAATTTGGCACAGTGAATTCTTAATATGTAGAAAATATCCTTGCAAAAATTTGTCAACATAGGTCCACGTTTTCTAATAGCCACCATATAAGGGTACCCCGATTTAGAGTATTTACCCAAATGTTGGGTAAAAACTCTTTAACTACCGAACTACTCGACGTAGGCTGACAAAATTTGGCTCAAATCTTTCTTATGTCAAAAGAACTTCTGCTACTGAACATGGGGTCTCTGGGTCCTTGTTTTGATATAGCCCCCATATATCCGTACCTCCCGATTTAAGGTATTTTTACTTATAAGACTCATTGTACAATCATATTGGCTGAAATTTGGCACAGTGAGTTCTAAATATGTAGAAAATATCCTTGCAAAAATTTGTCAACATAGGTCCACGTTTTCTAATAGCCCCCATATAAGGGTACCCCGATTTCGAGTTTTTACCCAAATGTTGGGTAAAAACTCTTTAATTGCCGAACCATTTGACGTAGGCTGACAAAATTTGGCTCAAATCTTTCTTATGTCAAAAGAACTTCTGCTACTGAACATGGGGTTGCTGGGTCCATGTTTTGATATAGCCCCCATATATCCGTACCTCCCGATTTAAGGTATTTTTTACTTATTAGCCTCATTGTATAATCATATTGGCTGAAATTTGGCACAGTGAGTTCTCAATATGTAGAAAATATCCTTGCAAAAATTTGTCAAGGTAGGTCCACGTTTTCCAGTAGCCCCCATATAAGGGTACCCCGATTTCGAGTATTTACCCAAAAGTGGGTAAAAACTCATTAACTGTTGAACCCCTTGACGTTGGCTGACAAAATTTGGCTCAAAACTTTCTTATATCAATAGTAATAAAGGTATTGAAAATGGAGTCCCTGGGTCCATGTTTTGATATAGCCCCCATATAGCCGTACCTCCCGATTTAAGGTTTTTTCATCTATTAGCCACATTTTACAATCATACTGACTGTAATTTGGTACAGTGAGTTCCCAATATGTATAAAATATCCTTGCAAAAAATTGTCGACGTAGGTCCTCGTTTTCTTGTAGCCCCAATATGGGTTACTGAAATCGGGAGGTACGGCTATATGGGGGTCATACCAAAACATGGACCCAGGGACTCCATTTTCAATACCTTTAATACTATTGATATAAGAAAGTTGTTAGCCAAATTTTGTGAGCCTACGCCAATGGTTCGGCAAATAAAGAGTTTTTACCCAATATTTGGGTAAATACTCGAAATCGGGGTACCCATGTATGGGGGCTATAAGAAAGCGTGGACCTACGTTGACAAATGTTTGCAAAGATATTTTATACTCATTGAGGACTCACTGTGCCAAATTACAGCCAATTTGGTTATAAAATGTGGCTAATAGATGAAAAAAACCTTAAATCGGGAGGTACGGCTATATGGGGGCTATATCAAAACATGGACCCAGAGACCCCATGTTCAGTAGCAGAAGTTCTTTTGACATAAGAAAGATTTGAGGAAAATTTTGTCAGCCTACGTCAAGTAGTTCGGCAGTTAAAGAGTTTTTACCCAACATTTGGGTAAATACTCGAAATCGGGGTACCCTTATGTGGTGGCTATTAGAAGACGTGGACCTATATTGACAAATTTTTGCAAGGATATTTCCTACATATTGAGAACTCACTGTGCCAAATTTCAGCCAATATGATTGTACAATGATGCTAATAAATAAAAAATACCTTAAATCGGGAGGTACGGATATATGGGGGCTATATCAAAACATGGACCCAGAGACCCCATGATCAGTATCAGAAGTTCTTTTGACATAAGAAAGATTTGAGCCAAATTTTGTCAGCCTACGTCAAGTAGTTCGGCAGTTAATGAGTTTTTACCCAACACTTGGGTAAATACTCGGGTATTTACCCACTTGTTTAAAGTATTGTAAAACTATCCATTTTGAATCGATTTCATAACCTAAACCCAGAAATATGGTCTAAGATGTTGTATTAGCGATTCAATATAGTAAATACCCAAATAAATACCCACAAATGGGTATTTACCCGGTATTTACCCAATTTACCCAATTTACCGGGTATTTACCCATTGGGTATTTACCCACTGTCCATCTCTACCTATACCACAATGTGGAAAAGGGTATTATAAGTTTGTTTTGGTAAAAATTCATGTAACACCGCGAAATATTCATCGGAGACCCCAAATGTGGTATACCAATCTTCATATCTCGACGAGATAAAGCGATTTTGAGATGTGTGTCTGGAGGTCGGGTTCAGATCAGAATAGCTCCCTATTCTTATTGGTGATGATCGTGAAATATTTAGCGGGTGAAATGGACCAAAAACATAATATTTATCCAATTTTCTAGCGGATCTGTGGGTCTCAATAATAGTCCGATCAACGCGTAGTTTTAAATAAGGTAAGAGTATATCACAAAGGAGAAGCTTGCAATTTGAAATGGCGATCGGATAATATGTAGAGGGTTAAATGGACGAAAACTTTTGTGTGAAAATTGTGAAAATTTTTAATATACAGCTTATATCTTAATTCCTGGAAGTGACATTCCGGACAAGTGAGATATACTTGAAAGTGGAACGCTTGACCTTTCAATTGATGCCAATTATGTTGGTGTGCATGATCAGATAACAGAGTAACAGCCTAATATATTCCGTTATTTGTTTGTAGTGTAATAATAAACTCGCTAGAAGTCGCAATTATGCATCAATAGTCACGAAACTTTGCACCGGGTAAGAGTATAGGTCGAAAAAGATGCCTTCAATTTTGAATGATGATCTGATATTCTTTAGCGGGTGAAATGGACCATTACTTTTGGATGAAAAATATAAAAAATTTATTTTTGGTCGATGTTTTAATTCCTTGAGGACATATACTTTTCGCAAAGTAGCCTACATATGAAAAAAAAACTACTGACCTTTCCTCTGATGTAAATTGCAATAAAGTGTTTGCTATATAACGGGCCTACTGCCTAATATATAATGGGTTCTGTGTAGAGAACCACATTTTTATCCCATGCCACATATTGTCTCTCCAAAAGTTTATGTAACACCACGAAATATTCGTCCTAGACCCCTTATTTGGTATGCCAAAATTCATATCTCCACGAGATAAAGCGATTTAGCGATGTGTTTCCGTCCATTCAAAATTGTAAACAAGCTTAAGGCCGCAATTATGGACCGATTGTAACGAATTTTTTAAGGAGGTTGGGTTCGGGCCAGAATGGAAATGATTTGCTGATGATCGTGAAATGTTCAGGGAATGAAATGGACCAAAAAAATTTTAAAATTTTAACCAATTTTGTAGCGGCTCTGTAGGTCAAAATAATAACCCGCAAAATTTTAAACAAAGTTTGAGTTTATGATGAAGAAGAAGGGTACAAGCCAACGTGAAGATCAGATAATACTTAGCGGGTTAAATGGACTGAAACTTTTGTGTGAAATTGGTAAAAATTTCAATAACGTAGCGGTTAAACAACTGAAGTACTAGTACTACATAAGTGGGTTTCATTACATTTTAGATTGTGCGAACTAAATTTTCCTTTCCTGCTACATAAATGTATTTGTCATCCTAGATAACTTTTTGGTTTTGGTAATAAGTATTATACATTACATCTCTGATATTTGATAATTAAATTTTCACAATCTATGAAGAGAAGTTCCGTGGAGAGCGATTGTCCAGGGATAGTGCTATAGGGTATTCCATGGTCGGCTCCGACCGACTATAGACTTTTCTTACTTGTTTTTGAATAAATTGGTTTTGTTATTTTTTCGGGTTAATGCATGAAAGTAACATGAAATTTAGTTTTAGACGAAAGTTGTTAAAAGAAGAAATATTCTACACAAATTTTCACTATAAGACCCAGAACAAACTAGATATCTAAGTAAAACACTTTGTTAAGAAAATGACGTTACAAAACAAGTAAAAAAGTATCAGTCGGCTTTGCCGACAGAGATATACCCTCAGCCTGTGTGGATTGAAATACTTTTTTCCCAAAAAAAACATGTATTAAGGGGGTCTTCAAAATTTTGGGCGTATGAACCGACAGAAGTATGGATAGTATTAAACCTCAACAATTTGCGGAGATAACGATAGATAGTGCTTATTTATCACAATAGCCTACGAAAAACATAATATCACTGTAAACAGGGCCACTAGGAAAACATTCGGTAAAAATGTCCAAAGGATCCTCGAACAGACCCTTGACAACACAAAAATGTTGCAAATTTGTGTGGGTGGTACCACAAGGATTGGCCAGATAGGGCCCAAATATGAACATAAACTAAGTTTTGACAATATTTAGATATCCAAAGTTTGGACCAAATCGGTTGCTACCTCTATGAGAAATCGCGCGTACCATTTTAGCGAATATTTTCGAACTTTTGTGGGGGAGGTACCGGAAGGAGTGGACCTATAAGCACCACCTTCGAATTACATATAATATTCCAAGAAATATTATAATAATTAAAGTGTGGACGAACGCAGTATTGGGTTCGAGCTCTCCAGCCACTACATATGGTGCCATAGGGGTTTTTACAACTTTCGGTCTGTTTTCTCAAGAAGTATGGACTTGCCCTTGAAAAAACTTTTGCTGTCGTATTTGTTGCAGCGAATGCAAGTTGCTTCAACAAAAATCAAAGTGATTCGAGAGCAAGTGAATTTATTCAAAATGTTGTGTGGGAGGTAGCCGCAGGAGTGGACAAATATAGTCCATATTCGAAACTGATCAATATCTGCTAGATATATTAGGATGTGTAAAGTATGGATCAAATCGGTCACCCCCTTCAAGAGTTATCGTACGAACAATTTGTCCGAACTTTTTTGAACTTTCGTGGGGGAGGTACCTGGAGGAGTGGACCCATATGGCTTATCTTCGAACTTAAACTATGTTTGGACAAAATATTACTAAGGCCAAACTTTGGACCAAATCGGCAGACCAGTTCGAGAGTTTTTTTGCCCTCCAACCTCCTCACACGGTGTCATAGGGGTTTTTTGCAATTTTCAGGCTATTTTCTCAGGAAGTATGGACTTGCCCCTGATGAAACTTATACCGTCGTATGGAGGGCAGTGAATACAAGTTGCTTAAGCAAAAATCAAAGCGATTCGAGAGATGTTCCTAAACTGAACTTTTCCAAAATTTTGTGTGGGGGGGTACCCGACGGAGTGGACCGATTGAGTCCATATTGAAACCTGATCTAAGTCTGGTATACGCTCCACGATGGGCAAAGTATGGACCAAATCGGTTACACCCTTCAAGAGTTATCGTGCATACAAATTTTCCGAACATTTTCGAACTTTTGTGGGGGAGGTACCGGAAGGAGTGGACCGATATAGCTCAACTTCGAACTTAAACTAAGTTTGGACAAAATATTACGAAAGCCAAAATTTGAACCGAATCGGTTCATCCCTTCGAGAGTTATCGTGCGCTCCAGCCAGCCAGACAGACAGACAGACGGACGGACATTGCTCAATCGACTCCAAATTGTCTGAAACACATTTCGTCCAAACATACTTGGGGTCTAAAACCATTATTTCGATGAGGCACATTTTGCCCGTATGAAAGTGTATATACCCTTCATAGCCTAAAGGCTGAGGGTATAATTAGATATTATAGGTAGAAATTATTTGTTAAACTTTTAGACTCTTAATTAAAATTTATTCTATACTGAGCCAAAATCTACTAAAATTCTTCATTTTTGGGGATTGTGTCAAAAAAAGAAATTATCAAATTTCATTATGAGTCTCTGAACAAAAGAAATTTGTAGCTATAATATTTAACATCTCCAGAAGCTTTCGCTTTTTATATATGATTTAGGACCATATTCTACCGTCTTTATTCACATTTTGGTTATCTGCGGTCACAAAATATATTTTATTGATGTTTTTCATAATAAATTCTTTCAGAAGATTACGTGTGCTCCATCCAAACTATTTTTGGAATATCTGTGGTGAATATATATAGGGATAATATTGACAACCCAGATCGGACATTGTAAAATTTCTTATGTTAGTACTATAAACTAAAATAACGTCATCAGGATAAGTCAAAGTTTCCCCATATTGTATGTGAAAAAGCGTGGATAGTCTACGGATATTGTCCAGTGAATATATATCTGACATACGGGTCCTAAAATCCATGATTTTGGCATGGTACTAAATACCATAATGATGGCAGCTACTCCTGCTCTGACAAAAAACCTGTAGAAATGGGCGGAACTTGCCACGCGTATTTAGGTTACTTCTCGACGTAAACTTTCAAAACGCCGATACACGTGTCTTCTTCTTTTCGGTATTTTTTCATAATCTGTGTTGTGCAGTGTTATCAAAGTTGTAAGTGAAAACAACCGTGAACGAAATTAATGCTCAAACATTGGTTACGGTTACGGTTCTGCAAAATAATACCGAAATAATGGTCTCAGACTTCTCATATGTTTTGACAAAGTACGTTTCAAACAATTAGGAGTCGATTTAGCCCAGTTCGCCCGTCTGTCTTGCTCGTGTGCCAGATAACTCTCGAACGCATCAACCGATTCGGTCCAAATTTTGGATCTAGCAATATTTTGGCCAAACTTTAAGTCCTATCGGTCCACTCCTTCAGGCAATACCCCCACAAGACTTCAAAATGTTTGCGCACAATAACTCTCGAAGGTTCAAAATTGGATTATATCTGTTCCCTCCTTCAGATACCTTCCTTACTAAATTTCAGATGTCCGATTTCACCGAAACTTTGAACATAATAAAATTACTTCCAGACGTACATATACCAAGTACCAAGATGGTCTATATGGGACAACGTCATTCATAAAAGTTCAACATAAGTGCAGTTTATAGGCTGTTGAAGGATCCATTGGACAATTCCCAGCAAAAAAAGTCCCCACAAAATCATGGGTTTCGTAAGGGATTTTTGGCAGCAGTAACTACTCTCTCCCCCTTTCTTCCCCATTATTTTTACAAGGGCATGTCGCACTCAGTTTGTAGTTATTTTATGACCACTGGAATAACTAGTTATTCTGTGGCCAATAGAAGTTGAAAAGTAAGGTGAAAAACATCTATTTTTAGAACAGCTGATGTGGAGAATTTGTTTTTAATTTCAACACACTTCTTACTTTTATTTTACTTTATTTCATTTCGCTAACTGCCAGAGTTGAACACACGAACCCCCTGATTTCTAGTCAAACACACTACACACTGTGCCACACACACGAACATTAAGGGTTGCTTAAGAACTTAAATGTGCAGTGCACATGTGCACCATGAACTGTTATTTTTTAATTAACAAAAAGTTTTTGTCAAAAACTCGAGTGCCGACGGTGAGCGCTGAACACACAACCCTAGGATTTATAGTCGGACACACATACTGTGCCACCGTCGTCATTACTTAGTGAGGAGTAAAGTAAGTAGGTTTAAGAAGTAACCCATTACTTTCCAGATTACTTGTAATGCGAAAATAAGCTTGTTTACATTACTTTGTAAAGGGTTACGTAATGACTACCGGATCCAAATTTTTGTTGGGTTTAACCAATGGTATTCCTTACGGTGTTGTTTACAGCTATATTCTATTTTTCGTAAGAAAGTCCATGCTTTTGACCTAATGGTCCAAAAGCTCTAAATCTTACTAACATGAATGGAATGACTTCTAAAACCGACCGTAGCCCGTATTCGACTTGTCTATAGACTAAAGCCTCAACTCACACAGGCTGAGTGTATATCTCTGCTGGCAAATCCGGCTGATAAGTTTTTACTTGTTTTTCCTGAAAACAAAAGTTAGAAATGTTCATAAGTGTGCCTCCGATGTGCCGACATTGATTAATATTTGGGCATAGTCCTTTTCGACTTACGACTTTGCTAAAAATTTTGCCGAGCTTTTTTTATGCAAAGCCCAAATATGGATCTCGAAGTCTCAAACAGTACTGCGAGTAGAATACGAAGTCTATGAGTCGTAGTTTGTACGGCCCGACTCCTGATAAAAATGTTTTTCTTTTTTTTTTTTTTTTGATTCTTAATGTAATTTTCTGATTTTTTAGTTGGCTTGCACGGACTCTATCACTTCTGGGAAAGTAGTAAAGTTTTGGTGTTTTTATTTTTTTCTTACAATAGCTGGATATACAATCTGCACTTGCGGATTCGAGTTATTATTGTTTTTGCAGGTATTTATTTCAATTAATGGTATACAAAAATAACCAAAAAAAAAAAAAAAAATTGAAAACAACAAATAAGTGATTAAGCGGGCTTACATTAAAAATAAAAGGTATACAAAAACATTAAAATGATTTTGAGATAGATGCCAATGGGCTACATCGGTCCACGTTTTGATATAGCCCCCATATAACGGTACCACCCGATTTTCGGTATTTTGAAGGTTTTAGCCGACAGAAGTTTGGTAATTAGTCTTCGCTGGGGGTACAAAACTTTGCCTCAAGTCTTAGCTGGGGGTACAACACATTCCTTTAGAAGCTTGTCGGTACAGGCCAGCGCCTTAATACACCCCCATAGAACGGTGCCTCCCTATTTCCGGCCTCAATATTGCAGCGAAACGGCTGAAATTTGGTATTTGGTCTTTATTTAGGGTACTAAACGTTCCATATGAAATTTGTCGGTATAGATCCACACCTTCGTATAGCCCCCATAGAACGGTATCTCCCGATTTTCTTTATTTTAAAGGTTTTTGACTCATTTTCACATCGAAATGGCTGAAATTTGGTACTTAGCCTTCGTTGGGGGTATACAACTTTCTCCCAGAATTTCGAGGGTATAGGTACACGCCTTCATATAGCCCCCATAGAACGGTACATCCCGATTTTTCGGTATTTTGAAGGTTGTAGCCACAGCAACCCACCGAAATGGCTGAAATTTGGTATTTAGCCTTTGTTGGAGGTAAAAGCTTTTCTGACTGAAATTCGTTGGTATAGGTCTTCGTTTCGATATAGCCCCTATAGAACGGTACCTCCCGATTTTCGTAATTCTGAAGGTTGTGACGTCAATATCCCACCGAAATACCCCTGGCCGAACTTAACGCCGTTCTTACTTGTTTTTTCTTAAAAGCAGAAATAAAACCGCGATAACTTTTGATTTGTTCTTAACCTACGTACCAAAAATCGTTGATGTAGCGCAAAAAGAAAAATTTAATTTTTTTGAAATGGAGTATAAAAATTTGGCAATATTTCCCACATAAGTAGTTTTGCATTGAAAAAAGGTAAAGTAATAATCCGTTTTAATGCTGGTAATGCAGAAAGTAGATTGTTTACATCATTTTGTACTGTGTTATTCAGCTCACGTGGCTCCCAAAATTTTGTAGTGTAATGCGAGAACTATATTTGGCCATTTCTAAAATGTCGTGTCAACTGTGGAAACTGTTTTAAAAGCTCGGGACGTATATTAAAGGCTATAGTTTTGAATAATCTAAACATAAGTTTTCAAAACTTTTTACTTTTTACCATATTTCAGCTTCTTTGTTTGATATTGCCATCTCTAAACTATTCAACTCTACATTTAAGTATTTACTCTCATATGACCCTTCACTGCATTATGCGTAAAATGATATTAAATGCTTCATAATAAAATGTCGAAACATCACTGTTATGTTGCACTAGTTGTGTAGGTATGAAGATGGAAAATATATTTAAAGGAAGTAATGTTAAACCGATTATTATTTTTTATACCCACCACCATAGGACTTAAATACCCCCATTAAGTTTGTCACTACGTTTGTAACTACTCGAAATAATCATTGTAGACCCCACAAAGTATATATATTCTTGATCAGCGTGCAATTCTACATCGATATAGCCATGTCCGTCCGTCTGTCCGTCTGTGGAAATCACTCTAGCGTCCGAACGGATTGACGTAGGTTGATGAAATTTTTGGAAAATATGTTATATTTACGTAGGACTTTTGGTATTGAAAGCGGGCTATGTAGGTCCACGCTTTCGTATCGCCCCCATACAAAATGACGCGTGACGCGTCGTCGTTTTAAGGAATTTTTAAGATATTTGGCCCATTTTACCACCGAATTAGTCGTAATTTGGTACTTTGTGTCTTTAGAGGCCAGAAAACATTCCTACCAAAGTTGGGTTATATAGGTCCACGTTTTGGTATAGCCCCCACATAAGGCCCCTTATAAAGTACGCGTCATGTTAATATATTTTGAATATATTAGACCGATTTGACCACAGAATTGGTTGTAATTTGGTATTTTGTGTCTTTAGAGGCCAGAAAACATTCCTACCAAAGTTGGGTTATATAGGTCCACGTTTTGGTATAGCCCCCACATAAGGCCCCTTATAAAGTACGCGTCATTTTAATATATTTTGAATGTATTAGACCCATTTGACCAAAGAATCGGTTGTAACTTTGTATTTTGTGTTTCCAGAGGCTAAGAAACATGTCTACCATAAAATGTTTATATAGGTCCACGTGTTGATATAGCCCCCATAATACAATATCTCCCGATTTTCGATATTTTGAACGTTTTAGCCTCATTATCACACCGAGATGGATGAAATTTGGTATTTAGTCTTCTTTAGGCGTATAAAACTTTCCCCCAGAAATTTGTAGGTATAGGTCCACGCCATCATATAGTGAAATTTGTGGTGGAGAGTATAAAAAGTTCGGCCCGACCGAACTTAACGCTTTTCTTACTTGTTTTTTTTTTTGCTATTCTCATATCGAATCTGAACATTGAACAACCGAAATTGGCGTCTAGTTATAAGCGTATATTGAAGACCACATTTTTTGAAAAGGTGTTTTGAATGAGGTTTTTAGTTTGTCAAGGCATACAAATTGTATGTTCAATAGATTATAAACAAGTGTTCGATTGAGGTTGTGGAAAACATTATCGACAGAATTTTCTGTAGTTTTCAAACATGAATTTTAATTATTTACATATGAAGTGTGTATACGAGGATTTCCCATATACGCAATTCGTATGTAATTATCTAGTATTTTTGATAATCCTTGACCTAACTTGTGAAAATTAATTCATTTCCTCTTTCTTAAATCAGAAAAAGTTTTACCTACACCTAATATGTTTTATTTATTTATATTGTTCGTTTCTGAAGTAACATCATTTAATGCTGTTTGAGATACAAACCTGTAAAAATTCCATAACAAAAATTTTGTATTGTTTGCTCCATTAATGCAAATAATTATTTATTTTAATGTTCCCTCGTTCTGCTTCTCTCCACTCACCAAACAAACAAAAATTGCACCACAAATGGAATACAGCTGTTCACCCCACATTTTGCTGATGATTTTTACTGACTGTTTGCATAATTTTCCATTAAAAACTAACAATGGGCATTACTTCAAGAGTTATTATTATTCGGGCGGACCAGCTGCAGCAATGCCTAGTTTCGAACAAATGAATGAATGATATGTAAATACATTATACGCATACAAACATAAATATTATTAAAGCTTTTAAGGTCATAATGTATGAGTAGATATCATGTTGTGGAGTATTTTTTATAATTGTATATTTAAAGTATATATATACAATCATGAAGTCATTATTGCAATCCACTTGTAAACGTATATTTCGACCTTAAATATTTAAAGACACTGAAATAGTGATAAATTATAAAATTCAATAGTTTCTTTGTAATTAACTTGCACAGTTTTTATGACCAATTGCTAATGCAGGCATTCGAAATTATTACCTTGCATTCAAATTATCACCTTGATATACTGTGACATCTACCAATGTTTGAAGTACATACATATAAGTAGCTTCGTTTCCATCATCGTAATAACATAGCTGTCAGAATAAACATATTTCATATTTATAAATCTTGCGAAAAATCATATTTATACACATGTATATTTGTATGTCCATTAATATACATGCCTACTGCCATACGTTATATAACTTCAATTTGCTTGATTTTCAGAGAAAAAATAATTAAAATGCATACATTTATTAAATTATTCTTAATTGTTTTCATTTGTCCCGAACAATGATTGATTTAAGGAATTATTGATGAATGCAATTAAATCTTCATTTATCCCTTGTGTAAATTTGTCTTTAACAGTCGAGGCCTGTAATACAATATTTCAAGAGCAGCTGTTGCACAGATAAAACCACAAAAGTCTGAAACGCAAGGCCAATGGGAAAAAATAATAAATAAATTTTCTTTAATGATCAGTATATCACAAATTGTGTAAATAATTTCATATTCCATTTCAAAAAAATGCGCGCTACATCAAAGATTTTTGGTGTATAGGTTAAGAAAAGAATTCCCCACTACGAATCTGCTCGCGAGCCAATTTGTGGTTGTTGCGGACAAAAGTTATGGCGTTTTATTTCGGCTTTTAAGAAAGAACATATTATAAAAAACGGTAATTATTTTAACGAGCACAATTGTTAGTTAAAAGTTCTCTCGAAGTAACTTCAGCGAGTAGATTTTGCATAATACATGTAAAATCTTACTCAGAATTCGCGGAATGTACATAAAATTTATAAATATTAAATCTATATATATATATAAAAATAGGTAAAAAAACTTTTTAAGTTAAACGGTTTTATGTTAAACATACATTGCAATGTTTAAGATAAATGTACTAAAAACCAAAAAATAATAAAATAGATACAGTCGTGGGAATTATAAACATATGCATAGACTAGACTAAAATAAAAACGTGGGGCACGTCAATTGTCTACAATCGTTGATTAAAATGTTTGTTTTGTAATGTTACACTATAATTAGGCAGTTGTTCAACCGACTACGATGGACGTGTGATAAGTAGGGCTAGAATGCGGAAACAAGCTAGCAATCTCGATTATAAGCGAGTTTTAGGGTTTCATAGTGGTGTGCGAGTAGTACTTTGTCGGTTATAGACAAACTACGAACAGTGAAACGATTCCTCGCCAGCCAGCAGTGTGAATGTCCAACGATAAACTAGTTGAAACATCTCTTTTATTTACATGGAGTGTATAACTATTGGAATTTCCATGAGCAAGAAAATAGTAAGTAATTTCCTCACCGTCTGCGGGCCAACTGCCTAACGACGAATTAAACGATTCTTCTATCGCACATTAAGTCGATAATTTGTAGACAATTGACGTGCCCCACGGTTTTATATTAGTCTAGTCTATGCATATGTTTATAATTCCCACGACTGTATCTATTTTATTATTTTTTGGTTTTTAGTACATTTATCTTAAACATTGCAATGTATGTTTAACATAAAACCGTTTAACTTAAAAAGTTTTTTTACCTATTTTTATTTTCTAGTTTTTAGTTTTTATTTCGCATTCTGTTTATTTCATTTAGTGCTTCATTATTGCAAGGTTTCTTGCCCGTTAGTTTATTGCAGTCCAACTCTTCTATACGTAGTCCCTGCAAAGATCTTACTCTACTAAGAGCGACGTAGGCTTGACCTTCTTCAAACAGTTTCGCACCTAAGTATACGACTGCGTGATCTACAGTGCTGGCCTGCATTTCATGTATTGTAGAAGCCCATGATAGTATTAAAGGCAACACACATCTGTGTGTATCGCTCCCGTTGTTTTGTTAACCTGGCTTCATATTCTTCAGGCGTTTCTGACGCTATCATCTGTGTGTATCGCTCACGTTGCTTTGTTAACCTGGCTTTATATTCTTTAGGCGTTTCTGACACCGTCATTTGTGTATATCGCTGACGTTGCCTTTTTAACCTGGCCTCATATTGCTCAGGTGTTTTTGACGCTAATTGTTCCCGTCGTTTCTGTAATCGACTATTTCTATCACCTTCACTTTCTTTAGCTCGTTTTGCTTTATACTTTTCTTTCGCTTTTTGAAGCCTTCGTTTACGTTGTGTTGCAGTTTCTGTTTTGTTTGTGTTTGTATTTTTTTATATTTTTTACCATTTTATTCCCACGAGTAATGGACATTTAAACGGTCGACCCCCCCAGAGGTCCAATAAAGGGGCAAGGCTATGTACAACAAGATGCGCCTGAGTCTTGAGGGGAAAACGCTAACGACATATCATTTTCATCCACCCTAATGCCATACAGTTCTCGGCGCGTTTTAACCTTTCACCTTAACTTGGGTGGTGTACCGCTAACGACGTATCATTTTTAGCCACCCTAACGCCACACAGTCCTCAACACGATAAAAAATCTTGACTTGGGTGGTGGATTCATGCTGGATTAATCAGATACCTAAATTACAGATTCAATTTCTAAATTTAAATCTTAATTATACGCCATTTAGTGGTTGCGCCCATCTTAAATATTGAGGTTGTATAGTGCACTGTGTTCTTCTTGTCAAGCCCTTTTATTAGATACCCATATTGGTGAGATTGATAAAAAATTGTTATCAGCCATTTGGTAGCAGCGGCCATCTCAGATTTCAATTCTGCATAGTAAATTGTATTCTACTTGTTGAGACCTTTCATTTGATACCCATGTTGATGGGATTGATAAAACCTACGTTATCCGCCATTTTGTAGAGGCCGCCATCTTGGATTTCAATTTTTTTTAGTATATTGTATTCTGCTTGTTGAGCTCTTTCATTTGATACCCATATTGATGGGATTGATAAAACCTACGTTATCCGCCATTTTGTAGCGGCGGTCATCTTGAATTTCTAATGATAATGAATAAACATAATTGTATTGTCACCAAAGTCCAAAGTGTATACAAAATTTCAGATTAATCGGTTGACAGGAAGAGGGTGAAATTTGAATTACTAAATTTGACCCAAGAATAAATAATAAAACAAACGGGGTGAGCTAAATAAAACCATTTAAAAAAGAGCAGTGAGCTGAGGTATTCACTGACTGACTGACTGATTCATCAGCGCCGAGACGAAACCGCTGAAGCTAGAAAGTTGAAATTTTGGGTGTAGGTTGCTGTTGGTGTGTAGGGGTGAGATAAGGCTGGGTTTTTGGAAATTCGACCTAGAAGTGTACGAAAAGTACTAAAAGATACTAAATATGGTACCCTTGGTATAAGGCAAACGGGAAGAGCTAGAATTCTGAAATTTGGAACGATGGTATCTGATGGAGAGTTAGAAAGACCGTTTGGTACGGTTTTTGGAAATTCGAACTACAAGGGTACGAAAAGTACTAAATCGTACTAAATTAGTACAATTTGGATTTGTGTGAACGGATAGAGCTGTAATACAAACATTTGGAATTAGGGTCACTGATGAAGAGTAACAATGGAAGGTTTTTGGAAATTCGAACTATAAGGGTACGAAAAGTACTAAGTGGTACTAAATTTAGTACAATTTGGATTTGTGTGAACGGATGGAGCTGGAATCCTGAAATTTGAAATTACGGTCAATTGTTTAGAGTAACGAAGAAAACTTTTTGGAAATTCGAACTATAAGTGCACGAAAAGTACTAAATGGTACTAAATTTAGTAGAATTTGGGTTTGGGTGAACGGATAGAGCGGGAATACAAACATTTGGAATGAGGGTCACTGATGAAGAGTAACAATGAAAGGTTTCTGGAAATTCGAACTATAAGGATACGAAAAGTACTAAATGGTACTAAATTTAGTACAATTTTGAATTGGGTAAACGGATTGAGCTGGAATACAGACATTTGGAATGAGGGTCACTGATGAAGAGTAACAATGAAAGGTTTTTGTAAATTTGAACTATAAGGGTACGAAAGGTACTAAATGGTACTAAATTTAGTACAATTTGGATTTGGGTGAACGGATAGAGCTGGAATCCTGAAATTTTAAATTAGGGTCACTGGTGGAGAGTAACAAAGAAAGGTTTTTGGAAATTCGAACTATAAGTGCACAAAAAATGTTCTAAATGGTACTAATTTTAGTACAATTTGGATTTGGGTGAACGGATTGAGCTGGAATCCCAAAATTTGTAATGAGGGTCACTGATGGAGAGTAACAAAGAAAGGTTTTTAGAAATTCGAACTATAAGTGCACGAAAAGTACTAAATGGTACTATATTTAGTACAATTTGGATTTGGGGAACGGGTATAGCTGGAATACTGAAATTTGAAATGAGGATCACTAATGAAGAGTAAAAATGAAAGGTTTTTGGAATTCGAACTATACGTGTAAGAAAAGTAATAAATGGTACTAAATTTAGTACAATTTGGGTTTGGGTGAACGAATAGAGCTGGAATCCTGAAATTTGGAATTAAGGTCACTGATGGAGAGTAAAAAAGAAAGGTTTTTTGAAATTCTAATTAACTTACTTAATGGTACTTAATGGTACGCTACAATTTGTATTTGCGTGAACAGATTACTGTTGGAGTGTAGGATTGAGGTAGTTTTCGTACTTATGGAAAAGTGCTAAATGGAACTACATTGGCTATAAATTGGATTTAGGTGAACGGATAGAGCTGAGATATGAAAGTACATTTTGGAAAATCGTGTACGAAAAGTGCTAAATTGTACAAAATTTGTTACCTTTTGGTATTTGCTATATGGTATAGAATTTTGTACAATTTGTGATTTTGTAAAGGGTAGAACCATAATTTTGATATTCGGTATTAGATTAGCAATTGGTGTTTAGAGTGGAGGTAGGGAGGAGGTTTTTAAAATTGGTACTTATTTATACAAAAAGTACTAAATAGTACTATAATGGGTTTCAGGGGAACGGATAAAGCTGGAAAAGTGAATTGGTGCTAGGATAAATGTTGAGTATAAGGAAGTAATTTTTTAAACGTTTACATATGTGTACGAAAAGTTGGGTAACATGTTGGTACCAAAACCATTTTGGTATGGTATTGTGTTGGGTGTAGGAACAAAGCTGGGATTATATAATTTGGAAATACGCTATTTGTACAAAAAATACGAAATGGAAAAACATTTGTTATGAAGATCACTCTTAAATTTGAGACAAAGTTCTGAGGTTACAAAATTGTACTGAATATTGTTCCATTGATTTGATGTTTACGCCAAGGCGTTTCTAAATAATGTACTGAAATTAAGTAGTCAAACGTGAAGTATCTTTTCAAAAAATGTTTTTTTTTCTGACCGCTTTGGTATGTTAATTTGCAAAAGTGGTCCAATGCGACAATGCCTAAATTGAAATGCCTCCAAAATATTTTCCGTTATATACGGTTGACATACCCGTGCACATTAAGTAATTTTTCTTTTTTTAAGTTTTTGTAACCTTTCTTGCCACAAACTCCGAATTTCGATTGGAAAATGTTCAGAAGATCTTCAAAATACTCTAAGTCTTCAAAATATCTCTTCTAATAAATATGGATTGAAGTAGACATCCTTTAAATTAAACTTTTATATCCTCTGAGTATTCAAGGTCCAAATTTAAAGAAAATTGGACAATATAGATTTGTTTTTCTTTTAAAATACACAAAGTCTAGAGGTACCGTTATATGGGTATATACGAAAACGTGCGTTATAGCCATTTTGAATGCCGAAAATTTAACGGACCTATTCGGGTTCTGGGCTAAACTGCTAAAGCTAGAACCTTGCATTGTAAACGTGCGTGATTGTTGTTGTGAAGGGGTGAGATAAAGTTTAGTGTTTGGAAATTCGTACTGGAAAGTAATGCTGTGTTAGTGAAGGGTTAAAACCAGGAGTCAAATCTGAAATTTGCAATATGATACGTAGTTTTGGAAATTCGAAATAAAAATTATGGTAGTTGTGTAGGTATGCGATACGGCAGATTTTTTTTTGCAAATTCTGGCTAAATTCGAAAAAAATATTGGTAATAAAAATAGAAAAACAGAATCTCCAGTATTCACCATTCACGTATTAAATATTGTTTATATATATTTTGTTCCCTTTCCGCATACGAAGTTGCGGGCATTTGCTAGTTATTGAATATAAGTCAACTTTTTTCAAAATAGAGGTTCATTTACCAGTCATAAAATTACATAAAAATTTGTTGTGCAACAAAAATTCACGGCGAATCAAATGAGATTAAAATCATACAGACTGGTATTATAGTTTCGATGTTACAGCCAAAATAAGCACATATTTGGGTAAAAAAAATAATTATACCCTACACCACTATGTGGGGAGGGTATTATAAGTTGGTTTGGCCAAAAAGTTTGTAACGCATCGAAATAATGGTCGTAGACGCATACATATACATATATACCAAACTGAATGTCTCGACGAGCTGAGTCAATGTGGCCATGTGTGTCACGAAATTTTGCATGTTGATGGGGGTCCCGGAGGGGAAGAAGCCTATTGATTTTGGTGATGGTCGGATAATATTTAGGGGTCGTAATGGGCAAAAAACTTATTTGGATAAAAAGACAACGTTTTTTTCCAAAGCGATTATCTCAGCTTCTATAAGGTGTATACCAAAAGCAAAACCTGACAATAAAAGTAGAAAATATCACCTTTCTAATGACTTGAAGCAGGTTATCGTAGGTGATCAAAAACGAAGATATCACAATAGTCGCAAATAAAACCCAACTTGTCATTTTTGCGATTTTAATTATAATGGCGAATATCACAGCTTTGGTTGGGGACTTTTCAAAAGCAAAGCCTGACTATGAAAGTAGAAGATCCCATCTTTACAATGACGCAAACTAGGTCGGCGTAGGTGACCAAATAAAGGAGATATCGCAATAGTCGGTAATACATCCCATTTTTCAATTTTTTTGGAAATCAAGCTACAGGTCGCAATTCTGATCGGATCGTCACGAAATTTTGAGGGTTAATGGGGGCTCACAGATGAAGATGGCTATTGATTTTGGTGATGGTCATATAATACTTAGGAGTCGTAATCGGCAAAAAACTTATTTGGAAAAAAGACAACGTTTTTTCCAAAGCGAATATCTCAGCTGACAATGAAAGTAGAAAATATAACCTTTCTAATGATGTAAAGTATGTTCCCGTAAGTGATCAAACAACCAAGATGACACAATAGTAGCAAATAAAAGCCAACTTTTCATTGTTGGATTTTAATAACAATGACGGATATCACACCTTTGGTTGGGGACCATCTAAATGCAAAGCCTGACTAAGAAAATAGAAAATCCCATCTTTAAAATTATGCAAAGTAGGTTGGCGTAGGTTGTCAAATAATGGAGATATCGCAATAGTCGGTAATACATCCCTTTTTTCCACTTTTTCTGCAATCACACTACAGTCAAATATAAAATTAAATATTAATTCCACTGTGCAACACTGGAAATGCAAACAACTTCTAATGGGCATTTACATATTGAGACTACAAAAACCTTAATTGGGTTTTGTGTTCTTAGATCGGGTTTAGATTTTATGGCCTCATCTAAACCGACCTAAAATGAGCCTTTTTCCAGTGATCGGACCTTTATCTCCGAAACTAATAAGAATTTTGCTTTGCAGCCTTCAGCAGTTATGTGTCAAACTAGGAAAAGCTGCATCTAGCGCGTCATACTCGTTAAAATATAGAAAAGTTTACATAATTTCTGAAATTCTGGCCAGTAACAACTAAACTGCTGGAAGTTGAAACAAGTAACCATTCTAAAAATTTTCCAAATAATGTGACAATCAATTCTTCAGAACATTCTGAAAATCTAAAATTGTTATTTCACGTTGTTTAAGGGGTATTTCATAACATACCTTTTACAAAACTTATTTCAAACAATGTTCACACAGGCTGTTTATTCTCATGTTGGGGATTTCACTGAATTATTTAAATATTTACCAAATTGTTGTTGAAAAATTTGCTATAAACAAGGCGATATAGGCATTTTACAACAATATAATGTTCTGAAGAGTTGTGTATTACATTCCAGAGAATATTTTCCCAAAAGGTAATATTAAGAAGAATTTAGCATTTTGGGAGATATGCTGCGAAATATACACATATTAGAGAATTTTTAGATATATTATAAAATTTGAGGCAATAAATGCAATTTTTCGAGTTCACTATTCCTCCAAATATTTTCTTCTTGCTCTTATCTACAAGCTTGCTGCAGAAGTCAAAACAAGATTCGTATTAGTTTCAGAGATACAGCCCGATTTGTTTTAAAAATTCAATATTTAACCATGTTTAGATGAGGCCATAAAAACCGAACCCGATCTAAGAAAACAAAACCCAAATATGGTTTTTGCCTATTGGTCCTCTACTTTCATAAAATTCTGGACAGAAGTTGTTTGCACGCGATTGGCTTAAAAATGTTGCACAGTGTTATTTTGGTTCAGTTCGCCTTAAGTCACTTGGTATAAAAGCCAGATAGGTGAAAACTTTCGTATCTCCCTAAAAGAAATGTTTTTGAGTGAAAAGATAATGCACAGAGATAGTGGTGTAGGGTACCACATTGTCGGCCCCGTACCGACTATAGCCTTTTCACCTGCATGTAGTAGAAAATATTGGAAAAATCTATGGGAATACTTCCTTCATTTTGCTTAAATCTCCCAATAAAATAGACGGATTTTGCTTAATAGACATTCATTTTAAAGCTTTCCCATTGAGGAAGATAATTGAGTTGCGGAGAATATATCTCAAAGCTTCTGAAATGGAAATTGAGGTCAAATAACCCATTTTTTTGCATTCTAAAATATGCATTTTAAAATACATGTAAATCGCGTAATTATCAAAATCACTTTGTCCGCATGTGATTTTCATGTACAGCAAGACCATATCTTTTAAGTTGTATATATTTTTCGCAATTTAATTTGGAGGCTAAGATGTAGCTTCGGCTGCATCTTAGTGTTCAAAAATCTTGAAAACATCGCTAGTTTGCGCAGGGTGCATACAATTTTTGTCCGCATCCGATTTCAGTGTTCACCATGAAATTCCACATCGATATATATATCTCTATTAAGGCGGTCAATGAAAAACCGTGGATGTAGCATTACACACTATATTTGGGATAGCTCCTTTATCAGTGAAGTTTTTAAATCTCTGTTTCCGCCAAATCGAAAATGCTGCATCAGTTTTTCATTCCGAATTTAAAATTTTTCGTAACTCGCGTTTTAGTAGATAGATTTTCACGGGGAATGATTTATTGGATCCGGATCGTTAAAAACCAAAATGTGCACTGGAGTACTAGGTATTCCAATGACAATTGCAAATATTGGGCCCGAAAATATGATTTTTAGAAAAATGTTCGCACACAATTTCCGCATTTGGATGCAAATTTCTATGAAGCTGTGCAGACTACATTCACAATATACGTATCAAATAACTCAGAATCGCAAGTACTACAATCCTACATATAAATTTTTGAAAAATTTTTCAATTAGAAGAAAATTTCAAAAAACACTGTAAATCTGGCTTCAAAATGTCAGCTTCATTTAATGGTAGAAGCCACCGTGGTGCAATGGTATGTATGCACGCCCGCCTTGCACGCAGAAGGTCGGGGGTTCGATTCCCCGGCCAGGCAAAATCAAACATTTTTCAACGGTGGCAAAATACCCCTCAGTAATGTTGGCGACATTTTCTGAGTATTTCAGCCTTGAAAAACTTCTCCATAAGTGGTGTCTTAAGACACGCCGTTCGGACTCGGCGATAAACAGTAGGTCCCATATCATTGAGCTAAATATGAATCGGGGTGCACTCATTGATATGAGAGAAGTCTCCCTTGTCCCTTATGGGATGTTGGTGGAATAATGTTTGTTTGTAGCAGTTCAAATTTTGAAAAGTAATACATTAGTGAGATGATCCTTATTTAGTTTGCTTCTACTTTTACTTTGACAGGAAAATCATGAAAAGTGTGGTAATCGAGAGAAAACAAAAAAAAAAACAAGTTGGTTTCAACCCATTTTTACCCATAAATATAGCCACAGCTTCCACGAAAATTAAAAACATTTTATTTTTTCCAAAAATATTTAATTTGTATAATATACAATCAAACTTCGCGTCTCTTAAAAAGGGTAAAACTTGGCTTTAGTCATGTCAAATTTTAAAAATATTGGTAAATGATGTTTGTTACTACGCTTTTAACTCAAGTACCGTTAAACTGATTTTGTCAATTCGTACCAATACGGAATGGTCTCATGGCAAAAAACGATAAAACCTTAAAAAATTGCCAAAATCGACGAAGGCAATTAAAAGCGCACATTTGTTTAAAAGGAGAGATTTTAGCCCAAATATATTTATTATCAGTGGAGATTGAGTGAAGATGGCCCCACCAGAAAGCAAACACAATACACATCATACGAAAATGATATCGCAAAACACGTTATTCAATATCCTCCCAAATCGAAAACATTGATTGAATATTTGAAAAATCAAACCGTAAGTAAAAACATCTTCAAAAGATCAACGTACAATCTGTGTAGACGGTGAATATAAGTGCCAGTGTTTTGCCAGCTATATACTGATATACATAGCTATACAGCGAGAAGATACGAACTCCAATTTAACGAAAGAATAGACAAAGACATAGAAAAAGTGTGGTATTCACAATTGGAAGAAAAGACAGAAAGTAGAGTAATTTAAAATCTCTTTCATGGGATTATGTGACAAATGTTCTGTATTGGACCACCTAAGCAAATAACGAATATGAATTTTAAGGGGTTGGTTGTAACCGATGCCCTAAAATATTATTCAGAGTGGATAAATAGAATAAAGATGAATGTCAATTTAATTTGTATGACACATTCCTTATATTTTGATGATAAAAATCTTACTCATAATACAAGTATTTATAATTCGGGAGATCACATTCAAAAGTGTCATAAAGTGTAGTCCTTGAAAAAAGTTAAGTTCACTGGAAATATAAAATAGGAAGAAATTTTACGATGTTTCAGCCAAATCGGATTCTCAATTCGTAAGTTTTAGTGTTCATCAGCCATTTAAGTTGATACCGGCTTTTGGGACATTATCTTAATCAGTTGATCTGTTTGAGAGACATTGTGCGCTCCTGCCAGCCGGACAGACGGGCTGACATAGCTAATCGATTTCAAATGGTCTAAAATGGCTTTCGTCCACACATACGTTGAGTGTAAAGCCATTATTTCGATTAGCCACATTTTCATCGTAGCCTAAAGGCTAAAGGAATACAAAATCAAAATACCTGAAATCGGTCGGAACCGGTGTATGCGCGCTATTCGAAAACCTCGAAATATGCCCATGTCCTGTAGGAAATGTCAATAGTGAATCTGTACTTACCTATTATTGACAATGACAATAGTGCTACTGACAAAGTGTAGACATCTCATGTAACTTCCTATAGACATTTTGCATGAACCTGTTATTCGAAAGTCACTAGTGACATTGGAGCTGGTATGTCAGTAGTTACTGATGGATCATGTGCTGACATTGGAGGTAGTAATTCAGTATAGACATTGGAAGTAGTGAGTCAATAGAGAAATTGGAGGTAAAGGGTCAATAGTTCATGAAGGGCCATATGGAGACCCTGGTACGAGAGTTTTACTACTATATTTGTTGGCCTATTTGGAGTTTTTAGTAGATTAAAAAGCTAGGTACATAAAAGTTCGTTTAGATTTATGATTTCAATTTCCGAAAATGTCGATAAAATTTCAAAATATCTGATGCCGGACGTTGCCGTCATATGGGGGCTATTCTCAAATGGCGGGCATATTTCCAAAAACTTCAAAATATCTGAAATAAGGTCCATTCCAAAACGTATGTTGTTTTAAAAAATACTTTCCCTCAGTGTATTAAAATTGTGGTTGTTTTCATATCAGATTATTTTCTTCAATTCCAAACCTTTGAACGGCAGACTTGTTCTCGGAAAAACTATTTTATTGAAAAACATCATGGTTTCTATAAGAAATTTTTACGTAATTCATAATTATTTTGAAAATGTTCTATCTTATCAGCATCCGAAGCACTCGATTGTATCCGTCGAAGTTGTCTCTGTCATATTGTATCTAATTGTGAAGAAATATGACATAACAGCGCGACTCCTATTGATTTTCCGAGATGTTTCAAATATCTGTCAATTTAAGCCCTTTAACGCTGTTATTTCGCTGTCCACGGAAAAATTTATAGGTTTTTGGTGAAAAATGATTGGAAAGCCTTGCTTTTGCGACTGAAAGAAAATTCAGCGTTAATATCTCAAAAATTCGCGAAAATAAAGTGGCTGTTCCTCATGACCAAAAATAAATGCCTATTTTTCATAGTACTATCGGAAAATTGATCAGAAAATCATTTCGCGAAGTTCTAGAAACATATTTTTTTCTGTATTTCTGAAACGCAGATTCATTCGTTTTGGGATAAATAAGCTAACATTAACAAAAATTTAGTTCTTCTATTCTACTGACGTGAAGTGTATATTAGGGTTGTACCTTTTTTGCAATTTTTGCAAATATCAAAAATACCACCACATAGCTGTGTAGAGCATGAAAAACTATTGTGAAATACGGCGTCATTTTTTCTCTATCGCGAAAAAAGTTTCCGCACCAAATGCTTTGAAGTTCAGTAAAGCATTATTTAATTATACCCTACACCACACTGTGGTAAGGGGTATTATGTGTTAGTGCATTTGTATGTAACATGTCTAAGAAAATTAGATAGACCCATAGTTCCTTCTAGGGATATGCATAGAATCACTTTCTGAGTCGATTTATGCATGTCCGTCCGTCCGTTCGCAACGTACTGGTCGCATTTGTTGTCCGATTTGGCTGAAAATTGGGCAATATCATTTTTTTAGCCATCGGAAGAACGCTATTGCTTTTGGTGAAAATCGGTTCAGATTTGGATATAGCTCCCATATACATTTTCGTCCGATTTGAGGTATTTGATGCACCAAACACGCTATATCTGTCCAATTTTGATGAAATTTGGAATTTATGACGGAATTAGGTCTGTAAATAAATGTACCAAATTATATCGAAATCGGTTCAGATTTGGATATAGCTCCCATATATATTTTCGGCCGATTTGACGTATTTGCTGCACCAAATCCGCTATATACGACCAGATTTGATGAAATTTGGATTGCGTGACTGAACTCGGTCTAAAAATAAATGTACCAAATTACAACGAAATCGGTTCAGATTTGGATATAGCTCCCATATATATTTTCGGCCGATTTGACGTATTTGTGCACCAAACACGCTATATACGAACGAGTTTAATGAAATTTGGTTTGTGTGACTGAATTCTGTATAAAAATAAATGTGTCAAATTATATCGAAATCGGTTCAGATTTGGATATAGCTCCTATATATATTTTCGCCCGATTTCACGTATTTGCTGCACCAAACACCCTATATCTCCCAATTTTGATTAACTTTGGAATGTGTGACAGCATTTTGTCTAGTAATAAGTGTACTATATTATATAGAACTCAGGTCAAATTGATATACATATATCTCCTATACTTTGCATATTTACAGTGGTGTAGGGTGTCATATAGTCGGCCCCGCCCGACTATGATCGTTTCCTTACTGGTTTTATTTGTTATAATGACATATACGCTTTTCGTATTAACTTATTAATAGTTTTAATCTAATTTAAAATCAATGTCGAACCATTCTGGTCCAATTAGTTATCAAATCGCGATATTTCAGAGCAATTAATGCACCTTTGACAATATTGAAATTTTTTGTTTTCCTTTATAAACTCGCGAATTTTATGTTTATTGTACCTATCGGACCACATGGTAATTTGCAAGGAATTCGGGAAAGTTACCGACAGTTTTTAATGAATTTGCCTGTGAGAATTGTATTTGTATTCTATAAATATTTATTCAAACAAAGCAATCCAATCTAATTTGCCTTAAAGTAAAGGAAATCAAGTAAAAAAGCGATAAGTTCGGTCGGGCCGAACTTTTTATACCCTCCACCATGAAATACGCAATTATGGACCGAGGTTCAGACCAGAATAGATTCCTATTTTTATTGGTGATGATCGTGAAATGTCTAGCGGGTGAAATGGACCAAAAACATAATATTTGTCCTCTTTTGTAGCGGCTCTGTATGTCGCAATAATAGTCTGATCAACGCGAAATTTTAAATAAGGTAAGAGTATATGACAAAGAAGAAGCTTGCAATTTGCAATGGACTACAACATTTGTGTGAAAATTGTGAAAATTTGCTATTTATTCCTGGAAGAGACATTCCTGGCAAGTAAGATTTGGTCGTTGGGACCCTCAAATGTCAGCTAATTCGCTCAGAAAATGTAGCGAAAATCCTCAACATACCTTAAATTGTGAGGTACCGTTATATGGGGCTATACCAAAACATGGACCTATCTTGACAATTTCTAACGGAGAAGTTACTAGAACCTCAAATGTAAAAATTCAGCTAGTTTGGTCAAAAAATGTAGATAAAATCCTCAAAATTCCTTAAATCGAGTGGTAGTGTTATAAGGGGATATACCAAAACGTGGACCTATATAGCGCTTCTTCGGACTTGACCTGCCTATGGAAAAAGACACTCGGGTACAAAATTTTAGCGTTATATCTCAATTATTGCGGACGCTAGAGTGATTACGACAGACGGACATTGCTAGATCGTCTTAGAATTTTATCCTGATCAAGAATATATATACTTTATAGGGACGCAAATGATTAGTTTGATGTGTTAACAACAGAAAAACAAAGTTATATGCCCTCCATACTATGGTGAAGGGTATGAAAATAGTGGGTGCTCGAAAAACGATTTCGATTTATTGCTTCACAACATGAAGAAGGTGGTAGCGATTGCGCTAACCATATTTTTCTTTATTTTCTCTTTTATCCCATTTCTACTTTTCAATTGTGCGTGTTTTTACACTTAATTTCTTCTCAGTGTGAGATTTCGCGAATCACGACAATTGCAGCAATGTTTGTGACAATAATTTATCTCATTGCTCTGTGCGGAGGAATCATCGCAACAACTACATCTAACGGATGGGGCGGCAATAAAGTCACCAACAGCTGCAACAACAACAACACGAACTACAGTCAAAGTCGCATTAATGGCAGCAGTACCAGCAGAACTCGAAACAAATACATCAACATCATCATATTTTACTGAATGTGATTTAGAGAAGACCCCCAGTAAGAAATATGGCAGGATGCGAGGCAACTAACATTTCTATCATCCGCCCACCAAACTATCCTACCAAATACAAAACTGACTGACTGGTTGATGGATCTAAAAGATTTCGTAATGAAATCTAACAAAGTTTTCTACTGCAGTCAGCACAATTTACGTTAAACACTGCCAACACCCATTTTGCATCTATCCAATGATGGAGTCTAACGTTGGGACGAAAAAACAAAAGTGAAAAGTGTCTTCACTGATGTGAAGTGGAAAAAACTGTTTTATCTGTGAATGGTGTGAAATTCTGTACAATGGCTTTGTGCAAAACATTCCTAATGATGATTTAATATGAAAAAAGTTTCGAAATTAAATTGAGGGTAAAAAATGCAAATTAGCATTTTTTGTTGTTGTGTTTTAATCGCATGAAATTCTCTTTGGATGTTGTGCGAATCCGACGAGGTAACAAATAAAACTTTAGTCTTCTTTTTATGAAATGAGCTTTTTTTAGTAGAGTGACCATTATTGGACTTAGAAATGAGTTAAGTTCAAATAAGTTGTGTTGTTTAAGTGTCCTGTTTAACGGAATTTGCATATCGTACAAACATTAAATTTTTAATCGATTTAAATGTAAGTATATAGTTAATTATAATGTACAAGTCGTTTATTGGCAAGTTAATCAAATTGAAGGTAAGTTTCGACAATATTTAGATTTTTGTACAAGTCGTAAATATGCAGTAGCCGGTATGAAAATTGTAATGTACGTTTCTTAAACTCGACATATTGTGAAGCAGAAAAAACGTTCTACTTACTTGTAAAAGGCTAATATCTACTTCAAATCTACACGTTTCATAAATGGCCGAAATCACCTTCACATAACATAAAATTCTGTAGTCAATTTACCTCTTCATTCATAATTTATCTAAAACCAAAACACTTTTCTCTGCCTCCGTCTCAGTCTGCGTCAGCTTCATTACGGCTATTATAATATAATCCAGAGGCTTATTACACTGTGCAACAAAATTCAAATCTTTTCAAAATGATGGAAAAAACTGAGTAGGTTATGAAAGAAGGGCTAAAAAGATGAGACACGTGTATCGGCGTTTTTAAAGTTTACATCGGAAAGTAGCCAAAGTAGGCGGGGCAATTTTTCGCCCATTTCGAAATATTCAAGTTAAGATATTATGGAGTCCTTGCATTTCAGGTATATAGTGTCTTCGTCAACAGGAGAGGATTTGGGCAATATTCCTGTTAAAAACTTTAACCCACATGCCATTCATTAAAGGGGTCTTTTTGGTCCTTTTTCGAAAATCTTTCAAAAACTCCTTTAAACTGTGATCATATCAAATCCAAATATTCTACAAAATTTGTCATAAAATTTTACTATAGGTCTCAGAATACACCAAATCTGTAAATCTTATCTAATCTCCAGAAATTGTGGTAAATTAGGGTGTCACAAAGTTATACACTGTACACACAAAATATATTATTGTACATACAAAATATATTCTTTTTTAAATTGTTCGCTGGGAAATTAATTTATTCTCTTTATTTGTTTTTTTTTTCAATTTTGTTTCCTCTAAGGAAACATCCAGTATATTGGTTCGTACGTTAACTCTAAAAAAGGACTACACCTTACCACGCATTAATCGTTAATAACTTACCAAGATGCAAATTAGCCAAACAACCGCCGCCTCCTGAGTTAGCTCAGAGTTTCAGCACTTGCGCCGCATACTTAGGAACGCGGGTTTGAATCCCACTTGGACCGATTGTATGTTTTTTTTCATATTTTATTTTTCCTCACCAGGGCATAGTTGAAAAAAAAAAAATATTGAAACTAACCTTATTTTTCAAACCTTAATGACAACTTAATTTGATTAGTTTTATTGAACACTCTCCTAACCTTAATTTGTGTCCTTTGTTTGCCCTTGGGTGCACTATTCCCCTAGAATAACAAAAAAACATGCGTTATTCTGGCGATCTTCATTGCAACAGTATTTGTGAGAATCAGAATCCACAAATTATTTTGAGGGGTAATGTCTTCGTTAAGCTCTCACGTACCTATAGTTTATTGAATGGTGAAAACGAAAGACTGTTAGAGCTCCACTCAACCAGAAACAAACGATTTGATCTTCGTTCTTTTATTGGTAGCCTCATTAACAAAAACACGCACCCAGAACAATTTGTGCAATAAAACAGTGAATACAGTGAATTTCCATTCAATTATTATTGAATTAATTAAAACCAAAATTAATAAACAGTCTATGTCCATAGACCTGTGCAAGATAATCGTTGTACAAATAATCCAAGTTTTATAAGTTTGCTACTTAATTAGCCTTCAATATCACCAAATTGTGGTAAGAATATGATCCAGAAATTTAACAAATGTGTTCGGTACAAAGTGTTCCCTTCCGAAGCCGGATTCGTTTTCCAAGCGGATGCTAAAACCACATACTGAATTTGCGCTATTACTGCTTTAGCTCATCATCATCAATGTCATCAGCGAAAAAACGCCCCTACGTCATCTAGTAATGATAAACATTAACCGCATAAAATCTGCAAGCATGATCTGCACACACAGCGTGTAGTCTCCATCCTTCTGACGTAACGCATATAAACACTAGGGTTATGACTTTTTTACAACCTCATATCCCTGTATAATAGCGCGATGAGTTTTGCCATAAGATTACATAAAATTTTAATTATAAGGTGATTCGGTGAAAAAACCTCACGCACAAAATGATTTTAAAATTCGAATTTATCAAAATTATGGACAATTTTTTGAAGTCACTGAAAACAGATATATAATTGAAAATAAAATTTAGAGCCACATGAGATAATTAAAATGACATAAAATTTATTTCTCACTATTTTTCTTCAATTCTGAGAATCGTAAAAATGTCGTAAGCGCTTTTATTCAAAAATATAATTTTTAACAAAAAACAAAAAATTTTAAATTTTTTCAAAGTGACCTTTTTAGCGACTTTTTTAATATTTGAATGATATGAACGTTATTATAGTTATTAGTAGGCTTATATTTATTCATTCGTGCAATAAAAAATAATTTTTTGAAAAACATTTTTTTTTCATTTCATATATTTTTTCAAAAAATTATTTTTATACCCTATACCACAATGTGGAAAAGGGTATTATAAGTTTGTTTTGGTAAAAATTCATGTAACACCGCGAAATATTCGTCGGAGACCCCCAATGTGGTATACCAATCTTCATATCTCGACGAGATAAAGCGATTTTGAGATGTGTGTCTGTCCGTCCGTCCGTCCGTCCGTCTGTCCATTATAAATTGTAAACACGCTCCAGGCCGCAATTATGGACCGATCGTCACGAAATTTTGTATGGAGGTCGGGTTCAGATCAGAATAGATCCCTATTCTTATTGGTGATGATCGAGAAATATTAAGCGGGTGAAATGGACCAAAAACAAAATTTTTATCCGATTTTGTAGCGGCTCTGTATGTCGCAATTATAGTCCGATCGGCTCGAAATTTTAAATAATGTAAGATTATATGACAAAGAAGAAGCTTGCAATTTGAGATGGTGATCGGATGACGTTTAGAGGGTTAAATGGACCACAACTTTTGTGTGAAAATTGTGAAAATTTTTAATATACCGGTAATATCTTTATTCCTGGACCACACATTCCGCCCACATAAATAATATTTGGAAGGGCAACTCTTGCCCTTTCAATTAGTGCCAATTATATTGATTTATGTGGTCAGATAACAGAGTTACAGCCTAATATATCGAGTGTTTTGCTTGTAATGTAATCAAAAGCATACTAGAGATCGCAATTATAGATTAATAGTCACGAAATTTTGCACGAGGTAGGGGTTTAGGTCGAAGAAGATGCCTAAAATTTTTGATGATGATCTGATATTTTTTAGCGGGTGCAATGGACCATTACTTTTGTATTCTAAATAAAAACATTTTATTTTTGGTCCATATTTGAATCCCTGGAGGCCATATACCGGCAAAGTCGCCTATATTTGAAAAATTAACTACCGATCTTTCCTCTGATGAAAATTGCAATAATATGTGTGCTTGGTAACGGACCTACTACCTAAGATATAATGAGTTTTGTGAAGAGAGCCACATCTTCCTCCCATTCTACAAATTTTCTCTATCATCAATTGTTCAAAATTTAAAGATGTAGCAGAAATTGCTAAACAACGCCAATTTTCAAATTTAAGAATATTTCTTAAAATGTACTGTATATAATTGTTCCAAAAACATCCCAGTAGGGACAAGGGAGCCTTCTCTCATATCAATGAGAGCACCCCGATTAATATCAGCTCAAAGATATGTAGACAGCGGAATTTTATGCAACACCTATTTTAGTAAAATTTGCATTTTTTTGGCTTCTAATTAAATTCCAATCGAAATATATCACATGTGCAAAAGTATGCGAATTGTATAAATTATGCATATGCAAATATTATTTTTGCATATGGAAAATTTCTGTATTTCACATATTTTCGTATGCGACATATATTTCAATAATTTCTTCTAAAATGTTTATGCGTACATTTTTCTGTTTGAAATTCACTTCAGACAAGTCTATAAAATAGAGAAATCTGTAACCAGAGCCACAATCTTCAAAATATCGAAAATGGGGAGCTTTCGTTGTATGGAAGCTATATGAACTCCTAGACCTATACCGAGAAATTCCAGATGGGAAGTTTAATACCAATGAAGACTTAATACCAAATTTTGGCCAACTTGGAGGGATATTGAGACCATAACCTTGAAAGAACACCTTCAAGGAACACAGTACAGAAAATCGGTAGGTTCTGGTTATGGGAGCTATATGAAGAAGTGGACATATAACGAAAAATTTCAGGTGGAATGTTTTTTTTACCTCCAACGAAGACTGAGTACAAAATTTCAGCCATTTCAGTTTGATATTGAAGCCACAACCTTCAAAATACAGGGTATCGGGAGGTACGGTTCTATGGGAGCTATATGAAGACCTGGACCTATACAGATAAATTTCAGGTCGAAAATTGTGATGAACGAATACTTAATACAAACTTTCAGCCAATTCGATGGGATATTTAGGACACAAAGTCTGGCATATGGTTTAGCAAATATGTCAAAATATGCAAAAAATTAGGTCCAGACTAAACGTCCTTCTAAAGTTACTTATTGGTGCCACCATGGTACAATTGTTTGCTCACCCGCCTTGCACGCTGAAGGTCGGGCGTTCGATTCCCGGCCAGCAAGCATCAAATTTCCAACGATGGCAAAATACCCCTCAGTAAAGTTGGCGACATTTTCTGAGTATTTCAACCATGTACAACTTCTCTACAGGTGGTGTTTTAAGACATGCCTTTCGGACTCGGCGATAAACAGTAGGCCCCATACTATTGCTGTAATATGAATGGTGGTGCACGCCCTGTCCCTTCTGTCATGTTTGTGGAACAATTATCATATTGTCATTTAAACTTAATGTGATAAGGTGGCAGACTCCAAAAATTTATTTCTTAAAATGAGCTTATTTGTCCAAAAGAAACTTTGATTTGCTGAAAGCTAACGCGCAGGGTAGTGGTGTAGGGTATCGTACGGTCGGCCCTGTCCGACTATAGCCTTTGCTTACTTGTTTTAAAATCGATTTGTGCGTGAACTTTTTTTATATTTCAATGGAATAAACGATAGCATAGTGATTAATAGGCAAAAGTTCATTCATCCCTGCTACAGGAAATCATTTTTAAGGAAAAATGTCAAAAAGTCATAACCCTAATAAACACTGATTACCAGCATCTCTTCAACAGAGTCAGTAGCCCAGAGCGTTAGCGGCATCTGCTAACAACCGTCGTCGTACAAACTAGGAACCGGGGTTCAACTCTGGCTCTGGGAGAATTATTTATAATATTTAACAAATGTAACCAAGCCATAAGTATCAGAAATCAATCAAATTTAATTAATACCTACCAACCTAAACATATGCAAACATTTAAACTCGTAACTTTACTAACTAAATCTTACAGCAAAAATTACACCCATCAATAATACATACATTCCACTGCTCAGTAATGACATTATCCTTGGGCACAAACACACCTTCAATGATCATCGAGGCCTCGACGTTCAACGACCAATGTAAGTGTTAAAAAAGGATCATCATAAACAGAAAAAAACACAGTAAGTCCGAAAAAAACTAGAATTTGAAATATTTGCATATGGATGGTTAGTGTTGTCAGTCGAAGGAAGAAAAAGTTTTAATTAAATAATTATTATTCGTAGTTTGTTTATTCAAGGATAATAAAGGAGAGAAACTAAGGATAAAAGTCCACAGAAGAAAACTCCTTGATATCCCCATTTTGCTTTCATGCCATTAAGGCCATGTTTTTTAAGTACATAATAAGACAAAAAAAGGTTTACTTAAAACTTTTTTATTCCATTCAAGCTTAACCCGTCTAAATATCATTATTTAAATACTGTCATAAAGTTATTAAAAATCCTAAATCTGGATAAATTCAGTTGAAAAGCATTTTGTACAAAAAAAAAAAAAATAGATATCATTGACTAATTACAGATCAGGAAAAAAAGGAACACACAATTTTAGCTATTTTAATCCCTATAAATTGTGTAATTATTATTATTATTTATAATTCTATAACTTATTCAATTTATTATAATTATTCAATGATACTCTTTCCCTATATCATTATTGTAGTAAATCTTGAAATACTACTACAACACCAGAGAAATACATTATATATTGTTCATTGTACTTGTATAATTCTTGCCAAGTAGAAATTATCTTTTATGAAATTCTAAAACTACTTACATACATTGGTCTTCAGATACCCACATAGGAATTATAGTGATGAAGTCTTTATATCTTACAATAAACGAATTCTATTGCAACTTTTTGTTATGAATATTTTTTTAAAGGTTTGTTTAGAAAACAACATGGAATAAACTTCTGAACTATTTTCTTACTGGGGTGAGGTAACTTAAGAGGGAATCTTTACATTTGGGGTCTCATCAAATTAAAAGCCACTGAGACCATGGTAGGGTAGGGTAGAGAAGCTGGAACTCCCACCATCACCTGGAGTTTCCCTGTGCTTATCGAGGATTGATATTCTGACTTCATTTTAATTATTCTGAACCAGCATGGTTGTACAGTTGTTGGTCAGAGCCTGCGTTTAACCCCAAAATTAGTTTTTGTCTTTTCGGGAGTCCATAAAAAATATTTTTATTTATGATTAAAGATTACACATACCACCTCAAGACGGACGTGAACCCCCCACCCGACTGTTTTGCTGGCATTCACAATGGCTCCCTCAGTCTGTATTGAGATTACAACTATTTTTATTCTATTCCCATCAGTGCATCTTTCAATGTTCGATACGATCATGAGCTACTTGCTTGTAGGTGACCTCCAGTTACTATCAGAACTTCCATTAAGATTGAGCATTACAAAATCTCTAAAAATTAAAAACACGTTTTAGTTTTAAAGTCGGCCCCTGTTTGACCGAAAAAACGTGGAATTGATTGACTGGGGATCCAATGACTTCATTCGATTCCAGCACACCAAGAGAAAAAGGCGTGTTGCCTGTAGATGCTGTAAAAGCGTTCAAAAACCAGGTTTTGGTGGTGTATCATACTGAGTGGAAAAAGAGACTACTTAAAAAAACAATAAAACCGTTTTTTCGCGGTTTTATTATTAGACCAGATAGTTATCGTTCAGACCTTGTAATGGACAGACGGACGGACACACATCTCAAAATCGCTTTATGTCGTCGCTTTATTTCGCGGTTTTACATGAAGTTTTGCCAAAACAAACTTATAATACAATTTCCACATAGTGGTGTAGGGTATAAAAATTAAAAACAAGAAAAATGTGAAGTGGTGAATTTGAACATAAATTCACCTCAATTGTTCTAAAAATATAACGTATATTTTATGTTTTTTTTCGACTGTCTAGATGTGGCTAAATATGTACATAAAAACATATTAAAAGAAGTACTTCCTTACTATGACATCCCCATGTAAAAATTATGACTTTTACGGTCAGTTTGAATGTAGATATTACTGCCAAAATTTACTGTATAATGTCATTACATGGTAATGATTTTTTTCCCTGGGTATAAAGTGTTTTGAAATTGAAAGCAAATTTCAACTCAACTGTTCTAAAAATAGATTAACTTATTTTTCAACTTCTAGTGGCCACAGAATAACTAGTTATTCTAGTGGTCAAATAATAACTAGTAATTAAAATAATGGGTTAGTTAAAATAACGGGTTAGTAGGGGGTTTTGTAAATAGTTACTGCTACCAAAATGTACTATAAAAACCCATTATTTAGTACGGATTTTTTTACCCTCCACCATAATATGGAGCATATAATTACATTTGTCATTCCGTTTGTAACACATCGATATATTCTTCGGAGACCCTATATTCTTGATCAGGGTAAAATTCTAAGTCGATATAAACATGTCCCTCTGTGAATCCGTCCGTCCGCCTGTTGAAGTCAAGATACAGCTCGCCATTTTTAAGACGGAACTTTGTAATTTGGTATAGAAGTTTAGATTACTCAAAGGATTTTTGGTATTGCAAATGGGCTTTGGTCCACGTTTTGATATAAGTACCCCCAGATTTTCGGCATTTTTAAGGTTGTGGCTTCAATCTTCTACCGAAATGGCTGAAATTTTATATTTAGTCTTCATTTGCGGTATAAAACTTTCCATATGACTTTTGTCGGTATAGGTCCACGCCTTCATATAGCCCATAGAGAAGGGTACATCCCGATTTTTGGTATTTTGAAGGTTGTAACCTCAATATCCCTCCGAAGTCGCTGAATTTTTTTATTTAGTCTTCGTTGGCGGTAAAAAACTTTCCCCCAGAAATGTGTTGGTACACGTCCACCCCTTGAGATGGCCCCCATAGAGCAGTACCTCCCGATTTTCGGTATGTGCTAGATAGTGGCCTCAATATTCCACCGAAATCGCTGACATTTGGTATTTAGTGTTCGTTGGGTGTACACAACTTTAAACCTGAAATTATATATAAGTATAGGTTCAAGCCTTCATATTGCCCATAGAAGTGTACCTCCCGATTTTCGGTATTTTGAAGGTTGTGGCTGTAATATTCCACCGAAATGGCTGAAATTTGGCATTTAGTCTTCATTGGGGGTATTCAATTCATATAGCCCCCACAGAACGGTACATCCCAATTTTCGGAATTTTTAAGGTTGTGCCTCAATATTCCACCGAAATGCAGTTGGAGTGCAGAACTGAAATTTGAATGTATAGGTTTACGCCTACATATTGCCTCATAGAACTGTACCTCCAGATTTTCGGTATTTTAAAGGTTGTGGCTTCAATATTTCACCGAAATGGCTGAAATTTGGTGTTTAGTCTAAAAATTTTCGTCGTATACAATCTTCCCCCCGAAATTTGTCAGCACAGGTCCACGCCTTCTTATAGCGCTGTGAAAGTTAGCCACATTGTTGTACCGAAATTTCTGGAATTTTGTATTTAGTCTTCTTCATAAACGAAAGGAAACTAATTGTTCAGTTTTACTTCAATACAACTCGTGATGCAGGGTATAGTAAATTCAACCGGGCGGAACTTAACGCCGTTCTTACTTGTTTTTTTTTTTGCTGAGTTTGTATGCATAGAAATGTTTGTTCAACAAATTAAAATCACTTTTTTCACCGAATCGAACTAAAATACGAGTTTTTGTTTATCAGGACAATATTCCGCACATGGTACTGGCGCGGTATTTTTTTTTGCTTATAGCCCTAATTCACACTTTCATAAAGGCACCATATAAAGGTACCTGTCAATTGAAGATATTTGTAGATACATTTACCTACCGTCTGTATCCGTGGTAATAAAATATATCCACCTAACATTGTGGACAGGAAGTGAAATTAATTATTCCATTTTAGTTCAGAATACTTTATAGTGGTTGTGTCTTAAAAGCCACCCTAGTTTCAAACTATAAAAGTCCATTTGTTACCTTTCTTGCCCCGAAAAATTCTTCAACCTCCACTCAGTGTGTAAGCCAATGTAAGCAACTTGGTTTGTTGGGGCATAACTCAAAATGAAGTCATCGCCAATTTTGTGTCGATATTGTTCAATTATTGGGTGTCACCGTGGTGCAATGGTATGCACACCTGCCTTGCACTAAGAAGGTCTGCGGTTCGATTCCCAGACCAATCAACATCAAAATTTCGACGGTGGCAAAATGCCCCTTAGTACTGTTGGCGACATTTCCTGGGTTTTTCAGCCATGTAAAACTTCTCTACATGTGGTGCCTTAGGACATGCCGTTCGAACGAAAAACTGTAGGTCCCATATCATTGAGCTAATATGAATCG